>NC_084598.1:4441000-4751000 GCF_033807715.1 Cololabis saira
ATGAGCAGAAGCAGCAGCCGGGAATGTGGCCCCTCTGCCGGGCTGCAGCAGCACCGAGGCTGGGGTCGGTGCTGCTGCAGGGCCGACTCCACATGTTCATAGGGACCAGAGGGGGCCACTTGGGGTGGAACCAAAACTAAAAGCCACCAATACAGGACTTTATTATACTGTTGTAGTATACAGGATCAGAAACACTTTTTTTTTTTTTTTTTTTTTACTTTCTAACTTGTCTGCATATATATTAATGGTTGATACCATGTTGGTAAGAACCTATATCATATATATATGTGTATATATGATTAAAAGATACATCCTAGGATGCACTGGGACACATCATCAGTGATGTGCCTGAGATCATCGGGGGTTTCGGGTCTTTCAACAATCATACCCCCTCCTTCAGGTGACCCAGCCGGGGTTGATCAAGCCCCGACTTGTGTCCCAGTAGCATTGGCCCACAGATCGCTCCTCCTGATCCAAAGCCATCTCGAGGCTCTCTCTGCTGCCTCCATGGTGGACTTGATGGCTTACCTTTTTGCAGCCCCCGTAATGCCAAGCAGTGTGAACACCTTGCAGAGGGAGCGGCCAGCAAACCCTCTGCAGCCTACTTCAATGGGCTCACAGCGTGCCTTCCAGCCTCTTCTTTGGCATTGCTCGACCAGCTCTTGGTACTTCGACCGCTTCCGCTCGTTTGCCTCCTCTATTCGGTCCTCCCAGGGAACTGTCAGTTTATCAGTACCACCTGCCTTGAAGAAACTGATGAAAGCACGATGTCTGGCCTCAAATATGTTGTAGTGATGTAATCTGGAAACTTGAGCTGCTTGCCCAAGTCCACTCGTAGATCCCAGTCAACTGCTGAGGTGAGGAGGCCGGCTGCTGGTTTGGGCTGTGACTGCGGCTGCTATCCAGCCCTGATAAAGACAACGTTCCTCTTGCCAGGTTGTTGCTTGCTGCTGTTGCGTTTGACCACGATGGTGGAAATGGCTTCAGCAACGGTCTTCAGCACTTGGTCGTGCCGCCAACGGTAGCGGCCCTCCCCCAGGGCTTTAGAGCAGCTGCTTAAGATGTGTTCCAGAGAGCCTTTCCTGGAACACAGCGCACAGGCAGGAGAGTCAACCATGCCCCAGAGATGGAGATTGGCTGGGCTGGGTAGGACATCGTAGACAGCTTGGACCATGAACTTGATACGCTGGGGTTCAGCCTGCCTGAACTCAGACCAGGTCACCTTCCTCTCCAGCGCTCCCTCCCATCTTGTCCATGCTCCTTGCTGCTGCATGCCCACCATCCTGCTGGTCCGTTCCTCCTCAACCCCTGCCCGCACCTCCTTCAGACTATATATATATATATATATATATATATATATATATATATATATGTATATAATATATATCATATATATTTTAATATATCACACATTTAATTTATTTATATGTATATATAATTTTTTTTAGATTATTATTAGGTTCAGAAATACTTAAAGAAACGCTGACTGCATTTTGCCCAAATAATTTGGGATGAAACGCATAACTGACATAGAATCTGTTGGCCCTTTTCCACTAGTATCTACTCAGCTCGCTTCTACCCGCCACGCCCCCGTCTTGCGCGTTTCCACTACGGGCTGAGGCGGGTGGAGGCGTGCCGAGTAGATACTTTTTCTGTAACCATTCTGCCGAGGTTCTAACCGGGCTGAGCCGGGACTATTTCTGCCGTCATCACCCTCCACGCCACTGATTGGTCGTGGGACCGTCAGACGTTTTGAATCAGGAAGTGGGAGTCAGCGCGAGAGCGGCTCTCAGCTCGCAGCGATTTTATTATAAAGCGCAAACGTCTGTTTGGTGATCCAACTGTGAGTTGCAGATGTTCATAAACCTGGGGGCTGACGAGAGAATTAAAAAAGGGATGTAGACGGGCGATAAGGAACGACCAGATCCACAGGAACTCTGTTTTTTTTTCTCAGCCGCTCGCGGCTCCAGCTGATTTCTCATCAGCGCCGACACAAACAAAGGGGTTGCACAATCTAGTACGTCACAGCAGCTTCACCCCAACCTGCCCACTTCTCACCTGGGGGGGGGAACAAACGAGGCCAAGGCGGGCTGAGTCGAGCTGAGTAGATACTAGTGGAAAAGCTCCATATGTGACCGGCAAGTGTTTTTTTGTTTTTTATTATTGAGGCCAGTGGGGTGGCCAGCAGATTTGTACGGGGGGCCATGGCCACCCCTGCCCCCCCCCTGGTGGCGCCACTGTCTGGCTGCACCTGTTGATGTTCCCTAACCCGAGTGTTCCCCGACCCGAGTGTTCCCCGACCCGAGTGTTCCCCGACCCGAGTGTTCCCCGACCTGAGTGTTCCCCGACCCGAGTGTTCCCCGACCTGAGTGTTCCCCGACCCGAGTGTTCCCCGACCCGAGTGTTCCCCGACCCGAGTGTTCCCTAACAGAGTGTTCCCTCTGCAGGTGCTGGGCAGGACGTGGGCCGCAGCTGCATCCTGGTCTCCATCGGGGGGAAGAACATCATGCTGGACTGTGGGATGCACATGGGATACAACGATGACGTCAGTAATCCTGCTCTTCCATAAATGCTATAATCATGTCACTACAAATGTTATGCTACACCAATGCTCATGCGTACTAATAATCGTCCTGGCAGCTTCATCTTTATATCATGAAAGACTGTCACACCATATGTGAATTAGAAGCTGGGGAAACATCCAAAACATGCAGGCCGGGGGCCGTTGAGGACGGGGATGAAGTTGGGCCAAGCAGCATTTGTTTTGAATTTGGATACAGGAAGAAGAAGCAGAAATGACGTTAATTGCGTCATGATGTTCTCCGTGCGTCGCTGGTTTGATCCAGATATCCTAATGATTAATTACCATGTAAACGGAATATTCCCAATGTTTCAGTAACCGGAATATTAGCAATAACCCGAATTTTGACTGCATGTAAACGTAGTCATTGTTGTGAGCAGTGAAGTCTGTGTGTGTAGATCAAACTGCCCTACTTCACTTTTTTTTTTTATCTGGGGCTGTAATTTAAGAATGCAGTGATCCAGTAAATGTTCAATAGATAAAATGTAGTGACATTTGACGATGTTGTTCTTTTGTGATGTCCACTCGTCTGAAAGACCGCTAACCTCGGGGAAAACAAGACAGTAACTTTGTCCACTACTTGTAAATCAGTTTTTTTTTGCCCTAAATGTCCAATCATAATCTGCTTTAATACAGACTTTACTTTGAAATCATTGTTCAGGATAGGTTGACGGTAGACAATTGCAATTTGAAGATGAAAAGGAAAACAATCTTTAGCTGCTGTCATGAGTAAAATCAGTTTTTAATTTCAAAGTACAATACCTGTTATTTTGAGAGGTGTCCTTTTAATTAGCTACAAAAAACTCATTCATTTATTGTTTTGAAACATGTATTTATAGGACGCATTGCAGTGAAAATGTGTGTTCAAAATATTGCTTTGAAATTAAATCATGTCTGCTTTGGGGGGAAATTCCAGGTAAATGAGAGTCTTCTTTCCTTTTCAGAGACGTTTCCCAGACTTCTCTTACATCACCCAGAACGGGCGTCTGACAGACTTTTTGGATTGTGTGATCATCAGGTTCGTGGTCCTTTTCCTCTCCGTCTCGCATGCTTTCTGAGCCAACATCATCTCCAGGCTTCACATAGAAATTAGGCCTGTCAGTTTAGCGTGTAAATTAGATGAATTAATTACACTGCTAATTACCGTGTTATGAAAATTAACGCAATTCATTGTGAGTGGCAAAATGCGCAAGCATTTTAAATTTGGCCCATTGAGGGACCCGTAGGCCACTTGGCAGTGGCAGGTCACTTCCCACACTGCAAAAACTCTAAATCTTACCAGGAATATTTGTCTTATTTCTAGTTAAAATGTCTAATCAAGTTCCACTGTAAACGTTACAGCTACTTACAGTTCCCAGTACTTGAATCGCTGTATTGACTCAGCTTTAGTTTTAATTTTGAATTGAGAGTCTGCTTAAGTGCCTATTTGAGACTCAGCCTTATTTTATTTCTGAATTTTATTTATCTAACTGTATTTGCATTGCATTTTTGAATAAAGCACCTGGCCTTATTTGCCGGTTTGCTGATGTGCTTGAGCTTTTTCTTTTGAATTTCATTTATGAAACACACTTCACCAATAAAAATGTGGATTTCAAATCTTCTCTTCTTAGTGTATTCAATTGGTTAGTCATGCACTGCAATTTTGTAATGTCCTAGAATTCAAATTCTTTATTTGGGGACCTTTAGCAGATATGAGATTAAAATGCGATTAATTAGATTAATTAATTAGAAATCCTGTAAATAATTAGATTTTCTTTTTTTTAATCGCCTGCCAGCACGAATAGAAAAACCATGTTTTTATTTGTCTGCATTTGTTTAATTGTTTTTTTATAGGATCCCCATTAGCTGATGTCGCGACATCAGCTATTCTTCCTGGGGTCCCCGATGCAATTTAAAAGAACATAGTCCACACATACACACATTTATCGCTGTTACCGGTCACTGTAACACCGAGTCATCATATACACAAACAGAATACATTATACATTAAAATACATTATTGGTACAAAGAATTCATCATACAGTCATTACAAAACCACAAAGTATAACCCGCAAATAAATTCCTGTAATAAATTATAGCACGTGATATATTTGTTACTCAGTGAATTTTATGTAAATAGTCTTTTGCTACCTTTTTAAAACTGTATTTTGATGTAATATTTCTGATGTTATTAGGTAATGCGTTCCATCCTGTGATAGCTCTGTATATAACAGTGTGTTTTAAAAGGTTTGTTCTTGGCTTAGGTGCCAGTAAATGATCATAACATGATTGTCTGGTTGGATATTTATTGACATTTCTAGTGAACACTATCTGATCTGCGAAATAATGTAGTTTTTTTTACTATTGATCAAATTCCTCATGAAAGTAAGGAGACTTCATTTTAATCTGTCTACAACCAACAGCCATGATAAATGCTCATGCATTTTTAAGATATTTGCATGCAGTGAACAATTTAAAGCAATCCTAGCTGCTTTGTTCTGTACAATTTGAAGTTTTTAATATCTTTGGTCCCTGCATCTGCTTTGTTCTCAGTCATTTCCACCTGGACCACTGCGGCGCTCTGCCCTTCATGAGCGAGATGGTTGGCTACGACGGACCCATCTACATGACTCACCCCACCAAGGCCATTTGTCCCATTTTACTTGAGGATTTCCGAAAAATCACAGTCGATAAGAAGGGAGAGACCAACTTTTTTACTTCGCAAATGATCAAGGACTGCATGAAGAAAGTGGTTCCTTTGAACCTCCACCAGACGGTCCAGGTGCGGCGTCGATGTCGTGTTTTTCCGTGTTCAGTCCCACATTTTTATCAAATCACACGTTTCTCTGTGCCAGCTGCTTCTTCCCGTTTGATGGTGAATCAAGCTGTTGCTGTTGCTCTGCCGGCAGGTGGATGACGAGCTGGAGATCAAGGCGTACTACGCCGGCCACGTCCTGGGAGCCGCTATGGTGCAACTCAAAGTGGGATCAGAGTCGGTGGTTTACACTGTGAGTTAAAACGACGCTAAACTCTGTCACAGTCTCTGAGGAAAAACCAACCAACCTTTTAAAATGTGTGTTTGTCTCAGGGGGACTATAATATGACACCAGACAGGCATTTAGGGTAAGTGCTCTTTACTGTTTTCACTGATAATCCTTTGGTTTTATACTGACAGGAGGAGTAAACACTTTCTTATGCTCCTTTTATAGCCTGATTTTATTCTTAGTAATTTCACAGAGTACGTTTACATGCAGTTAATAACGCTTTTCTAACCGGAATATTGGCAATAACCCGGTTTTGCACGGCCATGTAAACACCAATAACCCTTTTGAATAACCCGAATTTGCTCATATTCCCGTTTTTAAAAACCCCAACATGACCCCTGGGTTACTCCTTTTAAAACCTGAATATTGGGTCATGTAAACACCAAACGGAATATCCCCATCAAATGGAACAGGAATTTGTTTTCTGCACATGGTCTGTTCACAAGGAATCCTGGTCTTTTGAGTCCAGGAAGTTCTTATAAACACGGAGAAATGCCGTTAAATACATGTCGCCTGGCTTGCACCAAGCCAGGCCTGGCGATAAATTTGATATTTCATGGTTTGCATTAATGGGCGTGGCCTAACGGCTCAACAGCGCCCCCTAGAAAACTTTTCTCTGCCATAACTTTTGAGCGGGTTGTGATAAAGACATGTGGGTGGTGTCATCGGACTCGGTATTGAGTCCTTGACCATAATTGGTGAAAATTAGCCCCGCCCCTTCTTCTGATTGATCGATATTTCATAGTTCCTATTTTCTGCCATAACTTTTGAATGGTTTGACATAGAGAGTCGTGGGTGGTGTCATGTCTTATATGCTTATGGGGGACGGTGGCCATGAGTGCGAGGGCCCGTTCATCGCTGCTTGCAGCTTTAATTCTCATTGCTCTTTAATGCAGTATGCACAAGGGATGGAGTGAGCTTCTGTATGTGTTCCCCCAGACCTCCCAACAGTCATTTAAATACGGTAAAACCAGTGCGTTGTATAGGATGAATAATGCTTTATAGTTCAAGAAATGTTTTGCCTTTGCTAAAACCGAGATACTTGTTGCTTAGTTCGCTTATGCCTCGGGCCGGCTCTGCATCAGAGATAAAAGCCTCTGCTGCTCGTTCTGGGTTGGAGTCCAGATGAGAGTGGGCCAGAGTTCAAACATGAGCCGTGGAGAGAAGATTAGCCGGTCAGGCCTTAATGGCAGAGCTGCTACTGAAACACCCCCAGAAGAAGATGCGTTGGCTCAAGTTTAGTGTGCAGTTCAGTGAGAATGATGGAGGGACTGTGCTGGTGTTCTGTGGGAGTTTGATTCTGACACAAGCAGGCAGAGATCTTGCAGCAACACATGGCCCCATTTGCACCGTTAATCACTCAGGCCCCTCATTTAGACTGGAAAACAACCAGCAAATGCTGCTTGGCGATGGGTGGGAAGAGCTGCAGGTGAAAACCCTGCTGGTTCAGAGAAGGGAAGCGGAATTAAAGCCTCACTCAGCTGTCATCCAAGCCAAAGCTACCTACTGTAAAGAAGCATCTTCTCAGTTTTCTCGTTGTTTTTTTCTGATATGTAATTGGATATGTCCAAAAACATTTCCAGAAAAGTTTGAACGCTTTATAAAATGGAACAAAATGTTTAATTTGTTTGAACACTGAAAAAACTCAAAATCTTAACAAGAATATTTGTCTTATTTCTAGTTAAAATGTCTCATTTTTAGTCAAAAACTCTCATTACACTTAAAACAAGAGTCATTACCAGAAAAATAACATGTTGTTTGACAATTTTCACCTGTTTCAAGTAAATTTTCACTTAAAATAAGTAGAAAAATCTGCCAATGGAACAATATTTTTTTGCTTGTAATGAGAAGATAAATCTTGTCCCACTGGAAGATTTTTTACTTATTTCAAGTGAAAATCTACTTGAAACAGGTGAAAATTGTCAAATAACAAGTTATTTTTCTGGTAATGAGTCTTGTTTTAAGTGTAATGAGATTTTTTGACTAAAAATGAGACATTTTAACTAGAAATAAGACAAATATTCTTGTTAAGATTTTGAGTTTTTGCAGTGAACATTTGTCCGACACCAAGGACATGGTTTTCAGTGTTTTCATAGGCAGACTTCATTGGGTCAAGAATATTCAAACAAGTCTGTGATTTATTACCAGCGATAGATGTAAAAAGTTGGGAGAGAGACCAAGAAGGACAGAAAAACTTAAACAAGCCCCAGAAGTTTCTATATTTAGTAGAGTGATTGGTAACAGATGTAAGGGTCAGGGTTGGCTAGAAACGAAGCAACAGTGTGGTTTTCCATGGACACGATGTCCTGAGGTCTGATGATTCCATTTTTTTAGCTTAATTGTGGTAAAAATGAACATTACATCCTCTTAAAAACAAAACTAACCCTTAAAAATGGGGCCGTGTCATAGATCCAGAGTGTCAGGCCTGCTTTCAGTCCGGATCTGCGCCCTAATCAAAAAGGATAGAGCATTATAAAGAGAATCAGGACAAATCTCGTATTTATACTTGGCATCACTGATTTCCAGACGTAGAAAACAAAATAAAATCAAAGGGAAGGGTCATGTAATGTACGGAAGAGTATTAGGGGCAGGCAGGAGAAAAAATATTTGAGAGGGGAAGATTTTTTTTTATTGTGCACTTGGAGAAAAAAGTCGAAATGTCGAGAAAAAAGTCGAAACGTACGGAGCCCCTCTGGTGACATTTGAAAAAAATAAAATAATGCGTGGCCACGCATTATTTAATTTTTTTTCCAAATGTCACCAGAGGGGCTCCTAGAAATGTCTAGATTAATGTTGAAATACAATTTTGAAATTTCAAGAATAAAGTCGAAATTTCACCTTTTTTCTCAACATTTCAACTTTATTCACAAAATTTTGACTTTTTTTCTTGAAATTGTACTTCAACATTAATCTCAACATTTCGACTTTTTTCTCGACATTTCAAGTTTTTTCTCGACATTTCGACTTTTTTCACGTGCATAATTGAAAATAAATCTTCCTCCTAAAATATTATTTTTATGTTTCTCCTGCCTGGCCCTAATACTCTTCTGTATGTAATGTAATAATACATGTGTCTGCTTCTTTTTTGATTTTGTTGCTTGTACCTAGTCCCATTTTCTTTTTTTTAAATATTTGTTTTAAATGCATTGCTGCAAATCAGTAAACACACAGGAAATCTCTTTCTTTGGTCCTATTTTTTTAAGTAAAAAGTATTTCTCTTTGTTTCCTTGTACAAACTGTTCCAACTTTTGGAAATGTTTGCATCGCTTCTGTTATTTTACCTGCCTTCAACATTATTGTAAAAGGTCATAAAAACCTTTCAGACGAGCAAACATTCCAACTTCTGACTGTTTCTGTACATGCAGTGTATTTTCCGTCTTGTCTAACGTAATTTCCTCGTGTCGGATATTTGCAGCGCTGCGTGGATCGATAAGTGCCGTCCAGACATCCTGATCTCAGAGTCCACGTACGCCACCACCATCCGCGACTCCAAGAGGTGCAGGGAGAGGGACTTTCTCAAGAAAGTACACGAAAGCATAGAAAGAGGAGGAAAGGTCAATTTACAGTTGGTCTTCTTTGGTGAATTTTACTTTTCTTTCTTTTTTTTGATGAATTTATGGTTTTTTTTTTTGTTTCTTTCAAACCTTCCAGGTTCTTATTCCAGTCTTTGCCCTCGGACGAGCACAAGAACTCTGCATCCTGTTGGAAACATTTTGGTAATTGGCATTTTCAAAAGAGAAAAACAAAAGAATCAGCAATAGAAAAGAACATTTTTAAGTGTCTGTCAAAGCTGGAAGTGAGAGTGATGTATATTCCCAGTGTTGCCATGTTTCTGCCTCAATCCCAGTATTGAAAAACATTCTTTCACTATGAGCTCAGCGTAAATGACTACAGAATTGAAATGTCTCATATTTATTTGAATAGCTCCCAAAGATATCAGTCTTCATTTTGTTAGACATCAATGAATAATTGTATGACTGTATCGAGTGACAGAGTCTAAATTCCTCATCTTGTTACCCAGGGAGAGAATGAACCTCAAGGCTCCAATCTACTTCTCAACTGGGCTGACGGAGAAAGCCAATCATTATTACAAGCTTTTCATCACGTGGACCAATCAGAAGATTCGGAAAACCTTTGTGCAAAGAAACATGTTTGAATTTAAGCACATCAAGCCCTTCGATCGTTCGTACGCGGATAATCCCGGGCCGATGGTGAGCCAGTGTTTCCTCTCTGCTCGTAAGGTTTCTGACTGACAGTTGAAGGGCAGTAAAGCTGCAGATGTGGTCTCTTCTTCAGGTGGTGTTCGCCACACCAGGGATGCTGCACGCCGGCCAGTCGTTGCAGATATTCAAGAAGTGGGCCGGCAATGAGAAGAACATGGTGAGTCTCGTATAGAGGGTCTGCATTGATGTCACGTTCCCCACTGGACCAGCACCCTTACTCACACTGAGGGGCAAAACATCAGGAAAAACAGCTGCAACTAGTGGAGAAGACGGGATAACAGCTGATTATGGGCTTAAATTAAAGGCAGTTGGACTTGACAGTGACCCGTACAGTTACCCCAAGAACCAGTGGTCCATGGACATTAATATTTGGTACAGTTACCAAGAACCAGTGGTCCATGGACATTAATATTTGGTACAGTTACCCCAAGAACCAGTGGTCCATGGACATTAATATTTGGTACAGTTACCAAGAAACAGTGGTCCATGGTCATTAATATTTGGTACAGTTACCAAGAACCAGTGGTCCATGGACATTAATATTTGGTACAGTTACCAAGAACCAGTGGTCCATGGACATTAATATTTGGTACAGTTACCAAGAAACAGTGGTCCATGGACATTAATATTTGGTACAGTTACCAAGAACCAGTGGTCCATGGACATTAATATTTGGCCACGAATCCAGTTTCCTGATATTTATATGTACTTAATTTCTACGCCGGGGAAATACACGAAGCAAAGCTTGAAGGCTTACAAAAGTGTTGACGCTTGGTCCGACTTCAAGGCAGGATTTGTTGTAGAAATTAAAGTGATGAGGACACCGAATTTTATGATTTGACCGTTTAACGTTAGCTACCCAAAAATCCAACATTACCTGATACAAAATGGGAACCACAAATCCACGTTTCGGTGCCTGGAATCCAGTTGTTTCTGTGAATTGCAGCGATCCATTTGTCTCTCTTAAGCTTATTTTTCAGCAGTCTGTAAAACGATAACTCCGATTTCTTGCTAAATCTATGAGTACAGTCGATCGCACAACAGCTCTTTCCCATTTTAGATGTTTTCTAGTTGCTCAAACTGAAAGTTTACGCTGACACTCAGTCTTTCTGACACTCAGTCTTTCTGACACTCAGTCTTTCTGACACTCAGTCTTTCTGACACTCAGTCTTTCTGACACTCTGACACAGTGGGCGTAACTCGCTGTGAAGTCGCATCTGTGACGTCAATGCATTCCCTCTATAGCAATGGAAAGATTTCAGTTTATTCATTTTTTTTTTCCTTTTTCCTTTTACAAATAATAAACTGTTTGCAGGTGATCATGCCCGGGTACTGTGTACAAGGAACAATTGGTTATAAGATCCTGAATGGGCAGAGGAAACTGGAGATGGAAGGAAGAGCAACAGTAAGGACGTTTTAGATTTTCTTTCAACAGCTTTTGCATCATATTAGATTAGATATGCATACGACCCCCCAGCAAATTTTGCCATTATATCTGATCTCTCCTGTAACTTTACATCGATATGTAGATTCTGCAATCTAGGACTGGGGATCGATTCAAATGTTCGTTATGGACAAACTGTGACTAGCACAGAAGTCCAACAACAAAACACTGCTCGGGTTCAGATCGGGGAGGCCGTTCCTCCATATCACGCCTCTCCAGGTATCACTGTCAATGCCCACGTGAGCGTTGAAGTCCCCCAGTAGAACAATGGAGTCCCCAGTTAGAGCACTATCAAGTACTCCTCCCAGGGACTCCAAGAAGGCCGGGTACTCCCCACTGCTGTTCGGCCCGTAGGCACAAACAACAGTGAGAGACCTTTTCCCGACCCGAAGGCGCAGGGAAGTGACCCTCTCGTTCACTGGGGTGAACTCCAACACATGGCGGCTGAGCTGGGGGGCTATAACCAAGCCCACACCAGCCCACCGCCTCTCACCCTGGGCAACTCCAGAGTAGTGGAGGGTCCAGCCCCCTTCAAGGAGCTGGGTTCCAGAGCCCAAGCTACGTGTGGAGGTGAGCCCGACTATCTCTAGCCGGTATCTCTCAACCTCACGCACAAGCTCCGGCTCCTTCCCCCCCAGCGAGGTGACATTCCATGTCCCCACTGTGAGGGTTTTGGTCCAGGGATTGGGTCGTCGAGGCACCCCGCCACGACTGCTACCCAGCCCACAATGCACCGGCCTGCCATGGTCCTTCCTGCGGGTGGTGGGCCTACAGGAAGGCGGGCCCGCGTCGCCGTTTCGGGCTGAGCCCGGCCGGGTCCCACGGGCAAAGACCCGGCCACCAGGCGCTCGCCTACGAGCCCCAACCCCAGGCCTGGCTCCAGGGAGGGGCCCCGGTGACGCCGATCCGGGCGACGTTGCAGTCCTTTGTTCTTTCTCCTCCATGATTGGCGTGAACCGCTCTTAGTCTGGCCGTCATCTAGGACCTGTTTGCCATGGGAGACGCTACCAGGGGCGTAAGTGCCCCCGACAACATAGCTCCTAGGATCACTCGGGCACACAAACCCTCCACCACAGTAAGGTGGGGGTTCAAGGAGGGGAAAAATGTGATTGTTCAGTGAAATTTTTGATGAATTAAATTGATGAAAATCACTCAGGCCTTTTGAATATTGCTTACATTTCATTTCATTTGTTTATTTGGAAGGGACAGATACAGAAAACATAGACAGACATAAATGGCTATCTGATGCCTGAATCATAGTGTTTATAGCGAATGCTAATTTGCAACACTCGTCCCTAACAGGGCTCACATCACAATTAAAAGAAAGGAGTTAGTTAGAGTTAGAGTTAGTTAGTTACTAATAATGTGGTAGTCTTTACAAAATGCTGGTCCAAAGAATGAATGGTGGTGAATGGGACTGAGCTGGTTACAGCTATTTCAAGCCTTATAATAACTTCTCACAAAGAAAAAGTATGGTTATATCATACATTTCCTGACTCCTCAAAGTCCATTGGGTATTGTGGTGGTTGTCTTTTGGGTCGTGGATATCTCTTGATCCCAGAAGATAAAATTAACTAGATAGTTTAGGTGAAAAATTGTATGGAAATGTGTGTAATTTATGGTTTAAGGAGGCCGTGTGACCTCTATGTTTGTCAGAAAAACACAACCATGGGCTCAGATAAAAACTGAGAAGGTCCTCTTTACATTGATACCAAACAATCATATATCTACTATTGACAAATAGGAAACTGATCACCATTTCTAACTTTAGACGACAAATCAATGGTTGTGCTAATTAATCAATAATTATGACTAAACGATAACTTTGACAGCTTAGCATACGGCAGAAATGGATTCAGCACAAAAAAATCCTACAGAAACAATAGAGAAAGTGCTTTTCCTCAAAAATGCCTACCATGTTGTTTTCTAAGGGGCTTTTTCAATTTTCGGCCCTGACTATTACTGTGTGGAATTGTGGGGATCCACCTTTAAAACCACCTTAAATTCAATAATAAAACTTCAAAAACGAGCCATACGTATCATCAATAAGGCTGATTACTACGCTCACACAGATCCACTTTTTCTAAATTCTCATGTTATTAAATTTTATGATTTGTTTTATTTTAAAATCATGCAAATTATGTTCAAAGCAAAATCAAAAATGCTCCCTGACCCAATACAGAGGTTCTTTTCAATTCAGGACTACCTACAATCTTAGGTGTCTGCAATTTTACTGTACAAAAAGCCAAAAAAGGTATGAAAAGGAGATGTGTCTCCATCACTGGAGTTAAATTCTGGAATGATGCAAACATACATTTAAAAACATGTCATTCTTTTTTTGTATTTAATAAAATGGTTTGTAAAGCTATTTTTGAAGCTTATAAGTGCAATTGACCATCTGTAAATGTTTCTTTGCTTTTCTATTGTTTCTTTGCCTTTTGTTGTTTCTTTGCTTTTCTATTCTCTTTTTGGTTTTCTGGAGGTTGGTAGCCAAAAATAGAAAGTTGGTACAATAGGATAGGCTTTTATAAGCATTTTGCTTCAGCCTATGCCTTTTCAGTCATTGTTCAACACATTTTTTGGTTTTGTATGAAATGTTAATGCTGTGCACAATGTTTTTTTTTTTGAGTTGTTTTGTGTTGTCATGACTGAATAAACTTCATTCATTCATTCATTCTGAATTATTTCATTCGGAAAAATTAATTCCGAATTAAAAAACATCATGTAACCGTGTCATGTGTTGTGTTTGTGACCAGCTAGACGTGAAGATGCAGGTGGAGTACATGTCCTTCAGCGCTCACGCCGACGCCAAGGGAATCATGCAGCTGATCCGCATGGCGGAGCCGCGCAACATGCTGCTGGTGCACGGAGAGGCCGTGAAGATGGAGTTCCTGAAGGGCAAGATCGAGCAGGAGTTCAGTGAGTAGCGCGGCCCGCACAGCTACACCCTCACCGCTACAATCTCACCGCTACACCCGCACCGCTACACCCGCACCGCTACACGCACACCGCTACACCTGCACCGCTACACCTGCACCGCTACACCTACACCGCTACACCTACACCGCTACACCCGCACCGCTACACCCACACCGCTACACCCAAACTACTACACCCAGAGCCGTCTGGGAGATTTGCGAGGCCCTGTGCGAAATGGCCGGGGCCTCGCAAAATTTTTGGGTTTTTCGGGTCTGATCGGGTGTCTATATGCGCAATTTTAACTCTCCAATGATCAAAATACTGGATACCTTCCCCTGCCTCATCATCATCTCTTGACTCGACGCGGGGCCCCACGGCTGCTTGAGACCCGGTCGGATCGGTGATTTTTCTAACAAATTTATCAAACGAGCCTTTCAGAGAGACATTAAACTCTTCCATTTTCTTTAGTTTTTTTCTTTTTTCATCCCCTGATGGAAATTTCCTGCATCTGTCTCGTTCTCTCGACATTGTGTGACAGTTTGTTCCAACTCCACCGTCTGGATCAGACTAGCTTGTGTCTGCGCTTGGTCTGATCAGTTGTATTGAACAACAGATGCGCATCATTGCACATATATTTTACTGATATGCACAGACTAGTACACATTTAGGTCTCTAATGGAACGTGACTGTTGATATTTATAAGGGAAAAAACGGAAAAAAAAAAAAAAAATTCAAAAACCCCATGCCCATAGCGCGAGGCCCCGTGCGGTCGCACGGTTCGCACACCCCTTGCAGCGGCTCTGACTACACCCACACCGCTACAGCCAAACTGCTACACCCGCACCGCTACACCCGCACTGCTACACCCGCACCGCTACACCTACACCGCTACACCCACACCGCTACACCCAAACTACTACACCGTAACTGCTACACCCGCACTGCTACACCCACACCGCTACACCCAAACTACTACACCCGCACAGCTACACCCAAACTACTACACTGTAACTGCTACACCCGCACAGCTACACCCAAACTACTACACTGTAACTGCTACACCCGCACCGCTACACCCGCACCGCTACACCCACACCGCTACACCTACACCGCTACACCCACACCGCTACACCCAAACTACTACACCCGCACCGCTACACCTGCACCGCTACACCGCTACACCCGCACCGCTACACCCACACCGCTACACCCGCACCGCTACACCCGCACCGCTACACCCGCACCGCTACACCTGCACCGCTACACCTGCACCGCTACACCCGCACCGCTACACCCACACCGCTACACCCGCACCGCTACACCCACACCGCTACACCCGCACCGCTACACCCGCACCGCTACACCCGCACCGCTACACCCGCACCGCTACACCTGCACCGCTACACCTGCACCGCTACACCCGCACCGCTACACCCACACCGCTACACCCACACCGCTACACCCACACCGCTACACCCAAACTACTACACCTAAACTACTACACCCGCACCGCTACACCTGCACCGCTACACCCGCACCGCTACACCCGCACCGCTACACCCGCACCGCTACACCCGCACCGCTACACCCGCACCGCTACACCCGCACCGCTACACCCGCACCGCTACACCCGCACCGCTACACCCGCACCGCTACACCCGCACCGCTACACCCGCACCGCTACACCTGCACCGCTACACCCGCACCGCTACACCCGCACCGCTACACCCGCACCGCTACACCTGCACCGCTACACCCGCACCGCTACACCCGCACCGCTACACCTGCACCGCTACACCCGCACCGCTACACCCATAGACATCTCTCCTCCTCCTCCCATGGAGCTGCTGCGATACGTCAACGTCGCCGCCATATTGGATGTTCAAGACTGCGCTGTAAACTAATACAAGTAAATTGACTTATTTTCATAAAGCGCCTTTCTACAAAGAAATGTACGTTTTACGTCTCATTTATTCATTCACACACGCACTAATATACTTGGGAAACAGTTAGACACCAAATATAATATATTTAATTTTCTCATATGGCAAAAATAAGAACTTTATTGATCCCACATAGGAGTAATTCATGTTATATCAGCTATAGAGAACAAGGTAGTGCCGAAAAACAATATATATCCCCCTCACAAAAAATAGAGAAACATATTTTTTCATCAACAAAACAAATTTAAAAATTTTCAAATAACAAAATAACATATTTGAACCATTTTTCAGACGATAAAATAACTGAAAAAATCTGAAAAATTGTTCAAATATGTTATTTTGTTACTTGAAAAATTTAAAATATGTTTATGTAAAATATGTTTTGTTAATGAGAAAATATGTTTCTGTATTTTTCTTATTTTTGTGAGGAGGGATATATATTGTTTTTAGGCACTCCCTTGTTCTCTATAGCTGATATAACATGAATTACTCCTATGTGGGATCAATAAAGTTCTTATTTTTGCCATATGAGAAAATTAAATATATTATATTTGGTGCCTAACTGTTTCCCAAGTATATTAGTGCGTGTGTGAATGAATAAATGAGACGTAAAACGTAAATTTCTTTGTAGAAAGGCACTTTATGAAAATAAGTCCATTCACTTGTATTAAGTTTACAGAGCAGTCTTGAACATCCAATATGGCGGCGACATTGACGTATCGCAGCAGCTCCATGGAAGGAGGAGGATACATGTCTATGGCTACACCCACACATCTACAGCCGCACCTACAGCCACAGGGCTACACCCGCACCTACACCTACAGCAGCAGAGGAAGGAGTTTCCACCCCGGCTAACCGCTCTGTTCTTAAACGTCAGGCATCGACTGTTACATGCCGGCCAATGGAGAGACGGTAACCGTGACAACGAACCCCAGCGTGCCTGTTGACATGTCAGTCAACCTGCTGAAGAGGGAGATGGCTCTCGGAGGTAAATCCTGTGGTGAATGAGTCAGACAAGTTTCACTTGACATTTCAGTTGGTGTAACTCTGATTCTGGTGGTTGTTTTACCTTACAGGCTCCACCTGCACACAGTGGTGACCCAGATTAGTGTCTGCAGTGACTTAATATGAGGGTTAGGGCAGGACAAGGTGGAGGTGGTGTTGCGTGGGAGACAGTAACGCAGTGGCTTCGTGACTGTGACGTTTTAAACGCACACTTGCAGCCCTTCTGCTTTATTGAATACCAAATTATTTCTTATATTTTGTAGCAGAATTAGTTGTTGAAATGCACGTAGAGCGTTGTGCACTCTGTTTTATGACTTGGAGCCATTTAATGATTCCTTTTCAATTACATTTTAAAGTTGTTGAAGTTATCATTCTTATTTAAATTTGAATTTGATCATGAGCAAAACATAGCTTCCTCTTCTGACTGTTAAAATTGTAAAAATGTAAACTAAGTGCTTACAGGACTGTCTCAGAAAATTAGAATATTGTGATAAAGTTCTTTATTTTCTGTAATGCAATTAAAAAAACAAAAATGTCATACATTCTGGATTCATTACAAATCAACTGAAATATTGCAAGCCCTTTATTATTTTAATATTGCTGATCATGGCTTACAGTTTAAGATTAAGATTCCCAGAATATTCTAATTTTTTGAGATAGGATAGGAGTTTTCTTAAGCTGTAAGCCATGATCAGCAATATTAAAATAATAAAAGGCTTGCAATATTTCAGTTGATTTGTAATGAATCCAGAATGTATGACATTTTTGCATTACAGAAAATAAAGGACTTTATCACAATATTCTAATTTTCTGAGACAGTCCTGTAGTTTAGTTTAAGCAGTCAGCCATAAACTCCATAAAATACATAGAATGTAAATGTTAACATGAAATGTCCAGTTTTGAAGAAGTACACTCTTTCAGTTCTTTCTCCTGTTACAACATAATGATGCAAATTATGTTCTTACCAGTTTATAAAATGAGGTGTGTTTGTGTGTGTTTTTTTTCCTGGCTGCTCGTGATTAACTCTGCCTTTTCGCTGAAGGAACCCTGCCCGACCCTAAGAAACCTCGCAGCATGCACGGCACCCTGATCATGAAAGAAAATGTAAGTTCACAGTATTTAGAAAGTTTCCAGTTTATCTAAAACACTTGGCTGATGAGTTCTGTGGTAAATGCTGCTGTATGCACTGCAAAAACTTAAAATCTTAACAAGAATATTTGTCTTATTTCTAGTTAAAATGTCTCATTTTAGTAAAAAAAATCTCATTACACTTAAAACAAGACTCATCACTGGAAAAAACAACAATTTTCACCTGTTTCAAGTAGATTTTCACTTAAAATAAGTAGAAAAATCTGCCAGTGGAACAAGATTTTTTTGCTTGTAATAAGAAGATAAATCTTGTTCCACTGGCAGATTTTTCTACTTATTTCAAGTGAAAATGTACTTGAAACTGGTGAAAACTGTCAAATAACAAGTTATTTTTCTGGTAATGACTTTTGTTTTAAGTGTAATGAGATTTTCTGACTAAAAAGGAGACATTTTAGAAATAAGACAAATATTCCTGGTAAGATTTTGAGTTTTTCTAGAGCTGCATTCGGCACTTTAGCACCGCCCTAGTGGCTCCCTGGAGCTTTTTCAAAAATGTTCGAAAATGGAAGTAGATGGGGGAGGGAAATGTATTTTTTTGTTTTAATATGGTTTCTGTTGGAGGACAAACATGACATAAACATTCTTAACGCTTTCCAATACTGTAAAAATGTGTAGTATAAATACAAAATTTCAACATTTCTGTTAACGAAGATTTGTACGGAAGAGTATTAGGGCCATGAGGGAAGAGAAAAAAGTCAACATGTCGAGAAAAAAATCGAAATGGCGAGAATAATGTTTAAATACAATTTCAAGAATAAAGTTGAAATTTCACCATTTTTCTCAACATTTCAACCTTATTCACGAAATTTAGATTTTTTTTCTCGACATTTCGACTTTTTTCTCGACATTTTGACTGTTTTCTCAAAATTGTACTTCAACGTTAATCTCGACAATTCAACTTCTTTCTCGACATTTCAACTTTTTTCTCGAAGTGCACAATAAAAAAATCTCCTCTAAAATATTAGTTTTATCTTTCTCCTGCCTGGCCCTGATAATCTTCCGTAGTTTTGTGTCGTAGCCACACGTTTCCACCAGCAGGGCGGCGCCAGGTAGGTGGCTGTTGGAAACAAACCGGCCAAAGGGATTTGTTTCCGGAGGGAAAAAGAGAAAAATAACTGAGGAGAAAAAGAGGATTCAACGTTTCTTGGGCGGAATCATTTGCATTCATTACCTGAATGTTTGCTCTGTAGCGAGAAGTTGTCCAATAACAAAAAGAGTCATGTGGAAAGACATTAGCAGCTACATTTGCAGCCGAGGACTCGGTTCTAACTACCGTATTGTTCCGAATATAAGACGGTGTTTTTTGCATTGAAATAAGACTGAAAAAGTGGGTTCATCTTACATTCGGTGTCTAGACATTATACCCATTTACAACGCTAGATGGCGCCAGATATCTTTAAAGCGAATGTGAACTTAACTCCCCAGGCCAAAGCGAACCCCTGTCACGAAGAAGAAAAATAAAAATAGCACTAAGAAAGAAAAGAGAAGAAAATAAGAAAAGAGATAACAGAAGATGGAGAAACGAGAAAAGTGGATGGAAGATCAGCAGGTTAACCGGCAGCTGAGAAGAAGTTATAATGCAAACTTCAACATGATTTGAATGAGGCAAAATAACAAGCTTTTTCTCTCGAATATATTGTTATAATCATTTGTTTCAGATGTACTGTAATTATTGTCTGTATAAAAATTGAATTTGGTGTTCAAAAAGTATTTTTTCAAACTTGAGTCTTGAAAAACAGGGGGTCGTCTTATAATCAGGGTCGTCTTATATTCGGGCCAATACCGTAATATAGAAACATGCAGCATGTGTTGTCTTCATTCTAAGGCTTATACAAGACTTTAAATTTTTTGCGGCTCCAGACATATTAGTTTTTTGTGTTTTTGGTCCAATACGGCTCTAAAACATGTTGGGTTGCCGACCCCTGCCGTAAGCGTTGCTGCTGCCGTTGACCCGTCGTGTCTCTCCCTGTCAGAGTCTGAAGCTGGTGTCGTCGGAGCAGGCCCTGAAGGAGCTGGGCCTCAACGAGCACCAGCTCCGCTTCACCTGCCGCGTGCAGCTGCAGGACCCGCACAGCGACGCCGACACACTCCTCCGGATCTACACACACCTCAAGAGGTGAGAAGGTGTCGCCGCTCTGCCTCCGTCCCACAGTCCATCTGCAAGCTTTTGCATTTCATCTGGACACCACCACTCCTTTGGCACTTTTTCCACTAGCACCTACTCGGCTCATCTCAACTGTAGCTGGGAATGAATTCATGAAAATCGTGCAGCAAACAAATTGGGACGTCCCCCTAGTGGCCGGTTTGCAGAAAATTCAAAATGGCTCCCGCCGAAAATATCTCATATCTCAGCTTCTCTTAGGGCCCGATTTACTAAGATCCTAAATAAAGAGTACTAAATTGCGTGTGCACTGAAAAAGTTTGCACGTGCTGTTGTTGTGTGTTTTGCGGGTGATCAACTAAGATTGCGTGCGCAATTGATAACAGGTGCAAACCTCAGTATTTAAATGAGGTGTTGCGCGTCTTAGGGTTTGCGGCGCAAACTTTGCGCCATGGAGAGTGGATGGAAAGCAGGATATAGTCGCAAGCGCAAAATGAAATTTGACGAGTTGGAGTTAGAGATATTAGTGGAAGAGGCAAATTGTTGTGCCGTATTCAGCACCCCTGCCGTGAAAAGCACCCCCTCGTATATTCAATGATAAGTAGACCAAGAAAAAAAACAACACACTGACACTTCAATATATTTATATATACACACTCACACAAACACATACTTAGGAGTTTATATTATATATATTTACAAATATTATGGAAGACAACACAGTAAGCAGGCTATTAATTAATGACATCAATAACCATTTACCCGATTTTTGTTATCTGTGACTGTGATTGTGGGAAAGTATGACTATTGTGGAATCCATGTGCGCATTTAAACATGAATCATTAACACAAAACTGGACGCTAAACAGAACATGACACGGAATGAGAATATCATTTTTGTCATTGTGTGTACGTTGTCATTTGTAGTAAATTAAACATGAGCATTTAGTCCTTTTTGACATTTACTCGTGAATAAGAGATCTGTGGGTAATATATGTCGACGAGGGGGTGCTTTTCACGGCAGGGGTGCTGAATACGGCACAACACCTGCCGGGGTATGACACGCTAGAGCCAACTGCAGAACAGGCGCACAATAACAAACTCTTTTTTCTCCATGAAAACACGTGATTTATTTATTATCACAAATAAAAAAATGAAGATGCCTCCTGTGGCAACCTTTTGCTGAATAATACTCGATTTAACATTCAAATAAAATATTTCTCCTTTTGCATGTGGAGAATCCTCACAATAAATTGAGCCATCCCCACCCCAATCCTCAAATCAGGCACCAACAAGCATCCCTGCGTAATGCTGGGCAGATTAGCACCTTCCTTTCAAACGTATTAAATACAGACGCAACCACAATCCCCGCAATTACTTTCAGGCTTGGTAAATCTCATTGCGCGTGGTAAATGGACATATTTGCATTTTCCCTTCCCAGTATTTAGCGATTTCTGGCGGGTACGCCCCATATTGATTATTCATCAGGGCAAAAGTATTAAATGAACAGCGTGTGCTATTTTGCTCATTTCAGAGGCGCAGTCCTCTTTGCACGCTGTTAGTAGATCAGCTGGCACATTGCTTTGCGGGTGATGTCAAGTTTGCACACGTTTTTACGCACGCAAACCTTTAGTAAATCAGGCCCTTAGTCCCTTGGTCCCGTTCAAAGCTTACAACAATCCACGCAGCATCCAGGAAAAATCATGTTCCAAATCCAGGAAAACAAATTTGAACTGAGGAATGCCGGTTCGTTCAAAAACCAAAAGGCAAGAACAAAGTCAAAAGAACATTGTACTTCAGTGTAAAACTATGGAATTGTTGCGAAAAGGAATTAAGAATGTGTAGTTCGATCCATACCTTTTAAAAAATGTTTAAAATTAAGACTACCAACGGGTATAAAAATATATTGTAATGGGATATACTGTAATGCTTCAGCCTACACCTTTTTTGGTCACATCTTTTTGAGCTATCTCTGTAGTTCCTCTCTGGTTTTGCTGTTTTCCCCATGTTGTATGATGATGGTTGCACCGATGTAAAAACATTGTTTTTTGGATAACCAAAATAAACAAAAAGAAAGAAAGTTAAAAAATGAGAGAGAGAGAAGCTTCAAGCAGCAACGCTTTTCTTTTTTTGTTAGTTTGTCTCGGCGCTGCTGAAAAGTCAGCTGGAGCCGTGAGCAGCTATGAAGAGACAGAGCTCCTGGTAGATCTGATCGTTCCTTATCTCCGTCTAGATCCCTTTTTAATTCTCTCCTCAGCACCAGGTTTATGAACATCTGACCCTCAGAGTTGGATCATGAAACACACTTTTGCTGCCGTTGCCTGTTGAATAAAATGAACCAGAATCCGTCAGAGTCTCTTTCTCTGATTTCCTCCTCCTGACTCAGACGTCTGACTCCAACCCCCCGACCAATCGGTGGCCTGTAGTGTGATGATGTCAGATACAGCTGACTCAGCAGCTTAGAACCTCGGTAGAATAGATACAGAAAAGTATCTACTCGTCACGCCTCCACCCGCCTAGACCCCTAGTGGAGAAGAACCAAACCGAGTGGAGGAGAGTCGAGTCTGGCTGAGTAGGTGCTAGTGGAAAAGGGCCACTTGTTTTCTCCCCCCTGAGTGTAGTAATGATCTGAGGATAAGAGGAGCTTTTTTTGTTATGGATCAGTCTCATTTTTTTCTGAAATGTCATTTATGTTGCCTTGTGCAACATAATGTACCATATATATATATATATATATATATATATATATATATATATATATATATATATATATATATATATATATATATATATATATATATATATATATATATAATAACGTATCTTTCTTTTGCATCAGTGTGTTAAAAGGTTACGCCATCCAGCACCTCCCCGACGGCACCGTCATGGTGGAGTCCATCGTCATCAAAGTCTCCTCTTCTGCTGAAGACACCAACTCCAAAGTCCTGCTCCTCTCCTGGAGCTATCAGGTACCGTGGTGTTGACTTCATTTACCATTTAGTCTTTATATAACACCTTTAGAACCTGTGGTTATTGCCTCGCATGAGGAATTAATTTTGTGACGGTGTTTTTCATGCACAACAGGAAGCAGCAACAGGTTAAAGTGATGAAAGTTTCCTTATTAACTATAAAAACATAAACAGCACAGTGGAGACAAACCCCTCGTGGTTTCCTCTCCGCTACAGGGACTAAAAATAGTTTCTATAAAAATGTTTCCATCAGGTCTCACATCGCTTGCTTTTAAGACGTTTTAAATGCAGTCTGCTGTAGAATATGGCTCAAGTCTCGATGCAGTCAGCTTTTCAGCATGTGTATAAATAAAAAATGTAATTGAATTTTCATGTTGATGTAATAATAGCACACTTGTACTATCCAAAAAAAAATCGGCATCATGAGCAGTTAATGTAGGCAATTAAAACATTTGAGTAAAATAAGATCTATTTTGGGATTATTTCTCATTCAACACTGCAAAAACTCAAAATCTTAATATTTGTCTTATTTCTAGTTAAAATGTCTCATTTTTAGTCAAAAAATCTCATTACACTTAAAACAAGAGTCATCAACCAGAAAAATAACTTATTTGAAAATTTTCACTTGAAATAAGCAAAAAAATCTTGTTCCACTGGCAGATTTTTCTACTTATTTTAAGGGAAAATCTACTTGAAACAGGTGAAAATTGTTGTTTTCTTTTCCAGTGATCCAGTGAGTCTTGTTTTAAGTGTAATGAGATTTTTTTTTACTAAAAATGAGACATTTTAACTAGAAATAAGACAAGATTTTGAGTTTTTGCAGTGAAGATAATCAGAAATCTTTCGGTTCAGATGTAAAAAGGGGTGTTTGTTTGGCCGTTGTGGGCTGATGTTACTGCTCTGAAACCAGTCACGGTGAATCAGAATGAAAACTGAGGATCAGACGTTGCCAGTTTGAACCCACCAGGCTTTTCTAGGTGATCCAGGCCGAAGGAGTGACAGTGATTTTTTTAACAACCTTGAATGAGGAACATATGACTAGAAAAAATGGTCTTTTATAAAGACACAAAATACAAAACAATGCTGTACGTTTGCCCTATTGTTCCAGTTTGTAATGCTTTATAACTGTTTAAGTTTTAAAGAGAAAGCCAGGCCAACCATTTTCCACAAACTGAACTAAAAGTAAATGTCAGGTTTGCATTATGCATCTTCAGTTTCTGACAAGTACAAATATTTAGACACAAACTGAATAGTTTCTCTCATGTATGATTTGACTTTTTTCTTTTCCAGAAATGTAACAACTAAAATTAAATAAATAAATAAAAGTAAATAAATACATACAATTTTACATCATAAAAAAGATTGATTCATGCTCACCTTATAAGTGTAAGAGGAGATTTATTTTTGTTAAGAAGGTTATTTTGGTAATTCAGGGTTGATTATTTTATAAATCTATTCTTTATATTCTGATGTAAATCAGGGACTATAATGACACTAGTCAGTTTATCTGTAGTGATTAGTCTGTTTTAGATTGGGCGGAGTGATACGCCACAGTACGGCACTAGGTGCTGTGTTGATGTTCTAAAATCCTACACTGTTGAGGGACATTAAAGTACACTGGAACTCAGCAGAAGTTGTCCCCGTGTTTATCCTACTCACCACCCCAAAAAGGTTTAATTTAATAAGGTAAGGCTTAACTCTACACCAGACTTACATCAGTAAAAGTTCAGAGCTCAAAACCTGCAAGAGTCCCGTGATCGGGACCAAAACGGTACTAGTTTCTTCTGAGGAGGAAGATTTTGGTCCGTGGGTCGAGGCGCGGCCGTTACTAGTCAACACAATTTATTAATATTAATAACCCAATATCCCGATACAGTTTGTCACCTCCACGACACGTATCGTGACGTTTTTGTATCGTGAAATTTCGTGGCACGATATATTGTTACACCCCTTATACATACATAGCTGCCCATTTCTGTACATAAATATAAACAAATCTACCCTTTCACCCAATAGTGTTTTATTTCAGGCCCCTAAAGGCTTTAAGGCTTTAAGACGGAACATGTTACTCTCAAATCTCCATGTACTTTTCTGCTCTAATGTTGCCATCGCAGAAGTAAAAACGGTCTTTGCTGAGGGTTCTGATCCGACCTGAGACATTCCAGAGCCTGGTGTTTGGGCTCGTTGCTTCTTTCCTGCTCACTCTCATCTCATCTCAGCCGAGCCCACACACGTCACAGCCCCAGGATGAGAGAAACATAAAGCTTCTTTCTGCACAGTAAAGTTTTATTGGCATCTGTCAGGGTTAGTGTTATTGTCCGTGGGTTCATGTCAGGCGTTGGTGACTCACGGGGAAGTGTCTGATAGGTCAGATGTTTAGATCCGCCCCATCGCCCTTTACACCCAAATTCCTCGGGATTCTTTCACTCATGCAATGAAAGACTGATCCCTTAGTTTTTAGTCATTTGTTGATAAACTGCTCATTTTTGATCCTCGGTGACTTTCATGGTCACCGTTATTTGTTAACACTGCTTTTGTACAAAATCGTGACTATTTGTTGTTTTTGAAGAACTTTATTCTAACTTGGCCGTTAGACTGAAATCACCTTCATGTCGACATTCTTCATGTTTCAGACCTTCTAGAAACCCAGAAGTGAGAAAGTGATGTACAAATGAAACCTGACAAAATGTCCTGGTCTCGTACGTCTGCAGTGAAGTAGTCAGATTACATCAAAGCATAGTCTGTATTTTCCTTATGTTTTTTTGATTTGAGGTTATAAATAGTTCTGTTGCTATAATTAAATGATTAAATAAACCAGCAGCACAGGAACACACAGAAGTCTCTAGGATCTTCCCGAGCAATTCTAATCAGATTCAGACGACTTTATTCCTTTGGGAGGTTTCCTCGGGGAAACTGACATCTCCATCTCACTCACTCAGCACTGACATGTATAAATATAAACACCCATATAAAGACAAAAAGATAAAACATTAAAAATAATGATAAAAATAGGAATGCAAGCAGCGATGAACGGGCCCTCGCACGTGCAATTTTCACCAATAAAGGTCAAGTACTCAAAACTAAGTCCGATGACTCCACCCATGACTCTCTATATCAAACCATTCAAAAGTTCTGGCAGAAAGTAGGAACTATCAGATATGGACCAATCAGATGAAGGGGGGGCGCGCTTTTTGGCGTCTATCGTCGCCACGGTAACGCTTTTGACTGAGAAAAGTAATGCGTGGTGTTGCAGGATGTAGACGCACATTTTGATGTATAAACACCTGGGTGCACGTTACGGTTCAGGCCGTATTAACGGCCGAAGGAATGGCATAACTTTCACCAAAATTACACGATTAATTCAAAATGGCCGACTTCCTGTTGGGTTTGGGCCATGGCGCCAAGAGACTTTTCTTTAAGTTGTGACATGATACAGGTGTGTACCGATTTTCATGCATGTTCGTCAAACCGTATTGTGGGGCTTGAGGCACAAAGTTTTCTAGGGGGCGCTGTTGAGCCATTAGGTCACGCCCATTAATGCAAACCATTAAATATCACATTTTTCACCAGACCTGGCTTGCGTGCAAAATTTGGTGACTTTTGGGGCACGTTTAGGGGGAAAAAAGGCCCTCATTTCATCAGAAAAATAAAAACAAGAAAGAAATAAAAAAGAATTCCTTCAGATACAATAGGGCCTTCGCACTGTAAGTGCTCGGGTCCTAATAAAAGGTAAAAACAAAAATAAACATAATGTTTATTACATAAACATAACATAAACAATGGCAGGTAAAAACTCCCCTAGTGGGAGAAAAACCTTAATCCAAACAGTGTAAGGAAAAACTCCCCTTTAGGAAGAAGAAACCTGGACCAGGACCTGGATCATAAGGAGAAACCTGGACCAGGACCTGGATCATAAGGGGGTAGAAACCTGGACCAGGACCTGGATCATAAGGGGGATCCTCCTGCTGGAGACCAGCCGGGCTTTCCTGTCCAACACAAACAAATACGGGGGACACCCAGTCCAACGGCGCTGCGCTGGCCCGGGGTTCACATTTGGCTGGTGCTCACACAGTCCTGGTGCTGAGACCTGAACACACTGGTGTGGGAGGACAGGACGAGGGTCGGGCTCTGAAAGTGAGACTGGTGAAAGCTGAGGGCGGGGGGAACCTGCCACCGAACTGTCACCGCGTCATGGGAGGAACGTGTTTCCGTGGGGTCGTGGGTTCCAGGCGAGGCGGAGAGGAGCCACAATAAAACGGAAAACAACACCGTTACTTTCTACTGCCTTACAGAAAACACTGGCTGGTGTTTGTGCAGACTTCACACTGTAGTTTAACATCTGCAGGGGAAACTGTTGACTCTGCACTCAGGAGATGAAACTAAAATCTCAAGGACTTTTTAAAACTGGCATCACAAATCATGATATTAAAGCAGAAAAAGACACATTTACCAAGGTAAAAACAGTGAAAGAGCTTTTAAAGGAAATCAATCTTACACATATCGAGATTTTATACTATATTTTAGATGCAGTTAAATGTGTTATTATACTCACCTGTTTGCTGAAACACACTTAAATAATTTTGAATAATTACTTCATTACAGTTCATTGATTCAGTAATTTCCTGAAATATAAACAAATGCAGTTGAAGGTTTTTATAGAAGTGAAGTGTGATTAAAATGATTTTTTAATTGTAACTCTGGTTTGTGACTCGTGTGGTTCAGGATGAAGACCTGGGGAGCTACCTGTCCTCTCTGCTGAAGAAGGGCCTTCCCTCCGGACTGTGCTGAATCCTCTGGTCACAAACGCCGAGCATTTGGAGGGAACTTCCCGTCCGAGCTGCTCCCTCCCTCTGAGAGTTAGAAACTCAGATGTTCCCATGGAAACCCGAGCACCGAGGCTGGACCTGCTCCCTCGTCTCACCGCACTGGGACTGTGTTTCCTCATGTGTCCAGATTGGTTCAGTTTTTTATGCATCATTAGACTTTTAAAGAAAAATCAGATCCTCCAATTCTGCTGTAAATCTCTTTATTTTGAATAAGCCAATGTGAATAAACACTTAGACAGAAAAGGTTGGTTTTGTAGTCCTGTAAGTGTGCAGCCAGCGATCCTGAAGCGTTCATGTATACAGTAATCCCTGTTTTTCACGGGGGTTATGTTCCAAAAAGAACCCGTGATAAGTGAAATCTGCGAAGTAGCAACTTTTTTTTTTTTTTTTTTAACAATTATTATACAAGGTTTCTTCGGATGCTGCTGCATCCTGACTCGCTCTGTAGCGTCTTTTTCTCCTAAAGCTGCGGTGCAGGAGTGTTTATTCCAGAGAAGAACATAGTTATGGGTTGTTGTTGTCACTCTTTTTTTCTTCTGAGCAAAAAGATTCTTCTAAACCGACATGAAACCATGGATTATATCTGAGACTGAAATGAACGATTCATCAAAGGCTCCCGTTCTTGAGCTGCTGCTGAAGCTCATTGGCCGTTCTCAGCTTGTTGCTAAGCAACCAACGTTACTAAGGGAATGTGCATGACGTCACAGATGCGACTTCACAGCGGGTTACACCCACTGAGTGTCAGAAAGACTGAGTGTCAGAAAGACTGAGTGTCAGAAAGACTGAGTGTCAGAAAGACTGAGTGTCAGAAAGACTGAGTGTCAGAAAGACTGAGTGTCAGCGTAAACTTTCAGTTTGAGCAACTGGAAAACATCTAAAATGGACCATGGACCACTGGTTCTTGGTAACTGTACCAAATATTAATGTCCATGGACCACTGGTTCTTGGTAACTGTACCAAATATTAATGTCCATGGACCACTGGTTCTTGGTAACTGTACCAAATATTAATGTCCATGGACCACTGGTTCTTGGGGTAACTGTACCAAATATTAATGTCCATGGACCACTGGTTCTTGGTAACTGTACCAAATATTAATGTCCATGGACCACTGGTTCTTGGTAACTGTACCAAATATTAATGTCCATGGACCACTGGTTCTTGGTAACTGTACCAAATATTAATGTCCATGGACCACTGGTTCTTGGTAACTGTACCAAATATTAATGTCCATGGACCACTGGTTCTTGGTAACTGTACGGGTCACTGTCAAGTCCAACTGTCTTTAATTTAAACTGATAATCAGCTGTTATCCCGTCTTCTCCACTAGTTGCAGCTGTTTTTGCCACTCAGTGCCTCTAAAGCCGGGCAGACACTGTGCAATTGTCGGCTCGTTTTGAGCCGATTTTCCAGTCGTGCGACTTTGTTTTGATCGGGCAGGATTTCGACCCAATCGTTGCTCGTGCCTCGTGCAGTATACGTGGGGTAACGACGAGAGATTAACACCTCACGACGAGAGATTAACACCTCACGACGAGCTCCCGATCACAAATCGTGAGGTCGCAAGGAAATCAAGCGTGTTTGAAATCCTGGTCGCTCCTTGTGAAGGAATCACACAGTTGAAGCAGCTACGACCCGATTGGACTCATCCTTTCACAGAGAGCATGCGCAATCTCTGATGTCACGTCAAAAACTATTATTTGTAGTTTAAAGTGTTGCAAATTCACATTACAAATCATGTTTTAATAGCAGAAAAAAAGACAGCATTTCCACGTACTGTGCGGGTCGCCGCGTACCTTACGCCGTAGGCTCTGCGTTGGTGTAACGCGGAACCATAAATCAGCCTTTAGTGTGTCTGTCTGCTGTTCAGAACACCTCTTTTTTCTCTTCTCATTTTGCTGGGACGTCGGTCCCTCCGCCGAGACACAACTTTTGCGGTATGCGTTCATTGTTGTGTCTAAAAATGATGCGCAGTGCCGACCCAATCAGAAACGGTACAGATATTTTGGAATTTTTTTAATATATATATAAAAAAATAAAATTATAAAAAAATAAAGGATCCCCCATAACTTTGATCAGGTGGGCAGGACACACGTTTGGGTTGGCACAGCCCACCCCTGCCCCAAAACCGGCCTCGAGTTCCAGTAACAGAGGTCCGACGGGAGGATTATGATCGTATAGTGTGAGCAGACGGGTCGCATCAGAGCATCGGCTCGTACAGTGTGAGAACATAAATCGTGGACTGTGAACTTTTGAACTCAGCAATCTAGTCGTGCAGTGTGAGATGGGGCAGTCTCAATGATTTAAAATATCGGACAGTGTATGCCCAGTTTAAGGGGGCTGGTCCAGTGGGGAAGTGACGTCAATGCAGACCCTCTATTGACACAGGAAGTGAAGAAGCAGGGAGACTGTTTAGCCAATCAGAACGCAGAACACGATGCACAATACAAATCCGTGAAGCAGCGAGACGTAAAAGCTGCACCGCGTTCCAGCGAGGGATTACAGGGTCGGCCATCACTCCCGCTGCCCCGTGATGCTGTACACCCCTCTGCTCCGGTTCACCATCCCCCACAGCCAGCTCCTCTTCAGCCTGTCCCAGCGGAAGTGGCTGGTGGTCATGTAGTAGAGCACGGGGTCCAGGCAGGTGTTGAGGGTGACCAGGGCCATGGTGACCCGCCGGGCCCGGTAGATGGCGTGGCGGGCGGAGCAGCTCTGGATGACGTCCAGCCGCTGCAGCAGGTGCAGCAGGTACACCACGTGGTTGGGCAGGAAGCAGAGCGCCGTGATCAGCAGGATGGTGTGGATCACCCTCACCGCCTTGCGGGCCTGCCGGACCTTGATCCTGGCGACGCGGCGGGCCACCAGCGTGTAGCACACCAGCAGCACCAGGGTGGGTACCAGGGAGAACAGCAGGCTCACGATGCTGAACGGACCCAGACGCTTCTCCCACTCCGTCCTGGCAAAGCTCTCGAAGCACCGGTGACCTGGACAAGACAAGACACAATTAAACAGTAAATAACACATAAAATGATAAGAAAAGAGGTAAAATAATAAAAAGAACAAGTTATTAAGAAATAAGGGCAGTAGATACAGCAGGCAGTACTGGAGTTGAGGGGGGATGAGGGGGGATGGCATCCTCCCTGAAATAAAAACGGTCCAAATCATCCCCCCTGTAAAACTGCCATCCCCCCTTTCCATCCCTTATGTCAGGGGTCACCAACCCTGGTCCTCGAGGGCCGGTGTCCTGCATGTTTTAGATGTTTCCCTCCTTTAACACACCTGATTCTAATTAATCATTGTTATCAGCTTCCAGGGCTGCACAATTCTGTTAATGACACAGTCACTTGTATCATGGTGCAATGAAGCAGGGAAACATCTAAAACCTGCAGGGACACCGGCCCTCGAGGACCAGGGTTGGTGACCCCTGCCTTATGTCATTTCATCAATGAATGTGGTTTTACTGCTATTTCAACATTAGAGTCATCACCAGAAAAATAACACCAGAAAAATAACTTATTTGACAATTTTCACCTGTTTCAAGTACATTTTCACTTGAAATAAGTAGGAAAATCTGCCAGTGGAACAAGATTTATCTTCTTATTACAAGCAAAAAAATCTTGTTCCACTGGCAGATTTTTCTACTTATTTTAAGTGAAAATCTACTTGAAACAGGTAAAAATTGTTGTTTTTTCCAGTGATGAGTCTTGTTTTAAGTGTAATGAGATTTTTTTACTAAAATGAGACATTTTAACTAGAAATAAGACAAATATTCTTGTTAAGATTGTGAGTTTTTGCAGTGATCCATGTTACTTATCCTGTGAAGGACAGAGTCATATTGATAAGTTCAGAAAAGTGTTTTTTATTGTTGTGTTTTGATGTATTTGATGTAAGCCCAGTGGATATTTAAAGCTTACAGAAGGCTGCATTTAACTGCTGCTATGTCATTCCTGCAGTATTTCTGCAGGTGTTTTGGTCACTGCTATTATTTGTAGTATATTATATTATTTGTAATCAGCACAAATTATCTGTCCCCATATGATCAAATCCACCATCCCCCCTGATTTTTTTTTCTTTACAACTCGAGTACTGGTGGTAGCATATAGATGTTGAATAGAAGCGGTCCGAGAACGGACTAGGCCTGTGTTGAAAAAATCGATTTTCTGATTCTAAATCGATTCTCATATTAATTCCTAAAAATTACATTACGATTTATTTATTTTTTTTCATCATTACATTACAACTTTTGATATTTTTTTGTTTATGCCCAAAAAAAGAATCTTTTGTTGGACACAAGAATAACTGGTGCCATGTTTTTGCCGTTAAATATATATGGTATGAAAACATTACAGTTTTCAGTTATAATTGCATAAATTGTCTATATTTCATTACTTTATATACTCTCTTGGCGTTACATTTGCATAAAATGCTAAAAACCAAATTCTCAAAAGTTAAAAACTGAAATAGGAACCGAAATAGGGAAACGGAATGTGGGAAAAAATAAAAAGGATTTCATACGGCCTCTGTTTGCTGCCCTGGACCTGTTCAGCTCAAAAAACAGTTTTAATAACACTAACCCAAATCAATATCGGAATCGGATCGAATCAAATATTGATAATCGATTCTGAATCTTAAGAATCGGAATCGATTCTTGACATTGGAATCGATCCCCAGCCCTAGAACGGCCCCTTGAGGAACTCCCACAGACCTAGAGACGCGTCTCCGATCTCCAGCGGGCCCATGAGGATGAAGACCAGGGCGGCGGCGCCGGCCGTGGCCCAGAGCAGCGCGCTCACCCCCAGGGAGAGCCGGGGGCTCTGCAGCTTCAGGTAGGGGTGGGGGTGGACCGTGGCCATGTAGCGGTCCAGACAGATGCACGTCATGAAGCAGATGCTCAGGTAGATGTTGGAGAAGTACAGCGTCCCCGTGACCAGGCAGGTGAAGTCCCCAAACACCCAGTGGTTCCGGTGGAGGTGGTAGTGGATCCGCAGGGGCAGCGTGCACAGGATGAGGATGTCGGCCAGGGCCAGGTTGCTGATGTAGACGCTGAAGGCCGTGCGAGGAGACGTCCTGATGAAGACCAAGAACGCAGCCACGTTCCCAGGCAGGCCCACGACCAACGCCAGGATGTAGACGGCCGGGAAGAGGTGGTACTGGAACTCTGCAGACGGGTCGGAGCAGTTGGTCCCGTTCATCGTGCTCAGATCCAGGAGATTCTCTCGTGACGGGTCAAAGATGACGCAGACTGATTGTTAAAGATGTGTCAGTGTTGTGGGGCATCTCCTGTGAGAGGAGAGAGAACACTTTAACATGACATGTAACATGACCTCTTACGCAGAGTTGGTAGTGACGAGCTACATTTACTCCATTACATTTACTTGAGTAAGTTTTGGGAAATGTTGTACTTTTAGGAGTAGTTTTGAATCACTATACTTTTTACTTTTACTTGAGTAGATTTGTGAAGAAGAAACTGTTCCTCTTACTCCGCTACATTAGGCTACGTTGAGCTGTTACTTTTCTTTTATCCCTTTTATCCACGTACGCGTCAATCTCATGACATCACTGAGTGATTGTTTGGGAAAAATGTTTGTTTTTGCATGTTTTGTCACATTTACACAGACTCAAACACACACAGAGTTTCTATGAGTTCATGTTTGTTCTAGTTCTGCCTGGTTAAAAAGAAAAGTACAAAGGCTTGACATTTTGTACTACTTGTGCTTAATTATTTTTTTATTCTGTTATTTTATTATTTATTAAAGTACTTGAATTTACTTTAAGCTTATTTTAATTTAAGCCATTTTTTATTTTTTTATTAATTTTAATTTATTTTATTATTTTATTGATTTAATTTGCCTGAAGATGATTATTTTGTACTTTTGTCTGTTTGAATGGTTGTGTTAAAAAAATAAATCAGCCGTTACTCAACAGTTACTCAGTACTTGAGTAGTTTTTTCACCAAGTACTTTTTTTACTTTTACTCAAGTAATTATTTAGATGATACTTTTTACTTCTACTTGAGTCACATTATTCTGAAGTAACAGTACTTTTACTTGAGTACAATTTTTTACTCCTCTACCCAGCTCTGCTCTTACGTGACTGATTTGAATACAGTATCTTATTCAGTCTTAACAGGGTTCGTACGTTTTGAAAAAACCTGGAAAAGTCATGGAATTTGAAAATGACATTTTCAAGGCCTGGAAAAGTTTTGGAAAAATAAGTTCACCCCAAAAGTTCTGGAAAAGTCATGGAATTTATTTTTCTCGCTTAATGATAACATTTAGTAATAACAGCCTATAAGGTAGATTTAAAATTGATCAATAAATATTTCGTATCAAAGTCTCACGCGTTATCTTGCGCATCATGCAGATCGGATGGAGTGACCACATTCTCCTACAGTTATTACAGTTATATTAGATCACTATAAAACATATACTACATATAGTACAACATAATACAACCATAATTGTCACTAGATCTCCACTGTGGTGACTTTTTACATAGTTTTATTCCTATATTTCATTCATACATTGATGTTTTAGAGGTCATGTATAGTCATGGAAACTTGCTGGAAAGTCATGGAAATTTGTTGGTTAAAATGTGTATGAACCCTGTTCCTGTTTCTTACAACAAAGATTCATTACATTGTTTTCAATGTAGACAATTGAGGAATTTCCCTTTATATATTGAAGTGAAACAAGACAGTAAACCACTAGCTGCAAGTAGACCAGGCAAATTCAATTCTATTTTATTTATATAGCGTCTACTACAACAGAAGTTGTCTCTAGGATCTTTCCAGAGACCCAGAACATAAACCCCCGATCAATTATTACATAAACATAACACATTTATGTTTCAATAATGCAAGCATATTTGAATATTAGACTATTTGAATACATTGAATACTGCTAGATTTTTGGGAAAATGTGAATCCTGATGACTAAAAGAGTTTCATTAACATGGTTTAAGTTTCTCTCACAACCAATTATTCCATATGTTGTACAGGCACCTATATTTCATATATAAGGAAATCCAAAACATCTGAGAAATTCTTTGGAAAATGAATGACTTACCAGATTGAATGATTACTTTGCTGCATGTGCATATTAAGCAAAGCCCCGTGACAGGTTGATAACGTGATGAAAGCTGCTGCTCCTCTCAGACATCTGTAGTACAATGTGCTGCTACATGTTCCATGCAGTTTCCTGTTTCTACAGTATGTGAAGGTGACAAATGAAAGACAGGAAACCATAGTCTGCATTCTGCACACAATACTTTTATCCCCCACCCACTGCAGCATCCTTAGATATGCACAAGTGTTTTTAATTATCCTTCCGGTAAATCATCAGTACTTTCATTCTAAACGTGAACAGAAAATTTATCTGTTATCAATTTTGCAAAACATGAAAACTCTGAGAGCAAAGACAACTACTTACAGTGGTACAGAAAGTATTCAGACCCCTTTAAATTGTTCCCTCTTTGTTTCATTGCAGCCATTATGAGGGTAAGTGTCGATGCAAAACCTCATTTTTACTATTGCTCGTTGTTCAAACAGCCACTGCTTCGGAACAATGGAGGAAGCTCCGGCAGGCGGAGTTAGTTGTGGGCATGGTTTGCATTTTGATTACGTAACGAAAATGCGCAAATCTGAACGGCTCGTAGATCCACATCACACTGGACGGCTCATCTGGGCGGCTGTACAGACACTGCAGAATTTGGTTCTTTCCTCCTTCTCTGAGTTGGCAGGCTGAGGGGAGACCACTTTATATATGTTAAAGCAAGAGAAAACCTGTTTTTCATAATAGGTCTCCGCAGAACGCTAACGCAGAACCATAATTCAGCCTTAACTCCGCCGGCCGGAGCTTCCGCCATTTTTTCGTAGCGGTGTATCGCGTCATTCAGGCAGCCAATCAGCACAGAGCCTCATTATCACAGCCCCGCCCACTCAGAATCCTGCATAGATAATGAGGTTAGAGACTGGGAGGATAAAGACATGGTTTAGAGGCTGAATTTCTAATTTATTTAGCAAAAACAATCAAAAGCTCGTTTTTAAGACATTCAAGGCCTGTTTAAAATAGACATTAGATGCCATAATAGGTCCCCTTTAAATTTAAAAGATTGTTTCAACTGAATCTTAAACCAATCTTTAAACAAATCTTAAATCAATCTATTTCTACATGAGAAATATGAACTGGTATAGAGTTCCAGCCAACCATGGCTCTGTAAAAAAAAAAAGTTATCTGTATCAAACCTGTTCTCACCCTCGGTGGTATGAACCTCCTTTCCTGTCTGATCCAGACAAATGTTACATCTGCCTGAGTCCCTTTGAGCAAGCGGTGGGCTCCCCGGAGAGCTGCCTGCATGTCTTGTGTCTGCAGTGTGTCTCATATCGCGCATGCTTCACAAAGTTCACCTTCAGTTTTACCACTGCTCACAAAATGGAATCAGAAAATCATTTTCTGCATCTAATTGATTGATAACTGGATAATGTAACGTGGCAGTCCTGTCCTGGTCACGTGGGGTTAAAGGTTTCAACATCATAGCTGATTCAGTGAATACAAGACACCAGTTTATCTGTTTCTATAGTCATTTATCAGTTAATCTGTTAATGGGAGGTTTTGCTTTGTTTCTTCCAACAATGAAAGGTTGCAAGCAAGTAGTTATCAGTCAATAAGTTGTTCAGTTTATAAATTGATAATCCAGAACATAAATATGTTCACTGTCATGTGTTTGTAAGTAAAGTATTCATATGTAAGACGTTTTAAACAGCAAACATTTGGGGGTTTTCTTTTTCTTTCTTTTTTTTTTTACCTTGTCTGCACACATATTAATGGTTGATACCATGCATTTGGGGGTTTTCAATTAAATGACTTTGATCAAAACTTATTTATAATGTAATGTTTTTTTTTGCACTGTAAACAGACTTTATTTAGGCATTTAAATAATCAAAATATGTTTCCTGGGGTTTTGAACCTGAGCACTGGAGCAGAAGGGAACTGGATTTCTTACTTTCTGTTTTTAAATCTTTAATGTGAGATGTTTCTTCAGCTTTAAGCGGCTGCTGACAGACGAGCTGCAGCTTTGACAGTTGGTGCTAAATCCAAACTTTGAGTTGCTAAAGTCAAATGTAAATTATTGACGCATTGATCCCTTCTGAGCATCATTCGGTGTTTTGTGCACCATGTCTGGTTTGCCTGGTCGGCACGCTGGATTTGTTGGTCGCATGAATCAAGATGCAAATAGCCATGAAACCGCTTTGGGAGGAGAGCCCAAGTGGACCGGTGAAAGGTTCTTGGAAATATTGTGTATTTTAAAGCTTTGACAAAAGCTTTTCAGGGTCAAGAAAACAAGTCCAGTTTCCTTCTCTTCTGGCTTTTTTGATCTCACATGTTCACAGGTTCATCGAAGTCCAAGGGAATACAGTTAAATTCAGGCTTATCACAATCCAGTTATATCCCAAATAATCTCAATTCATTTCAATTTGCAATTAATTTTGAAGCTACAGTAACATCTGTGTCTACTAGGTTTGAAAGGGAAGCATCCTGAAGACCCAAACTCACACTCTTAACAGTCAACTAAAGAAGCTGCAAAAATACTTAACATAATAGGATGTGGATTTCTGAAACGTCTTATATTCTTCTCCTCTCCAGTGCAGTCCAATTCAAATTCATATACTGTATAGCCAATTTATTTAAAAAACAACTTTTTCTTCCCAACTGGCCTCCATCAAAACCAGGCTGGTGAAGCGGGACCATCTGCCTCAACCAGCGGCTCCATGCAGGTTAGTCAATACAAAGAAAAAGGAACAGCTCATTAAGTGTACATTTTTCAAAAAAATATTTCACAAGACTGGAGGTTTTTCATTGGTCAGCTAGAGCTAAAGCAGCTTTTTGGAAGAAAGGAAACATCACTGAGAGCCAAGAAAACTCCTGTTGCCTGGATTGGTCCCTACACTTTACAATTTATTTTGACATTTTCATACCCAGAATAAATGTTTGTACTTCAAAATACACTTGAAAGCCTAATCAGAAAAGAAGATGATTATGAGCTGATTCTGCATGTGTTACAGTAAATGAAATGACATCTTAAGCACAGAATATGAAATACTGACTGAATGCTGAAGGACTTCCTTCTGCTTTGTCTCAAACCTCAGACTCCCAACACGTTAGTTAGTTAGTTAGTTAGTTAGTTAGTTACTTTCAATTTATTGTCCTTTCTGAAATTCTTTTTGCATCTGTGGCAGTCAGAATACATGTCAAAAACAAAAAAACAGAATAATATACAAGACAATTTGACATAAAATGATTAAGTGCAGTATGGTACAACACTATACAATAACATAACTTGTAACTAATAACACAATGATCCTAAAGTGCTTCACACCAAACCTAGTGGATTATGAAATGAATAATGCATCTATAATGTATTTAGCTATACTAGAGGGTATAAAAGATCTGCTTCCTCCACCAGAGACCAGGCCCTGGAGGGGACATTCACTACAAGGTTTGCAGATGAGATCTTTCGTCCAAGCATTTGGAAATGTGCAGTTTTACATTAACTGAAGTGTCTGCTTCCACCTGCCTGCGGTAGGTTTCTTCCTCCTAAAGGGGAGTTTTTCCTTACACTGTTTGGTTTAAGGTTTTTCTCCCACTAGGGGAGTTTTTACCTGCCGTTGTTTCTGTTATGTTTATGTATTAAACATTATTTTTATTTTTGTTTTTACCTTTTATTTCTATTTTTATCTTTATTTTTAATGTTTTATCTTTTTGTCTTTCTATGGGTGTTTGAGGGAACACAGGCCAGAACGCAGCTCCCGAGGCTCCAGCCTGCAAACATGCACAAAAGAGAAAAAAGGGGGGCCGGCACAAGAAACTACAGGTACGATGGACAAAAATGATAGCTATGAGATATTTATAATAAATAAAAATGGTAATGGAGAAGAGAGGCAGGGAAAAGGAGAGGAGAAGAAGGGTGAGAGGCACCGCCCAGTGGATCATGTCGGTGCCCCCCTGCAGCATAGGCCTATAGCAGCATATCTACCGCGAAGCTATATTTGAGACTAACTATTATAGTCTTGTTCTATAGCTGCAACTATGACTACTGACTCTAACACACTAGAGTTTACACTACCTAGAGATTTACCAACACCAGCTAGAGGTTTACTAAACACTAACTATAAGCTTTACTAAACAGAAAGGTTTTAAGTTTAGTTTTAAAGGTGGAGGTGGTGTCAGCCTCCTTAACCCAGATTGGAAGTTGGTTCCAAAGTAATGGTGCCTGATAGCAGAACGCCCGCCCTCCAAATCTACATTTAGATACTCTAGGAACTACGAGTAAACCTGCACTCTGAGAACGGAGAGCTCTGCCAGGAACATAAGGCACTATCAGGTCTTGTAAATAATGCGGAGCTAAGCCGTTTTGGGCTTTATACGCAAGTAATAAAATTTTAAATTGGATTCTGAATTTTACAGGTAGCCAATGGAGCGACGCTAACACTGGAGAGACGTGGTCTCTCCTGCTGATTCCTGTCAGCACTCGTGCTGCTGCATTCTGGATCAGCTGGAGCCTATTCAGCAAATTACTTGGACATCCTGCTAATAACACATTACAGTAATTCAGTCTAGAAGATACAAACGCATGAACTAGTTTTTCTGCATCACTCTGCGAGAGGATTTTCCTAATTTTTGCAATATTACGGAGATGGAAAAACGCTATTTTACAAACCTGATTAACATATGGTTTAAACGACAAATCCTGATCGAAAACAACACCAAGGTTTCTCACAGTTGCACTGGAAGCCATCGCAACACCATCTAATCCCTTCCTAAGATGCTCTGGACCAAGAATGATAACCTCTGTTTTATCTGAATTTAGAAGCAGGAAATTTCTGGATATCCAGTCCTTGATGTCCCTAAGACATGCCTGAAGTTTAACTAACGGTTCTGTTTCATCCGGCTTCATAGACAAGTAGAGCTGCGTATCATCAGCATAACAATGAAAGTGTATGCCGTGATTCTGGATTATACTTCCCAAGGGCTGCATGTATAAACTAAACAAGATTGGTCCTAGCACTGAACCCTGCGGAACACCATAACAGACCCTTGACTGTTCTGAAGAAACCTCATGTACATGAACAAACTGGAACCTGTCAGATAGATATGATTTAAACCAACGTAGAGCTGTCCCTTTAATCCCAACAACATGCTCTAACCTGTGCAGTAAAATGCCATGATCTATAGTGTCAAAAGCAGCACTGAGGTCCAGTAGAACCAGTATGGAAACTAATCCCTTATCTGAGGTCCAGTAGAACCAGTATGGAAACTAATCCCTTATCTGAGGCCATAAGAAGGTCATTCGTGACTCGAACCAGTGCTGTCTCTGTGCTATGATGCATTCTGAACCCTGACTGAAAGACTTCAAACAGATCATTTCTATACAAATAGTCACATAACTGGCTTGAAACTGCCTTTTCCAGAATTTTAGACACAAATGGAAGGTTAGAAATTGGTCTATAATTAGCTAAGGTGTCTGGGTCAAGAGAAGGTTTTTTAAGTAAAGGTTTAATTACTGCCACTTTGAAAACCTGTGGTACATATCCTAAACTTAGGGATAGGTTGATTTGGTCCAGTATTGTTGTACTAATAAGAGAAAAAATATGTTTGAATAGTCGAGTCGGGATGGGGTCTAACATACATGTGGTTGACTTAGCTCTATTGACGAGTGAAGTCAGCTCAGGGAGGTCTATAGGATCAAAACAGTCTAGAGACAAGTCAGAGCGTAGGGAAGTCGCTAAAGCTGAAGAAACGCCCACAAATCCCAGCAACTTCTGTGTGTTCCTGTGCTGCTGGTTTATTTAATCATTTAATTATAGCAACAGAACTATTTATAACCCCAAATCAAAAAAAAAAAAAACATCAGGAAAATACAAACTATGCTTTGATGTATTCTGACTACTTCACTGCAGACGTACGAGACCAGGACATTTGTCAGGTTTCATTTGTACATCACTTTCTCACTTCTGGATTTCAGGTCTGAAACACATGAAGAATGTCGACATGAAGGTGATTTCAGTCTAACGGCCAAGTTACAATAAAGTTCTTCAAAAACAACAAATAGTCACAATTTTGAACAAAAGCAGTGTTAACAAATAACGGTGACCATGAAAGTCACCGAGTATCAAAAATGAGCAGTTTAACAACAAATGACTAAAAACTAAGGGATCAGTCTTTCATTGCATGAGTGAAAGAATCCCGAGGAATTTGGGTGTAACAGAGACAACTTCTGTTGTAATAGACGCTGTATAAATGAAATTGAATTGAATTGAATTGAATTGATTTCCGTCCGGTGGACCAGCATGACGGCTGTGACAGAGTTTGGTCGTGTTTCTGCTGATGTTTCCATGTTTAAACTGCATGCCACTGTGAGGGGGTTGGATTCCAGACCTGTTTCTGGTCCCACGGGCCCTGCTGGAGGCCTCCCTGCAGACACCGGCCCTGCAGACACCGACCCTGCAGACACCGGCCCTGGGGGGGCTGGACTGGTCCGGACTGTGCTGCCCCCCCCCACCTTACAGGTCATGCTGGTATCCGGCCTCATACCTGGCTTTGCTGAGTGTTGTTGTAATAGCGCTACGTCTATGATAAGTAGCTTCTGGTTATTCAGCAGATCATAAATTAGTATGCTAAAGTTTAGATTAACATTTGGTTGTTTGTGCTGGTATTGGATCTTAATACGGTGGATAAATCTCAGCTTTTGGCTTGTTGGTGACAACGTGTTGTTGCTCAAAGCCAAAAGTCAGAACATCATTTGACGGTCAGCTCGTTAATAAGATGCTGAAATAGTACACAGAATAAGTACATGTTTTTAGACCTTTAATACAACAGAGAAAATCCCAGGCTGAAGTTTATGAAAGTTTCTAGTAAAATCACATAATTCTTCACATAGTTGCTAGAATATCTTGGTGGACTGATTTCACCTCCCATCACCGAGAGGCAGAGAAGGGTTAACGCTTTAAAAGAGCCAGCAAAAGATAAGTGTTAACGGGGAGCTAACAGAATCAGATTTTTCTGATTTTGAGTAAACATAACTGTAGTTTTGTGAATGTTCCCGGTACAGAGAGCTCTGTGGTGGAGGAGGAGATCAGCGATGGAGAACTAACATACATCACTGACTAAAGTGTGGATCTAATATGATCAGCTCATTTAGTCTTTTCAGAATATATACATTCACATTATTACAGAATTCTGTTATTTGTGCAAAAAGCAGAGAAATGGCAGTTCAGTCACTTTCAAACCGGTGTGTCTTCATAAAGGTGCATTTACAAGGACCTTTACTGCGTAATGGCCAACAATCACACACACACACACACACACACACACACACACTGATCTGTTCACACTTCCTGATGGACATGTGCAGTTTCTCATTTAAAACCAGCTTCTCTGCTAGAAAACAGCTCACCTTAAAGGAGCATGAGGCTCCTTTTAAGAAATGAGACTCTCTAGCGCCACCCTTCACCACGACGGCTGTTGGGGGTACTGCAGCCAACAGTGAAGCCGGCACGGGAGAACGGGGAGAACGTGCATGCAGCGTCATGTGACGTCACATCCACAGCCCAGCGCGGGAAATTCGGCCCCACAATTGCAGCACATTTTGCAGCACACAGCCTGTTCAAGGCAACGGAGAGATACACTAGAGGAATCATTCTTTTGGGTTTGGAACGCTTCATCTGACATTATTACTAGAAAACTTAAAACGTATACCAATTATTTTCATAAATCCTGCCTCAATCCTGCCTCATGCTCCTTTAAAATAAAAAATAAAATGCTGTCACACACAGTCGTTGTTTATGTTAGTCCTTCAAATGCTGACTCAGCTAGGCTTCTTACAGGTATTTAGATCAGACGGAGAATCCGGCCTGCCTTCTCATCAGACTGCAAGAGCACGCAAGGACAATCATGTACTTTATACTTTTAGATGCGTACGTGGACCATAATGACACGATACTTATTGTTTTTTATTACCTTCACCACGGTGATATCTTCACCACTGCATGGCAGTTTCCAAAATGAAGTTGTTACTTACAACAGTTTTGTGGTTAAGTCATGGATTTGAGACACACAAGAAAAGAAAACCTCAGAAGAGGGAGGACGATTTAAAGATGGGCAGGAAGCAATAACATGTTTAAAAGTAGATGCATTTAAATGGTTTTGCGGTTGCTGCCCAGACGGCCCTTTGAAACTAACCATTAACTGCTGTGATATAGAGCCTGATACCGCAGGTTTAGGTGCTTAGAAGTGAAACGCAGAGTCTTCTAAAGGAAATAAAAGTGTATTTCTCTTCATGGTGAAGGAAAGCTTCAAGAAGAATCTGCACCCAGACTTTCAAAATATTGCCGGTCCTACGTTACCTGTATGTCACAGTATAGTACGTCTTCATGTGTAGAAAACAGTTCATGTTCTAAAATACAAACAATATTTGACATCATGTTGAAAGCAGACATTAATCCCACCAGGTCAGGACATCGCTGAACCTGAAAAAGCATTAAGATCCAGAATAAATGTGGCCAAGTACATTTTAATTTCTTTAATAATCTGGGATATTCATCCTGTGTATATTATGAAAAGCGTTACAGAACAAGCGATATAAATGCTCTGCCACTGTCTTGTTAGTGCTGAGAAAAGGAAATAGTGTTTTCAAGCTCTTCTCAGACGCTCAGGACCCCAAAACTTCCTCTGCGGTTATTGCAGATTCTACAGATTATCTGAGACAAACCTGCCACTATGAGAGTGATGATGTGACATCAACCACACTTCCTGTTTGGATGAAGTATCGTGCTGTTATGGGTGTTTGTGGTCCACGGCTGGGGGGAAAAGTCCTGATTTTAACTCATTTTTGTGGTAACTCTTGCTGCCTGTGGCTCACGATGACTTCACCGGCAGTAAAACCCAGCGGCTGCTAGGCTTTCACTATTCAGAACCGTGAAGCTCGTTTTTAGTGATGACTTTTAACCCTTTAAAGAGTCGGATGGACTGACGGACTGAAGACACTGGTGATTTTAATTACAGGACACACTTTATTTAACGTCACTTTGATCAAATTATTTTCAATATTTTTCAGGTGTACCTACTAATTTGTCCAGGACAGTTTCATTATTATTTGTCTTTTTAATCTGTTGGACCACAATTCAAAAGCAATGTTTGATTTTCATTACATGCATTTTAGTAAATTATTAGTTAGTTAGTTAGTTAGTTAGTTAGTTAGTTAGTTAGTTAGTTAGTTAGTTAGTTAGTTAGTTAGTTAGTTAGTTAGTTAGTTAGTTAGTTAGTCCACAAGTGGAGATTAGGGCTGGGCGTTTTGGACTAAAAAATGTATCACGATAATTTGTGGCATTTATCCCGATAACGATAAAAAAAAATACCAATTCAACTCCACCTTTGTAACTATAAATCTATCTCACTCTCAGATCTGCCATGTTTGTTACACAAACACCTCATCAACGGGAATTTATCCTTCTTTCTTTCTTTCTTTCTTTCTTTCTTTCTTTCTTTCTTTCTTTCTTTCTTTCTTTCTTTCTTTCTTTCTTTCTTTCTTTCTTTCTTTCTTTCTTTCTTTCTTCCTTCCTTCCTTCCTTCCTTCCTTCCTTCCTTCCTTCCTTCCTTCCTTCCTTCCTTCCTTCTTTCTTTCCTCACTTCCTTCCTTCCTTCCTTCCTTCCTTCCTTCCTTCCTTCCTTCCTTCCTTCCTTCCTTCCTTCCTTCCTTCCTTCCTTCCTTCCTTCCTTCACGTACGTTGTGCGTGGATTTAACACAGAACCATAAATCAGTTTTACACAAAAACGTCATCAACAGGAATTTATCATTTTTACCGTGAGATACAAATTCTTACCGTGGGGAATTTTTTTTACGGTTTATCGTGAACGGTAAAATATCGCCCATCCCTAGTGGAGATTTGTCTTTTGTCTCATAATAAAAAAACAACAGTAACATGTCACAGCAAAAAACACATTTACACGCAAAACATCTTAGTGGCAAAAAAGGAGGAACAACAAGAGCGTGTAAGTAAAAGACAGGTTTATCTACCGAGACGTCTCTCATTCAGAGCCTTAATGGCGTTGGGAATGAATGAGTTTTTAAATATTATTTATTATTTAGTCAGTTTCAAGTTATTTTTAGAGACCATTGTGTTGTTTTCTTCATTTATTGGGAGGATACCACCAGAGGTGTCACTGTCAAGTAACAAAGTACAAATACTTTGTTACCTTACTTAAGTAGAAATTTTGGTTATCTATACTTCACTGGAGTCATTATTTTTCAGACGACTTTTTACTTTTACTCCTTACATTTTCACGCAATTATCTGTACTTTTTACTCCTTACATTTTAAAAACAGCCTCGTTACTCTATTTCATTTCTGCCTTTAAATAAAAACTATCCAGTTAAATTGCTCCAGCCGGATAGAGTGAATTTGGTTGTGGTTGTTTCAGATGTTCTTGTCCAGTTTTGTTCTTACATCCGTTCCCTCAGATTCCTGCAACTAAACTTGGATGTACATTCCAATAAAGGTTAGGATAAATGATAACATGCCTCTGAAGTTTGACTTTTTGCACCATTACAATACTTATAGGCAACTAGTCATCATATCTGCTGCTCTCTGAAACACATGTTAATGCTCAATAGTACACATATATGCTTCTTTAATATATTTGCATTATACTAAGATGCATTCATTTTCAATGGTTTTTGTCCTCAATGGCTTTTTTCCCCCCTTACATTACTTTTACTTTTATACTTTAAGTAGTTTTGAAACCAGTACTTTTATACTTTTACTTGAGTAAAAAACTTGAGTTGATACTTCAACTTGTACAGGAGTATTTTTAAACTCTAGTATGTATACTTCTACCTGAGTAATGAATGTGAATACTGAAGACACCTCTGGGTACCACCAACACCTCTGCTACGTCTGGCAGGAGGACCTTCTCCCCTCAACACAGACTTGAACAGGACGTATCCAGAAGTATCTATTTATCTCTTTTCTATGGATCTACTGTATGTTCCTTAAAAAACATGAAGAGTGAAAATAAGAAAAGCACATGATGTAAAAGAGCAAATGTTCTTGTGCAAGGAGGGAGTGCATTCTTGGAAATATGATGCTTTACATCATTAATGTAAATATATTGCTATTTCTTTCTTTTTTTTAAGATGTAACTGTTCTCATATTGTTTTAAAATATTAGAATGATTTTAAATTACTTTTTTCATTTTTATGGAGATTCCTTTGTCAGCATCTAAGTAGGATGATGTGGGAGCTGGGAACTGGTCGTATTTACTGCACACAAACTGTGGTTGACAATAGTTCTGCAAAAATGTCCCAGGTGTCTCCCGAGCTGCCGGTTTAAAAAAAATAAAAATCAAACCTCCCTTTAAGTGTGTTCTCAAACTGCTTTAGTTTTTCAGCATGTTCCTAAATACCTGCTGCGTTCATCCATCCACGCCTGTAGTAACAGCAGAGGAAGCTGTAAATCACCATGACAACAGCAGCTCTTCTGTCAGTAAGTAACCTCCTCCCAGTGCTAAGATGCTCACATTTATTGTCATAGTGTATAACTTACTCCGTGTTTGCTTCACAGAGTTAAAGAAAGAAAAGGGAGGAATAGTACAGTTTGAAAATCAGAAATGGTCCCAGGCCCAGGACATCACTTCAATCCCACTCTCTCCTTAAATGCAAGATAGAAATTGGTTCCCTAGCTCATTGTTTTTGGTCAGGTTGTAAACTGCTAAAGTGTATTGGTCTGATATCTGAAATAGAAAAGATATTGGACTTAAAACTGGAGATGGACCCGTATCTCTCATATTGGGCGTCCCAAGACAACACTTAACATCAAAACATAATCTGAGGCTGTATTGTATTCTTACTTATGCAGCGAGGAAGAATATTTTATTACAGTGGATCAATGGGGCGGCAGTAGCTCAGGTGGTAGAGCGGGTCGTCCAATGATCGGAAGGTCGGCGGTTCGAATCCCGCTCTGTCCCAGTTTGCTGTCGTAGTGTCCTTGGGCAAGACACCTTACCCACCTTGCCCCGTGTGAATGTGTATGAATGTTGGTGGTGGTCGGAGGGGCCGTTAGGCGCGATATGGCAGCCACGCTTCCGTCAGTCTGCCCCAGGGCAGCTATGGATACAAATGTAGCTTACCACCACTGGTGAGAATGTGTATGAATGAATAATGATTTCTGTAAAGCGCTCTGGGTGCCTAGAAGGGCGCTATATAAATCCAAGTCATTATTATTATTATTATTAATGAAAAAGTACCAACTGTTAAAGGCTGGTAAAGAGTGGTGTTTGATCTGCTGCCATTAGAGAACCTTACATGGATATTACATTCAAAAACAGACCAATCCTATAAAGTTTGGGAGCCGTACTTGAACTATGTAGAGCCTGATGTCTCTAATATCATGTTTCAGGGATTTTCTTGACTGGTAATACTGTACATTTTTACTGTAACCCAGGGTATTATTTATATGGATCTGAGCTGGGGGTTGTTGTTTTTTTGTTCTGTTTGTTTGCCTGTTTTGCTTGTTATTTCTGTGGATCATATTATGTATCCATTCTTTACTTGTAAAAGTGAAAAACTAATAAAAAGTATTGTTAAAAAAAGAAAGAAATAGTCCCAGGCCCAGAGGAATCCAGCGCGTGTGCCAGAACTCACCGCCAGGGGGCGACAGAGTGTCGCCTTAGTTTCTGCACAAACTGTCAAACCTGCAGGTGCTTCTTCTAAAAACTCTTCTCCGTTTGGTTATACTGTAAACAGCATATTGTTCTGTGTTTTTTTTAAATAGTTTTCAATATCAAATGTATAGCTGTTCATTGTTCTGGATTTTTGCTTTGCTAATAAAACATGAACAAAACATTTAACGGGTCAAAGCTCCTCTCACTAAGGACTTTCTGTCGCTCATCCCTCTGTGGTTTTCACTCTTGGGGGTCAAAAGGAAATCTGTTGACTTGAGTTTTCCAAGGAGCTGTTTTGGACTCAGTAAATATGAAATATTAGAGGTTGGAACCATGAGGACTCTATGAGGTAAAACCAGCTGTCCGGTCTGTCTAAGTGAGCCAGAAAGGCCTTAAATAAGCCAACACTCTCACAGAATGCCAGTGTTCCTCTGCAGAGGTGATAAACCAGCTGAAAGAACAACAGCCTATCATAGGAGAACACATGATTAGCTTTCATATAGAGGGAATGTGCATGACGTCACAGATGCGACTTCACAGCAGGTTACGCCCACTGAGTTTCAGAAAGACTGAGTTTCAGAAAGACTGAGTTTCAGAAAGACTGAGTGTCAGAAAGACTGAGTGTCAGCGTAAACTTTCAGTTTGAGCAACTGGAAAACATCTAAAATGGGAAAGAGCTGTTGTGCGATCGACTGTACTCATAGATTTAGCAAGAAATCAGAGTTATCGTTTTACAGACTGACGAAAAATAAGCTTAAGAGAGACAAATGGATCGCTGCAATTCACAGAAACAACTGGATTCCAGGCACCGAAACATGGATTTGTGGTTCCCATTTAGTATCAGGTAATGTTGGATTTTTGGGTAGCTAACGTTAAACGGTCAAATCATAAAGTTCGGTGTCCTCATCACTTTAATTTCTACAACAAATCCTGCCTTGAAGTCGGACCAAGCATCAAGACTTTTGTAAGCCTTCAAGCTTTGCTTCGTGTATTTCCCCGGCGTAGAAATTAAGTACATATAAATATCAGGAAACTGGATTCGTGGACAAATATTAATGTCCATGGACCACTGGTTCTTGGTAACTGTACCAAATATTAATGTCCATGGACCACTGGTTCTTGGTAACTGTACGGGTCACTGTCAAGTCCAACTGCCTTTAATTTAAGCCCATAATCAGCTGTTATCTCGTCTTCTCCACTAGTTGCAGCTGTTTTTGCTGATGTTCTATCACTCAGTGAGAGGGGGCTGGTCCAGTGGGAAAGTGACATAAATGCAGAACCTCTATAGCTCAGGCTCAGGCTGAGAGCTTGAGTAAATGTTCCTTGTCTAACTAGAAAAAAACAGAACTCTGGGTAGAACTTGAAGGAAGCTGCTAATATCCCCACAGTGAAGCGTGATGGGGGCTGCTGCTCAGGACCAGTGCACCCAAATACCCAGAAGTCCTTGAAGAAAAGGTGCTCTGGAATGCTGCAAAGTGAAGGTGGGACAACGGCTCACCTTTCAGCTTCATACTCAGTGGTTTAGGGACAGTTCAGACATTCCTGGAGCGTCCTACACTGTAAGTTCTGCACGCTAAAGGTTCAAGTAGGGGCTCTTAAGATGGTTACCGTTTGCGACTTTTGGTTTTGGAAAGAAATACCTGAAAATTAAATAAAATATTTAATTGTGGTCACAAAGATCTGTGTTCATCACGTTCCTGCAGTTCATCCTGACAGCACTGTAAAAACTCAAAATCTTAACAAGAATATTTGTCTTATTTCTAGTTAAAATGTCTCATTTTTAGTCAAACAATCTCAACAAGACTCATCACTGGAAAAAAAACCCAACAATTTTCACCTGTTTCAAGTAGATTTTCACTTAAAATAAGTAGAAAAATCTGCCAGTGGAACAAGATTTTTTTGCTTGTAATGAGAAGATAAATCTTGTCCCACTGGCAGATTTTTCTACTTATTTCAAGTGAAAATTTACTTGAAACAGGTGAAAATTGTCAAATAACGTTAAATAAAGTTATTTTTCTGGTAATGACTCTTGTAATGAGATTTTTTTCACAAAAAATTAGACATCTTAACTAGAAATAAGACAAATGTTCCTGGTAAGATTTGGAGTTTTTGCAGTGAGCAGCTGTGGACCAAATGTCAGCTCATCTGGGTGGGTAGTGACAAATTACAAGATTTGAAGTGCCGTTTTCCTGTAAGAGTCTGTCAAAGTCAACGGGGTTAAAATGCTGGAATGCATGAATGTGTAAAACCTTAACCAGTGAGAAGTGAGATAATGATCCTACTTGCTGAGCAGCACTAACGCGAGGGAGTGAATGTCTGGTCCTTGTCGTTGGTGTTTATTGCGTTGTGGGCGGAGGTAATCCTGCAGAAACACGCCAGAAACCTGACGTGTTGGGAACATAGACATATATGGGTCAATGACGAAAAGGATTTTCAACAGGTCAATTTTAAAATAATAAAAAAAAGAATATCTATTGCAGTAGTTCAAACATTAACAATAATGTGTACACATAAATTCGTATAAAACTTTTAAATTAAGTGATTTTTGTCAAGATGAATTGGCACTAGCCTTAAAAAAAGTAATGTGGTGCAACCATGATTTATATTAAAATAAATTAATTTCCTTAACATCTTGACATCTTTTTTTTTACAAGTTTTCAGTATTATACAAAAATGGTTATTTTAATGGTCGCGTCACATGATATTTGATAAAATGGACAGTCAAACTTTGTTTGTATATTATGATGGAAATATATAAATATAAATGTGTATAAATCTTATACACTACAAGATATTTTGGAAATCATGCCAGATAGGGCAGAAGATTGATTTAAAAACATTTAGAATTATTTCAAAAAAAGTTTTCAGAACAAGAGTCCTGGTGTGACGGTTTCTACCACATGACATTTTGACGATTAAAACAACAACAAAATCCCAAATAACTAGTATTTTTTTTTTTTTATTCAAGTGAGTCCATATGTGGGACAGGTAGGTCATATATATGGTATCTTTTTTATCAATTTAAACCTTTTTTGAATTGAAAAAAAAAAAAAGAAAAACATTGTCTATGGTTGGGATTGGGAAGCCATCAGATTCCTCTTGATCATCCTTCCCCCCGCCTCCTCCTGCAGGACCGAGCCATCGCCTAGCAACGCCAGCCCCAGAGTTCTCCCAGAATCCCGTCTGCACGAGGAGGCAACGCTCACATCTGGTCATTTCTTATTAAATCTGCCCTTTGATGTACTTAAAGCGAGATGTGATGAATCAGTGGGAATAAAATCCAGCTCTCTCTGAGAGATGGGAGATGAAAAGACTCCTGCGAGGTCAGGAAATCATGGGCGTGATGATGTTACACTAAAGTCACGGCGGCTCCTGTGTTTCCCTGCTCATTTGATGTGGCTGAGTGTGCTGCGTTAGGGGGCGGGGGCTCGGCCAGCCTGCAGCTCTTTCTGCCCTACTTTCCCCCGTATAACATACACAGAAACACAAATGTTGACCTTCATTGGCCAGCCACGTTGTGGGAGCAGGCCTGATTAAATGTATTAAATGTGCCGTATACCGCAAGGTTCAAAAGACTATTAGAGAGGAAACTAATTGTCTCTTTGTTGGTTTATTCTCTTCATTGCAAAATTGGAGAACACTTTCTATTAATTTTTGGTACACTGTTGCTTTTACAAACCATTTTCTATATATGTTCATATTTTTGATGTGTGTAATTGACTATGTGGTCACAAGTTGTAATTATGTTAGTAATCATACTGAATATCTACTGCATTTTGCTCTAAAATCCTTTTATTAAACCCTTTCTTCAGACTCCTGATGATTGGACAATAACAACATGTGCAATATCTGTCTACCTCATAAACATCCTACCACCTTTTTATGCACTGTTTTTTATTTATTTCCCGTACTGCAATACTTTTATTTTTCATTCCAGTGTATACAGGACTGTCTCAGAAAAATTAGAATATTGTGATTTTCTGTAATGCAATTACAAAAACAAAAATGTCATACATTCTGGATTCATTACAAATCAACTGAAATATTGCAAGCCTTTTATTATTTTAATATTGCTGATCATGGCTTACAGCTTAAGAAAACTCAAATATCCTATCTCAAAAAATTTGAATATTCTGGGAATCTTAATCTTAAACTGTAAACCATAATCAGCAATATTAAAATAATAAAAGGCTTGCAATATTTCAGTTGATTTGTAATGAATCCAGAATGTATGACATTTTAGTTTTTTAAATTGCATTACAGAAAATAAAGAACTTTATCACAATATTCTAATTTTCTGAGACAGTCGTGTATACTGTTTATATTGTGTTATTTTATTTTTTTTTTTTTACTTTTTTGACCCTTTCCCTGCATGTGTGTGTTAGTGTAACTGCTGCTGCACAAAGTGCATTTCCCCATTGAGGGAGAAATAAAGGACAATCTTATCTTATCTCATCTTACATCGGTTACAGATCACAACATTTTGCAGCTGTGCCTCAGGAAACCCCAGAAGCTCCTCAAACCTGGAGGCTTAACTAACCTCTTCTTCACTCTACCAGTCTGATCATGGCTCAGAAACCTCAGTGGAAATGACTCCAGGTATCAGACAGAATGTTGCTGCTCTTCCTGGCTCCGTCTTATTCCAGCTCCTGCCGCGCTGATGCCCCTCGGATGTGGCATCAGTCCACTTGGACTGAAAAAGGTTTGTCCCTGGATCCATCCCTCTGCTCACTTGACTCTGTATCATAGTTTCCTATTTCCATATATGAATTACTGCAATATTGTCTGGTCTAAAACGTATCCAACTTTTCTCAACAAATTACTGATAATCCAAAAAAGATTCTTAACGATCTCTCAGTCTGGTAGACACAAACCATCTGCACCTCTTTTTATGAAATATTCACTATTATCCATCATAAACTTAATGCTTTTCACTCATGCTTGTTTGTGCATAAGTTTATCAATAAAAAACAAGATCTTCCTGTCACTTTCCAGCAGTTTTTTACTTTTTCATCTGATTTTAATTAATATCCAATTAGACACAGTGGCAATCTTCATTTATATTTCTGTCAAACATCTGGTCATCAATTTAATATAACATTTAGATCCAAAACTCTGGAATGATTTGAATGTGTCGCTGAAGTCAACATTATCTTTTACCTCCTTCAGAAAGTTATTAAAAAAACGAGACTTAAGACTTATTCTGTCTTAACCTTCAATTTCTTTATCTTTAATGTAATCCAGACCTTGTATCCATGTACGGAAGAGTATTAGGGCCATGCAGCCGAACATTTTTTTTATTGTGCACTTCGCGAAAAAAGTCGAAATGTTGAGAAAAAAGTCGAAATGTCGAGATTAATGTTAAAATTCAATAAAGTCGAAATTTCAACTTTTTTCTCAACATTTTGACTTTTTTCTCGAAGTGCATAATGAAAAAAAATCCTCCTCTAAAATATTTTTATTTTTCTCCTGCCTGGCCCTGATACTCTTCCGTAATCCATGTTCTCTTTTACGTTTATATTTATAATTTTTTTAATTTTCATTATCTTTGTTACTTCATCACAGTTGTTGATGGGAGTGGAACTCTGTACAAGCCCTCCAGGCTTTGTTCCCTCCATGCACTGTTTTTAAAAAAATATATATATATTTTTTTAAATTTGTGCTAAATAAATAAATGAAATGAAATGAAATGAAATGTTGCGGAACAGAGCGATGCTCCGGCTTCATTACTCTGGGGACCAGCTGATGAGCTGCCGCTCCGGTGTTTTACATGCTGAAGCATCCCTGGGAAATAAAGCGAGCCCTACATTGATCCTGATGGCAGCAAAGTGCTTTGCATGGCTTTTTGTCAACTGTGTATTGAGTTAATCTGTCGATACCCTTTGATTCCTGTAAGTCCTGAGTTCTTAATTTGGTCTCTCTGAACCTTGCTTCATGTTTCATAGACAGGAGATTTGTATTAAAGGGGACCTATTATTAAAACAGGTTTTCTCTTGCTTTAACATATATAAAGTGGTCTCCCCTCAGCCTGCCAACTCAGAGAAGGAGGAAAGAACCAAATTCTGCAGTGTCTGTACAGCCGCCCGGATGAGCGGTCCAGTGTGATGTGGATCTACGAGCCAATAAGATTCTGCTCCCGTCGTTACGTAACGACGGGAGCGATGCGTGAAACCACACCCACAACTAACTCCGCCGGCCGGAGCTTCCTCCATTTTTTTGTAGCGGTGTATCGCGTCATTCAGGCAGCCAATCAGCACAGAGTCTCATTATCATAGCCCCGCCCACTCAGAATCCTGCATAGATAATGAGGTTAGAGAATGGGAAGATAAAAACATAGCAAAGAGACTCAATTTCTAATTTATTTAGCAAGAACAATCAAAAGCTTGTTTTTAAGACATTCAAGGTCTGTTTAAAATAGATATTAGATGCCATAATAGGTCCCCTTTAAATGATCATCTATCTTATGCATCAAAGTTCTGTATTCCTCCATGTGTTGAATCCTTAAAGGCGTTTCTGTACTCAAACATGTCAGAGTAGGAAGCTGTTGGTTCAGCTCTGCTGTGCTGCGTACGTCAACAGCCGGTGATTGTGACTCTGGATGACCCTGCTCCCTGCTCTGAAGCTGGTTTGTTCTCAATATTTGATCTTAGTCTAGCTGACTCAGTGAAACAGATTTCCTGAGAAATACTTTCCTTTGTTTTCAGTTCCAGCTCTTCCATCCTTTCCCCAGAACTCAGCCTGTCCTCTCTGGGATGATGTCAGCGCCTCCTCCCTCTCGGGGATCGTTGGCAGGAACATCCCGCTGGAAAGCCTTGTACACTGCAAAAACTCAAAATCTTACCAGGAATATTTGTCTTATTTCTAGTTAAAATGTCTCATTTTTAGTCAAAAAATCTCATTACACTTAAAACAAGACTCATTACGAGAAAAATAACTTGTAATTTGACAATTTTCACCTGTTTCAAGTAAATTTTCACTTGAAATAAGTAGAAAAATCTGCCAGTGGAACAAGATGTATCTTCTCATTACAAGCAAAAAAATCTTGTTCCACTGGCAGATTTTTCTACTTATTTTAAGTGAAAATCTACTTGAAACAGGTGAAAATTGTTGTTTTTTCCAGTGATGAGTCTTGTTTTAAGTGTAATGAGATTTTGTTTTACTAAAAATTAGACATTTTAACTAGAAATACCTATATAATTGGAGGTAAATATATGTATATATCTTTTTTTTTCTCTTTTTTTTCCTTTTTTTCTTTTTTTTTCTTCTTCTTCTTTTTTACTTTTTCTCTTTTTTTCTTCCTTTTTCCTTTCCTTTTTAATTTCGACATTTCGACTTTTTTCTCGATATTTAGACTTTTTTCTAGAAATTGTACTTCAACATTAATCTCGAAATTCTGACTTTTCTCGAATTTTTGACTTTTTTCTCAACATTTTGACTTTTTTCTTGAGATTGTACTTCAATGTTAATCTGGAAATTACGACTTTTTTCTCGAAATTTTGACTTTTTTCTCGACATTGACTTTTTTTCGAGATTGTACTTCAACATTAATCGCGACATTTCGACTTTTTTCTCAACATTTCGACTTTTTTCTCAACATTTCGGTTTTCGCCATTTGCCTTCATTCTAAGGCTGATATAAGACTTTTCATTTTTTGCGGCTCCAGACATATTTGTTTTTTGTGTTTTTGGTCCAATATGGCTCTTTCAACATTTTAAGTTGCCGACCCCTTGTCTACCCTGAACATCTCTGTTCTCACTGAATCTCTCCAACCAAAAAGGTTTCAAATAAAGCAAATAAAGCAGGAGCCGTGAGCGTTCCGGCCCCAGGTTGTAGTCCAAGTTGTAGTAGCAGCAACGCTGCTGCTGCTGCAGGGGAGGGGGGCTGTGAAAACATCCCATCCCGGAGTGATGTACAGACAAGTGGCTGCCTGGCTGACGTGCACGAGCACGGCTGTTAAATAAGTCAGCAGCGATCTCAGAGTGAGTGCAAACTGCTGCTGGTGATGTCAAGCTCCAACTCAGAACAGGTCACATGTCAAGTGCTCTAAGATGTGCAGTCCCAGTATGAAGAGAATCATTCATTAGGGCCCGAGCACTGACGGTGCCAAGGCCCTATTGTATCTCGTTTTTATTTTTCCAACGAAATGAGGGCCTTTTTTTTTTCCCCCTAAAATGTGCAATGATGGGCATTACTTTTCTCAGTCAAAAGCGTTACCGTGGCGACGATAGACACCAAAAAGCACGCCCCCCCCTTCATCTGATTGGTCCATATTTGATATGGACCAATTTCCTACTTTCTGCCATAACTTTTGAATGGTTTGACATAAAGACTCGTGGGTGGTGTCATCGGATTCGGTTTTGAGTCCTTGAACACAATTGGTGCAAATTAGCCCCGCCCCTTCTTCTTATTGGTCGATATTTTATAATCCCTATTTTCTGCCATAACTTCTGAATGGTTTGGTATAGAGAGTCGTGGGTGGTTTCATTCACTAAATGTCCAGGCCTGAAGAATCTACATCAAGTCATACAAGCTTCCACTGCAGCCTGAACGTGCACAAGGGTGGAGGACCGTTCATCGCTGCTTGCAGCTTTAATTTAACTTGGTGTTGTTAACACTATACGCTATACTGTTATTTTATTTCAGTGGTCTGTAGTGGCCACTCACGAGCAAACAGTGTCCTGCTCGTGAGTGGCCACTACAGGTCAATGATTTCCCCTTGTATAAATACACGCTGTGTTTACTAGTGACTCCTCTCGTCCACTTTCGCTTTACATAAATATTTTGGGATGTTGTCCAGAGGAAAGCCTGAGTATTTTTCCTTCTGCGACCATAATGTTCCTAACAGTTATGTATAACAATAAGTGTCCTCTGTTGTTTCCTTGGTTCAGTCCACTCATGTTTGAGTGCAGTGAACTCTTCTTCTCCTCACATGGTTCATGTTCACACGCTGCATTCTGTCAACACAGTGTGGTGACAAAGTAGGTGAGCCCTGCAAAAGTGGCACAGTGAACACATCTAGTTTAGTTTAGTTTAGTTTATTTTGCACATAAAACAAAACAGTAAAAAACAAAGGTCAAATGAAGCTTTGTGCAGGAGAGGTGGAAGCCAAAAAGGCTTATGAAAATGCCTCCCCTTTATAAAACAAACATAAACAACAATAACAACAGCAAAAGCAAAAACACAATATACAAATAGATAATATAAGACAGAAAGACAATTTAACATGAAAAAGAAAAACATTACTGAATTATTGAAAGATGGGGAAAAAAATGAAGAAAATGTAGGATAATTGCATGAAAAAAAGTACAATTTAAAAACTCCAGATGTGTTTCTGATCTTAAGTAAAAAATGATTTTTTTAAGTTAGTGAAGATATTGATTTTAGTGATGTAGGTAAATTGTTCCATAGCGACGGTCGTCTGTATTTTAAAGTGCGATGATTGTGTGAAGTCCGGCATAAAGGAAGGTGAAAGTCCTTTTAGTGTCGTGTCTGATATAAATGGATGTCTGAGGAAAACTTAAAACAATTCTGGAAGCTGAGAGGCAGGTCCTGAGATGAATATACAAACTTATACATAAACACACAGGTTTGATAGGTATTTTCATTGAAGACAGATAACAAATTAAATTTTCTAAAAAGAAAAATGGAAGATTCTGTTTTTTTGGCAAAAGTAAGTAACCATTCTCAAAAATGTCTTTTGGGCTAGCAGGATCTTATCTAATACAGCATTTACTCCACCTGGTAGGTAGGGATGGGTATCAAGAACCAGTTCTTGTTCGGAACCAGTTCCCAGTGTTTCAATTCCTTGGAATTGTTTGCAAATTTTGCAAATTTCGATTCCAGCGTGCACGAATGATGTAATCGCGTACGTTGCATAACCCAGCAGTCAATAGTAAAAATGGTGCCCCAGCGATACAAACGCTCGAAAGTCTGGTCAAATTTCAGTAAAAAAGACGACAACAGGGCAACTTTCAGTACTTGCCAAGTGGATATTTGGTCAGGGGAGGAAATTCTACCAACATGCAACAACATTTGCACAGCATGCAATAACAACAGCATATAACAGCATCAGCAACGTTAGCATGTCCTTGGTTAATAATACTGCAGGTAACTAATTACCTATCAAAAACTTCCTATCATATTAGTGCTATTTGCCTCTGTGTTGTTCTTTTTTTCCAAATGAGAATCGATTAGGGAATCGATAAAGAACCGAATCGTTACGCAGAATTGAGAAAGGAATCGGAATCGTAAAAATCTTATCAATTCCCATCCCTACTGGTAGGACAGTTCTGACATTTGAGTTGGAAAGTTGGCACCTCTTCATGTCTGTTTCTATGCACTGCAAAAACTCAAAATCTTAACAAGAATATTTGTCTTATTTCTAGTTAAAATGTCTCATTTTTAGTCAAAAACTCTCATTACACTTAAAACAAGAGTCATTACCAGAAAAATAAAAAAAAAACAAGATTTTTTTTGTTTGTAATAAGAAGATAAATCCTGTCCCACTGGCAGATTTTTCTACTTATTTCAAGTGAAAATCTACTTGAAACAGGTGAAAATTGTCAAATAACAAGTTATTTTTCTGGTAATGAGTCTTGTTTTAAGTGTAATAAGAGTTTTTGACTAAAAATTAGACATTTTAACTAGAAATAAGACAAATATTCTTGTTAAGATTTTGAGTTTTTGCAGTGTATTAAGAGGACTGAAAACATTCTCAGGATGAAAAAGGGGTTTGTTCTATGTTAACCAGTTTCCCGTTATCATATATCTTATGTAAGGAAATTGTAGAATCATTCATCTTTTTCATCTCCTTCTTCACAACGTAGCTATGGAGTGCATTTCTCTGTCAGATTTAACGGTTGTCCTGTTCATTTCTGCTAAAGCAGTTTCATAGAAGTACTGATCTGAGCACACAAGCTCAACATGTAAATGCATTTTCAAACATCTCTTATGGAACTGTGCTGGAAATACATGCATGCATAATGTAGGACGTCCATGCATCATCCGTGCACGCCTCATTAATCGTGCCTTGTAGTGCCTTGCACCTGTAGTCAGAAGGGATGAGATTACAAGCAGTACGCTCAGCCGTGCCACTCCTGGAGCTCTCCGGCAGAATAAAGAGGCAGACTAAAGTAGGTCACTGTGGGCAGACCCACGCAGCTCTCCCTGACTCCCTGCTGCGGCAGTGCTTGTGTCTGCCGTAGGAAGGACCTCTGCTGGAAGCACAGATAGGACCTGACAGCTCCCTTCCTCTGCACACAAGACTGAGAAGAATTCCTGCTCCTGGAATATGCTGCACAATGCTGGGCGAAACAAGCAGCAGGATATGGATATGAACCTGAACAATACTATAGATGAAATCTCATATAACCAGTACTCGAGTTGTAAAAAAGAATCAGGGGGGATGGTGGATTTTATCATATGGGGACAGATAATTTGTGCTGATTACAAATAATATAATATATTACAAATAATAGCAGTGACCAAAACACCTGCAGAAATACTGCAGGAATGACATAGCAGCAGTTAAATGCAGCCTTCTGTAAGCTTTAAATATCCACTGGGCTTACATCAAATACATCAAAACATAACAATAAAAAACAGTTTTCTGAACTTATCAATATGACTCTGTCCTTCACAGGATAAGTAACATGGATCACTGCAAAAACTCACAATCTTAACAAGAATATTTGTCTTATTTCTAGTTAAAATGTCTCATCACTCATCACTGGAAAATACAACAATTTTCACCTGTTTCAAGTAGATTTTCACTTGAAATAAGTAGAAAAATCTGCCAGTGGAACAAGATTTTTTTGCTTGTAATTAGAAGATAAATCTTGTTCCACTGGCAGATTTTCCTACTTATTTCAAGTGAAAATTTACTTGAAACAGGTGAAAATTGTCAAATAAGTTATTTTTCTGGTGTTATTTTTCTGGTGATGACTCTAAATGTTGAAATAGCAGTAAAACCACATTCATTGATGAAATGACATGAGGGATGGAAAGGAGGGATGGCAGTTTTACAGGGGGGGATGATTTGGACCGTTTTTATTTCAGGGGGGATGCCATCCCCCCTCATCCTCATCCCCACTCATCCCTCCTCAACTCCAGTACTGAGCATGTATATGTATGTGTATAAGTGTGTGTGTTAGAGCCAGTTAGAGGGCTGTGGCCCTGCACCCACATCCTGATGAAACATACAGTCCCAATGCAACAGTCTCCACAGTCCTGACTGGTCTTCATCCGTATTCTTCGCTCTAGCAGTTTATGTTCCTGTGACCTCACCGTCTGCATGACAAACCAGAGGAGAAACGGTTTAAACTTCCCCTTCCTTGCCCTCAGTTGCACTGTTGTCCTTCCTCCCTGGACTTCCAGTCTCATTCTGCTCTGGGAAGCTCAATCAGCTGCTCCTGTGAGTGCGTGCGTGCGTGCGTGCGTGCGTGCGTGCGTGCGTGCGTGCGTGCGTGCGTGCGTGCGTGCGTGCGTGCGTGCGTGCGTGCGTGCGTGCGTGCGTTCTGGTAATGAGTCTTGTTTTAAGTGTAATGAGATTTTTTGACTAAAAATGAGAAATTTAACTAAATAAGACAAATATTCCTGGTAAGATTTTGAGTTTTTGCAGTGTATAGATGAAATCTCGTATAACCAATCTCCTATTCGCTGCACTAAAAGGAAAAACATTTACTCATCAGAAGCTTTATCATTTGCCAAAGCCAGCAAATGATCTGAGTGGTGATAACCTGTTAACAGGTTCGACTGACCAAGGCAGCTCCGTCCTGGTCCCCGAGCCTCTGGATCTGTGTTTTCTCTGCTGAGCATCAACATGTGCAGCCCGGTGCATCAGCAGCTGCAACCCACTGAATGGAACTGAGATGGATTCAACTGGCTTTCACGTACTCTAACACAAACTGATAGTGTTAGAGGTTTAAAGGATACAGAATCAGTTAGTTAATCAAACTGTTTTGAAATCAAGTTGAAATGGTTCCATAACTGAATAGAGGATATGCATTGACGTCACTTTCCCACTGGACCAGCCCCCGTACTCACACTGAGTGGTAAAAACATCAGCAAAAACAGCTGCAACTAGTGGAGAAGACGGGATAACAGCTGATTATCGGCTTAAATTAAAGGCAGTTGGACTTGACAGTGACCCGTACAGTTACCCCAAGAACCAGTGGTCCATGGACATTAATATTTGGTACAGTTACCAAGAACCAGTGGTCCATGGACATTAATATTTGGTACAGTTACCCCAAGAACCAGTGGTCCATGGACATTAATATTTGGTACAGTTACCAAGAACCAGTGGTCCATGGACATTCATATTTGGTACAGTTACCAAGAACCAGTGGTCCATGGACATTAATATTTGGTACAGTTACCAAGAACCAGTGGTCCATGGACATTAATACTTGGCCACAAATCCAGTTTCCTGATATTTATATGAACTTAATTTCTACACCGGGGAAATACACGAAGCAAAGCTTGAAGGCTTACAAAAGTCTTGACGCTTGGTCCGACTTCAAGGCAGGATTTTTTGTAGAAATTAAAGTGATGAGGACACTGAACTTTATGATTAGACCGTTTAACGTTAGCTACCCAAAAATCCTACATTACCTGATACAAAATGGGAACCACAAATCCACGTTTCGGTGCCTGGAATCCAGTTGTTTCTGTGAATTGCAGCGATCCATTTGTCTCTCTTATGCTTATTTCACCCGTTTCAAATGCTATCAGTCCACTGAATAGGAATGTATCATGTGTAATCAGAGCCTTGAATGGTGTGAGTAGATGGGATACTGTACAGTCTACCCGGTAGATTTTTGGCATTATTCTTTGCGTTGATAATGGCTTTCTCTTCGGGTTCAGGGTTTAGGTTTAGGTTAGGTTTAGGGTGAGGGTTAGGGTGTGTGTAGGTGAGGTATGATGACTCTGAAATGTGTAGTTGAGCGTAGAATGGTGACAAAACATCTACCGAGCCTAAGTTTTGTTTTCAATAGCAGTAGCTAGGTTAAAATACATAGAGAAAGACATTTTTCTGCAGTCTGTAAAACGATAACTCGGATTTCTTGCTAAATCTATGAGTACAGTCGATCACACAACAGCTCTTTCCCATTTTAGATGTTTTCCAGTTGCTCAAACTGAAAGTTTACGCTGACACTCAGTCTTTCTGACACTCAGTCTTTCTGACACTCAGTGGTTGTAACCCGCTGTGAAGTCACATCTGTGACGTCATGTGCATTCCCTCTATAACTACAATGATGCCACACCAGCGGCAGCCTGTTGCTGAAGCGCTGGTGATGTTTTTTTTCTTTTTCTTTGTAACCTTGTGATTTTGTCCTGACATGCCACCTTTTCTTTTCAATAGAACTGTTTTTTGAATGATTTCTCTTTTTTTATTTTTGACACTGAGCTGCTCACAGATGTCTGCTGGTAAACACGGAGCTTTTCAGCATCCGCACGCACGCACGCACGCACGCACGCACGCACGCACGCACGCACGCACGCACGCACGCACGCACGCACGCACGCACGCACGCACGCACGCACGCACGCACGCACGCACGCACGCACACACACACACACACGCACACACAGGAGCAGCTGATTGAGCTTCCCAGAGCAGAATGAGACTGGATTTCCAGGGAGGAAGGACAACAGTGCAACTGAGGGCAAGGAAGGGGAAGTTTAAACCGTTTCTCCTCTGGTTTGTCATCCAGACGGTGAGGTCACAGGAACATAAACTGCTAGAGCGAAGAATACGGATGAAACCAGTCAGGACTGTGGAGACTGTTGCATTGGGACTGTATGTTTCATAAAGATGTGGGTGCAGGGCCACAGCCCTCTAACTGGCTCTAACACACACACTTATACACATACATATACATGCTCAGTACTGGAGTTGAGGGGGGATGAGGGGGGATGGCATCCCCCCTGAAATAAAAACGGTCCAAATCATCCCCCCTGTAAAACTGCCATCCCTCCTTTCCATCCCTTATGTCATTTCATCAATGAATGTGGTTTTACTGCTATTTCAACATTTAGAGTCATCACCAGAAAAATAACACCAGAAAAATAACTTATTTGACAATTTTCACCTGTTTCAAGTAAATTTTCACTTGAAATAAGTAGAAAAATCTGCCAGTGGGACAAGATTTATCTTCTTATTACAAGCAATATAATCTTGTTCCACTGGCAGTGGAACTGACAACTTATTTCAAGTGAAAATCTACTTGAAACAGAGGAAAATTGTCAAATTTGTTTTAAGTGTAATGAGATTTTTTTTACTAAAATTAGACATTTTAACTAGAAATAAGACAAATATTCTTGTTAAGATTGTGAGTTTTTGCAGTGATCCATGTTACTTATCCTGTGAAGGACAGAGTCATATTGATAAGTTCAGAAAAGTGTTTTTTATTGTTGTGTTTTGATGTATTTGATGTAAGCCCAGTGGATATTTAAAGCTTACAGAAGGCTGCATTTAACTGCTGCTATGTCATTCCTGCAGTATTTCTGCAGGTGTTTTGGTCACTGCTATTATTTGTAATATATTATATTATTTGTAATCAGCACAAATTATCTGTCCCCATATGATAAAATCCACCATCCCCCCTGATTTTTTTTTTACAACTCGAGTACTGTACATACTGGACAGGGTAAGGTGTATTTTTGTATATTGGAATGTTTCATGTATGCTTTTTTTTTTGTTTTGCTTTGAGATAATGATTTACATGTACGGTAAAGTTTAATGTAAGTTTGTCGTGTTATTTCGTTTTCTTTCTTTATGTCTTGTTTTTAACTGTATGTTTTGTATTGTATTGTTTTTTTAACGTGGACCCCAGTAAGACTAGCTGTGTTTAAGGGCATAGCTAATGGGGATCCTTACAAATAAACCAATAAACAAATGTGTGGAAGGAGCCTCCAAAAAGAACAGAAACACATTGTTTTTATTCTCCTTTTATCCATCCATCCATCCATCCATTTTCTGTACAATACGTGAAAAATACAGAGAGGTGTAAGACACAAGGGAGTAATGACACTGCAATTAGTAAAATAAATGAGTTCAGTATCTGATTATTCTTCATTATGCTCCATCAGTGCATGTTACTGCAGAACCTGTCTCATGTGTGTGTGGATGAAAGTGCATCGAGGTTTTAGAGAAGCACATGCTCCAATCCAGACAACGTCTTGCATATTTAAGCACTATCAAGCACCCACTGCAGTAGCTCTAGGTAGGATGTGTTGTACTTTTTAGTAGCATTTTATTTTGGACAATAATATTAATATTGTAAAGTCTAGTTCTCTGATATTGTCACATAAACCTACTCTAGTGAAACTGTAACCATGTCATCGTTTATGAGTTTCGATGAGTTTGGCTTTCTCTTGATTTTCTAACAGTTGTTCGGAGACCACTAACCAGTCCTCTTTGTCTGCCGTTTCCTCCTGTTGTTCCCTCGGATCATTGTCACCATTATCTTCTTGTCTTCCCTGACTGAGTCATCTGCTCCGGTGAGCATGTTGTCCTGCCGTTCCTCCTCCCCGTGGGTTCCCCAGGTCGTCCACTCTCCTCCTGCAAGCTGTCCCTCTATTACAGAGGCCTAAGCATACAAAACATGGATTTAAAACAGTAAAGTAACCCTTTTTAACTTTTGGAAATATTAAGGTTTTAAAGAAAGATTAACACCATGTCTGATGTATTCACTCCCAACACCAGCGTGGTTTTGTTTCTGTAATGGCACATCTGTATCCTTTAAACATATAACTAGCCCTTGATCTTTTAATGTACCTTTTTAATTTATTCTTAATCTTTTTGTCTGGTTAGGTGAAGAGCAAACTTTATTAAAAAAAAAAAATATTATAAATGTAGAACTTTCCAGCAAGTAAAATTATTGTTCCATATATATTGTTATGTGATAGATTGAGTTAAGATTGTGTTCTTGAGTAATAGGATTATTTTCTTAATTATTGGTCTGTGCAGGTAATAAGAATGTATACATTCCCTGTTATAAGTACTACCTCATTTCATATGCACAAATTTCTTTATTTTATATATGTTTATATTATATATTTAACAAAACCAAATTATTAGTCTTTTTACTTTAAGATTTGTTAAAGTTATTAGAGGTGTCAAAAGTATTCACATTCATTACTCAGGTAGAAGTATAGATACTAGAGTTTAAAAATACTCCTGTAGAAATGAAAGTATCAACTCGAGTTTTTTACTCAAGTAAAAGTATAAAAGTACTGGTTTCAAAACTACTTAAAGTATAAAAGTAAAAGTAATGTAAGGGGGAAAAAAGCCATTGAGGACAAAAACCATTGAAAATGAATGCATCTTAGTATAATGCAAATATATTAAAGAAGCATATATGTGTACTATTGAGCATTAACATGTGTTTCAGAGAGCAGCAGATATGATGACTAGTTGCCTATAAGTATTGTAATGGTGCAAAAAGTCAAACTTCAGAGGCATGTTATCATTTATCCTAACCTTTATTGGAATGTACATCCAAGTTTAGTTGCAGGAATCTGAGGGAACGGATGTAAGAACAAAACTGGACAAGAACATCTGAAACAACCACAACCAAATTCACTCTATCCGGATGGAGCAATTTAACTGGATAGTTTTTATTTAAAGGCAGAAATGAAATAGAGTAACGAGGCTGTTTTTAAAATGTAAGGAGTAAAAAGTACAGATAATTGCGTGAAAATGTAAGGAGTAAAAGTAAAAAGTTGTCTGAAAAATAATTACTCCAGTGAAGTATAGATAACCAAAATTTCTACTTAAGTAAGGTAACGAAGTATTTGTACTTCGTTACTTGACACCTCTGCGTCTGATTTCCAGAATGTGTAAGGAGAGAAAGCACAGGTATATAAGAGATGTAACTTTTAGTTTTGTTTTCATTCTACGATGGTCAGGACTGGTCGGTGAGTGACTGTAAATCAGCGTGGCCAGTAGTGTAAAACAAGCATTAATATCACATGAATAAGTGTATAATTTCAGTTGTTAATTCCTGTTTTTGTATTTGCGTTTCATTGCAGGTTTACAGCCTAACTAACACTCTAGGCTGGTGTAGCTGCAGCAGACTAACTAGTGTGTGAATGTTTATTGCGTGTGTGTGTGTGTGGAAAATAAACTTCATAAAGTGACACCAGTCGTATCCGCCATACTTTTCCTGATAATCCTTCCTGTGGGGAGTTTATTAAGCCATAGTAGGTAGCTTAATAAAAAACTGGACAATAAAACCACTTTATTACATGGTTTTAAGTTTTTTTTAACTTTATATGTGACCATAAACTTCTTGAATCTCAAATCTAAAGTCCGCAAAAATGTTTGAATTTCCTGTTTTACATCAGTTAAATACTTTCATAGCAGGTTCCTGCCACAAGGAAAGCTGGTATAAACCAGATTACCATCTGATTTCCTGAAGAAATTGTCTTTCTACAGCTTCTGTTTTTTTATTTTGTTTAATTTGTTGGAAACTACAGCGCTTCTGCTGAAAATCAGGGGGTCAAGATAAAACCCCGGCCCGTTAGAGCGATCCTAGAAAAAGTGAATGACTCAAGGCTTCAAAGATTCTCCACCTCATCACATACTAGGACTAAAAAGAGTCGTCATAAATTATAAAAGTGGTGTAGAATAAATGCTCATATCCAGATTCTCCTGCAACAGGCACTTTTGGATCAACTGATTGCTGACTGTACGTTTCCTAAAGAAGAAGCAAGCGCTTTGATCTCAGGTCTGTAAAAGTTGCTGAGGTAAGAGGAAGAAGGACTGAGGGTCGGAGGAGTCAAGAGACACAAAAATCACTGATTTTTATACAAGAGAGAAGACAGTAATGTAAGAAGAGTATCTTTCCACAATATTCCATCTCTAGCTAATCTGAATAAATAGTTTGAGCAATAATATTAGGAAGCTTTAGCGAATTCAAAGTCATATGTAGAAACACCAGAGTGTAAATATACAACTGCTGAGTTATTTTTCCTTCAAGTAACAAGAGGAAAGTATGAGTAAAAATAAGAAATAATTCAGCGTTACAATCATTTTCAGATTTTCATCATGATGTCTTATTATTTCGTTTCCAAGTGTGAGTTCAAAGGGATATCTTCACCACATTTGTTGAGTCCAGGATTTTCATTTATTCATTCATTTAACATTATCTAGTGCAGTAGAAAGTACATTTCCCTCTGACTAGATAGAATATAAGGTACTAAAAATGCAAATGTAAACAAGAAGTATCTAAAACTTCATGTATAGGCAAATGTATCATCCCATCATCAGTGGTCAGAACTAATTATATCCTCCACATCCTTCCATTTAACAAATAATTAAATCTGCAAGCAGCGATGAACGGTCCTCCACCCTTGTGCACGTTCAGGCTGCAGTGGAAGCTTGTATGACTTGATGTAGATTCTTCAGAACTGGACATTTAGCAGATGAAACCACCCACAACTCTCTATACCAAACCATTCAAAAGTAATGGCAGAAAGTAGGAACTATCAGATATCGACCAATCAGAAGAAGGGGGGGTGGGTGCGGTTTTTGGCGTCTATCGTCGCCAGTCGCCACGGTAACGCTTGACTGACAAAAATGTGCATCGTTGCAGGATGGAGACGCACATTTTGATGTATAACACACCTGGGTGCACGTTACGGTTTGGGCGAAGAAACGGCCGAAGAAATGGCAGATATTACGCCAAAATTACATGATTAATTCAAAATGGCCGACTTCCTGTTCAGTTTCGGCCATGGCGCCAAGAGACTTTTCTTTAAAGGTGACCTATTATGGCATTTAATGTATATTTTAAACAGGCCTTGAATGTCTTAAAAACAATCTAAAGCTTGTTTTTTCTACATAAATCAGAAATCCAGCCCTTGGGCCCTGTCACTAGTTTTACCGCTTCTAACCCCTTTTTCTGCGCCTCATTCTAAGGGAAGGGGGGGGTATGATAATGAGGCTCTGCGCTGATTGGCTCCCTGAATGACGTGTAGCAGGGGAGGAGCATAAACCTCGCTCCGCAAGAGCAGCCCGAGCCTGTAAATTATCACAACACTGAATTTTCACAAATGGCAACTTTATTGTTAAAAAAATAAAATATGAGTTGTATATAAATAACATTTATGCACTATTTAAGCCGGATCTACCCGGCGGATGCTGAACGCTGGCCCCGGAGCCACGCCGGGCGCCCGGGAGCAGCGCTGCTGGAGCAGCGTGCATCACGGCGGCTTTAACGGGGGAATCTGACCGGTTCCGACCGGCCGGGACCGCAGGAACCGGCCTGGACTGGTAGCAGGGACTCCCGGGGACCGACCAGCGGAATTTCAGCCGGATCTGCCCGGGGGATGCTGCGCGACGGGCGCTGCAACCCCACGGCCGGCGCACAGATCGCTCCGGAGCGCATCCGCGGCGCATCGCCCGTTACCGGTGATCAAACCGACAGATTTGCCTGAAAATGTCGGAGGGTGAAGCTGGTCCGACCTGGGACGAACCCCCAAGGACCCAGCTCCCAAACCACCCGGGAACCTGGATGATTTAACCCGGATCCGCTCCGCCGCGGCGCTCCGCTCCGCCGCGGCGCTCCGCTCCGCCGCGGCGCTCCGCTCCGCCGCGGCGCCGCGTCCGACTGGCTGAAGGAAGGTCCAGCTCCGGAAGGTCCAGCTCCAGCTCCGCTCCAGCTCCGTAGAGAGCTGGTTGTGGGCGTGGTTTCAGCAGCGGAGGCTGAACCTATGGAAATCTGCTCCTGTCGTTACGTAACGACGGGAGCAGATTTTAATCGGCTCAAAAAAAACCACGTGACACTGGGGGACTCTGTCCGGCGGGGGTCAGAGAGCTTGCAGAAATTCATGGTATTTTGTCTCCCCTGTACGTGTTTTTCATAATAGGTCCCCTTTAAGTTGTGACATGATACAGGTGTGTACCGATTTCTGTGCATGTACGTCAAACCGTATTGTGGGGCTTGAGGCACAAAGTTTTCTAGGGGGCGCTGTTGAGCCATTAGGCCACGCCCATTAATGCAAACCATTAAATATCAAACTTTTCACCAGGCCTGGCTTGGTGCAAAATTTGGTGACTTTTGGGGCACGTTTAGGGGGAAAAAAGGCCCTCATTTCGAGAGAAGAAAAACGAGAACAATTCCTACAGATACATTAGGGCCTTTGCACTGTCAGTGCTCGGGCTCCAATAATAAAAAAGGTTTTCTTTCACACCACTGGCTCTGAGACTGGAAACCAGTAGAGTTGGGGGCCGTTGGGGGAGAGCTGGCTGTCCATAGGTGCTTTGTAACTGATATTATATGTTTTGTTAATATCAACAGACACATCATCCAAAAATCCCTAACCCTACCTTTAACGTGGCGTATATGTTCTAATTAAGCAAAAACAGAAGATACAGTAGCATCCAGCTAGTAAAGCAAGACATGAAAATATAAAAAGGTCCATTGGTAGAAACATAGGAAACCAAAGCATTATACAAGTTCAAATAGGCTTGATAAGCAGGAACATTTTGAGGTGCAAACATTTTTTACAGCTGAAAGCCTTGAGTCACTCAAATACAGTAAGTTAAAAAAAAGTTGCAGTACAAGAAAAGTTAAAAGTACAAATATGAAGCTTCAAATCTGAAAAATTAGCTCAAATTCATTAATATTTACTGGTGATTTGCAACTAAACAACACAACTTGACAGAGTTCATCATACGTATCAATACATATCAATTTCACCTGATAGTGGTGCTTAATAAATAAGTAATAATAAAAGTACGGGATCATGGAAGATGGTGTAAATGAAGCACTGGGGCCCATGAATATAGCAGCACATTTTGGTGCATATCCATACATGAGATAATTAACTGCATGAATTGGTTTGATGCAAATATAATTTGGGTCAAGTTAAAACTGCGGCCCGTTAGACCGATCCTAGTGAAAGTGAATGTCTCAAGCACGCCCGCCGATAGGGGGGACAAACGGGTCTGTTGTCCCAGGCCCAGGGTAGGGGGGGGGGCCCAGAACTGGGCCCTCATTAATTAATTTATTTATTTATTTTTTTTTTAATTCTCATTAAATTATGGAATCGTTTTTCAAAATGTTTCAAAATATGCCTTTTTGTGGAAAAAATATGTAGTATTTGAGTTACATAAAAGCTTTTTACCGGTATTTGTTTTCTTCCTAATTGTCCTTGTGGTCAAGAAACCCCAACACAAAAATGTTTTGGACGCTGATCAAAATTTGATGTTATCATTTAATTCAACCATTAGAATGCAGTGGCGTCAATTCAGTCAAAGCTAAGGTATGGCAAGGTTACGAGTCTCAGAACCTAACTACAGTATCAATCAACATGCCCAGTATACTCATCACAGAATTCATATGTAGCTTATCTATGTGGTCAAGAAAATTGGAAATTTTTCAAATGCAGCCTCACTCACATCCTGCTAACTATGAACACTACACTTAGGGCTGAATTATGGTTCCGCGTTACACCGACGAAGAGGCTACGGCGTAGGGTACGCGTCGCCACGTACCCTACGCCGTAGGTTACGCCGTCGATTTAACGCAGAACCATAATTCAGGCTTTACGTGCTGATTACGCAATACACATCCGTTTCGGCACCGACAGCAAGAGGCAGAGTTATAGAGCAGAAAAAGCGTATCTGACAAACGCCATTTAACTCATTCTGTTCACTTCATCCACTATGTGAGTGCAACAATATCACAGGGACATCCCAGTTTAACTTAAAACAGTTAAAGTCCAAATGCAAAAAGGAGAGGGAGGGAGCAGAAGAGAGAAAGAGAGTAAAAAAAGTCAAATATTTCCCTTAAACAGATTTATAAGAGGGTAGGGTGATTTGATATCTTACCTTAAAATGAACTTGCATAATTAATCCATCAGTGGCTAACAGCCTCGTTAATATCTTCTGCTGCTGGGGAAACTTTGGACCATCACTTGCCTTCTTTTTTTGAAAAACAATTGCGGGGTTGCCTGCATTCGTCATTTTTGTAAGTTTGTAAGTTTTGTAAGTTTGTAAGTTAGCAACACAGCAGAGCGCGCTAAAAACGAGATTGATAGCGACCACTGTCGTCAGGGACGCTGGGACATCACATTTCAAGGTATGAGGGGGGTACAAGTGTTGGGAAAGATAATACCTACTGAAATCCATCATGTTGTTCTTCTGACTTGCATTTGTAGTTATTTTATAGGTATTAAATAATAGAATAATCAATACAAATAGACAGAGTAATTCCATAAATGTATTTAAAAAACAAACATTTACATTTTCCCCTGAAGCCAAGGTGTGGCGGCTGCCAAACCTTGCCATACCCAATTGACGCCCCTGTTAGAATGGTCAAAATGTCCGGTCAGCACAAGTCCGGTGCTCAAAAAAGAAGAGAAAAGAGAAGAAGAGAAGAAGAAAATAGAGGCCTCAGAGATTCTCTACACAAATATTTTAAAAAGGTGGTGACGGTGAAGCTGGAATTAATAAAGTCAGCGTAGAGCAAGGTAAGAAACAGCAGCCAACGTTTACCAAGCTTGTAACTTAACCTAACTTGCTAGCTCTAATGTTAACGTCCATTAGCTTGTATAAAAACCTGAAGAGCAGAGGGAGAGGAGAGGAAAAGGGAGAAGGAGAGATCCGGGCGCAGGGGGCCAGTCTTAGATTATTTTGTCCGGGGCCCCGGCAGGACTGTCAGCTGGCCTGGTCTCAAGGCTTCAAAGATTCTCCACCTCATCACATACTAGGACCAGAGGTGGTAGTAACGAGTTACATTTACTCTGTTACATTTACTTGAGTACGTTTTGGGAAATGTTGTTGTAGCAAGGTGGATGCTACGGGGCCCGCCCGAAGGATGGAGAGACACGGAGTTTTCGTGCAGAACCTTTATTTCGGCTTTTTCACCAACAGCAGATCACCCAGTGCACAAGCACCTCACGCCGCAGCTTCTTCATTCTGAGTGTCTTATGAAGGCTGGCAGAGTGGAGAGGCTGATTGGGCCCACCTGTGCCCTAATCAGCCTGAGTGGCTGCAGCTCCTCCACCCTGCCACAGTTGTACTTTTATGAGTAGTTTTGAATCACTATACTTCTTACTTTTACTTGAGTAGTTTTGTGAAGAAGAAACTGTTCCTCTTCCTCCGCTACATTAGGCTACGTTGAGCTGTTACTTTTCTTTTATTCCTTTTATCCACGTACGCGTCAATCTCATGACATCACTGGGTTATTCTTTGGGAAAAATGTTAGTTTTTGCATGTTTTGTCACATTTACACAGACTCAAACACACACAGAGTTTCTATGAGTTCATGTTTGTTCTAGTTCTGCCTGGTTAAAAAAGAAAAGTACAAAGGCTGGAAATTTGTGCGACTTGTGCTTAATTTATATTTTTATTCTGTTATTATTTTATTATTTATTAAAGTACTTGAATTTACTTTAAGATTATTTTAATTCAAGCTATTTTTTACTAATTTAAATGTATTTATTATTGTATTGATTTAATTTGCCTGAAGATGATTATTTTGTACTTTTGTCTGTTTGAATGGTTGTGTTAAAAAAATAAATCAGACCTTACTCAACAGTTACTCAGTACGTGAGTAGTTTTTTCCCCAAGTACTTCATTACTTTTACTCAAATAATTTTTTGGATGACTACTTTTTACTTCTACTTGAGTCATATTATTCTGAAGTAACAGTACTTTTACTTTTACTCTACCCACCTCTGACTAGGACTAAAAAGTGTCGTCATAAATTACATATAACTTCCTCCGGGATTTCGTGGTAAGGCATGATTGCTCCTACATTTTCAGTGTATCAAACCACAAAACAAACCGAAAAGGAAATGACTCCAACAGTCTTGTAAAACAGTGAATGGAGCCTTATCGCCTATCTGAGATATTGTTATGTCGGTGTAAGAAACCGCTCAAGACAAACCTGCTGACTGAGCCGGTGAGGTCACGTCCATTCAAGCCCTGAGCTGAGAACTATTCTCAGCAGGTAAAGGAAGGAACAATGACGCCAGTGATTCCTGCAGTGAAATCCCAGGCAGACGCTTGTTCTCCAAGCTTTCCCATTTCCTGTGAATTAATAATAGCTGTGCCGGGGAAATAGATGCACTTAACTATAGCATCATTAAACAGCTGAATGGGAAAGAACAGGAGTGAGGTAAAGCATAAGCTACTCTTAAGTGCTCTGTTGAATCAAGCCGTTGGCTTCAGTCGGGCGTTAACGTGAAATACGTTTCACAGCCTGCTCAGCAGAACAACATGACGCTCCGACATGGAAAACGTACCGTTAGAGGAGGGGAAGTTTAATAACTGAAGTATTTTGCTTTTTCACTGTCTGGATAATAGAAATATAATCTAATTCCACTTTTCTGGGGAATATTCACTATAGTGCCGTTAAGAATTATACTTCCAATTCTGAGAAATGTGAATAAAAACGGGATGAAGGAGAATGAAATGAACTGGGTCACCGGGTGAGAGGCTGCAAGACTCAAATGCTCTGCAATTTGTTGTGACCGATACAAGAGTAAATGTAGATCCATTGGTCCTCATTCATGAACCTTTGTGAGTAGATTTTTTTTTTCCTCATGTTTCTTTATTGGGTAGTCGATGTAATGCATATTACACAATAAACATTTTTAAAAGGATTCGACAAATTCCCCCGTTTTATATTTTACCACACACATACAAAAAAAAGTAAGGAAATAAAGACACAAAACTTAACAAAACATAACAAACCCCCCAAAACACACACACTATAAAATACATATGTAGCAAGGCGAGTGCTACCGGGGCCGACCGAAGGATGGAGAGACACGGAGTTCAGTGCAGACCCTCTTTTATTCAAGTTAAACCGCCACACACGTGCAGAAGCACCTTCACCCAGCTTCTCCGACCCTTGCTGCTGGGCAGCCGTGCCTTATGAAGGCTGGCAGAGTGGAGAGGCTGATTGGGCCCACCTGTGCCCTAATCAGCCTGAGTGGCTGCAGCTCCTCCACTCTGCCACACACCCCCAACGCCAACCTCGAGCCGGGGTCCGTCCGGCCGAGCCTACTCCCCCCCCCCCTCGGAGCGGGAGAGGAACCCTCCGGGCTTCCTGGTCGGGTGGTCGCCCCCGGCGTCGGCCTGAGCCGCAGAACGGTCGGGGTGGTCGGCGTCGGCCCGCCCGCCGTGGAGGATGCGCTCGGGGCCGGGCCCATGGTGGCCTCGGGCCACCAGGTGCGCGCACGACTGCCTCCTTCACCTCCGCGACGCAGCCCTGCGCGGGCTGCTGGTCCGCCTCCAGGACCGCCTCTTCCCCCACACTCTGCTCTGGCCGCAGGTCCGGCCCCGTCTCCGTGGGACCCGCCGTCGCTGGCGGCTGCGCCTCCGAAGCCGCCTTCCCCGCCAACTCCGCCTCCGTCCCGGGAGCCGTCGCCTGGCGGCCTGCAGCCACTGCCTCACGGCCGGTCGGCTGCAGCGCCACCAGCGCTGCCGTGGCGAACCTCAGACGGGGTGCAGGGATGGGTCGCGCCGCGGGTCCCGCCGCCTCGGGAGCCGTCGCTTGGCGGCCCGCAGCTTCTGCCTCCCGGCCTCTCAGCTGCGGCGCCGCCAGCTCCTCCCGCGTTGCTGCGGCGGCCCTCAGACGGGGTGCAGGGGTGGGTCGCCCCGCGGCCACCAGGGCTTCTATGGCGGCCAGCTGCCGCTCGCCCTGGTCCCGGAAGGCGGCCGCCATGCCCGCCATGGCCCGGGCGAGCGTGTCCAGGGCCCGCTCCATGCCTCTCTCCTCCATCCTTCGCGCCCCACGTTGGGCGCCAGTGTAGCAAGGCGAGTGCTACCGGGGCCGACCGAAGGATGGAGAGACACGGAGTTCAGTGCAGACCCTCTTTTATTCAAGTTAAACCGCCACACACGTGCAGAAGCACCTTCACCCAGCTTCTCCGACCCTTGCTGCTGGGCAGCCGTGCCTTATGAAGGCTGGCAGAGTGGAGAGGCTGATTGGGCCCACCTGTGCCCTAATCAGCCTGAGTGGCTGCAGCTCCTCCACTCTGCCACAACATAATAAAGTCCCAAAGTAAGTACCAATTACCAATCAAACTCTGACTGAAGACAATAATAAGAGGAAAAATAAAGTAATAAAATAAAATACAGGACACACAAAACAACAATAATAAAATACAATGAAATGAAATAAATAGAAAATAATAAAAAATAAAATAAACAGACATAAGAGGAACCCTAAATAAACTTAAAGTAGAAATGGTTAGCAATAATATCATACTTCTCAATAATTAAATTAAATCAAATTAAATTAATCTTCCAAGGATGCCAAAGAATTAACAAGAGAAAGAATAGGTTCCCGAATATGAGAAAACTTATCAGAGCAACCTCTAATACCGTATTTAATTTTCTCTAAATATAAAAAGGACATCAGGTCTTTCAACCAAGAATTGGGAGATGGAGGTTTTTGGTCCTTTCATTGAAGTAAAATACGTTTACGAGCTAGTGAGTAGATTTGTACATAAATTATATCCTGGCAAAAAACCCACTCCAGATCCAAGATCAGATCTGATCATAGGCGAGTGTGTGTGTGTGTGTGTGTGTGTGTGTGTGTGTGTGTGTGTGTGTGTGTGTGTGTGTGTGTGTGTGTGTTCAGGAATAGCATTCCGTTGCAAATTGGCAGCACGCTTCCACTGATTATCTTCCCCCTCAGTCATGTTGCTGCTGCTCCATCGTTGTCTCCTACTTCACCAGGAGATGCTGGGACACCCTGCAAACAGCAATATCAACTACCTGCTACTTGTTCCTTCTTTTATCTGACACTGAGATCCTTGATGAAAGCGTATGAAGTTTCCCGGGACAGAAAACTGGACTTACTGCATTTCCACTTGGTTATTGTCAAGGCCAATAAATCCAGAGGCTTAGCTTCATCACTGTATTAATTATTTCTCAAGTGGACATATAAAAACCTAACTTTTCAGTCACATTGGCAGACTGATCTAATCTGGGATGAATTACCCTGGAAACACATTTTCACCAATTTAAAATTTACCTCAAATAATCCTAATCATCAGTTTATTCATTTTAACTTTCTGCATAAAACTGATTTAACACCAAAAAAACAACATGCAATGAACAAAATCAATTCTCCTCTTTGCAGTTTTTGTTCAAGTAACACCACAGGATCATTCCTTCACATGTTATGGCAAAAAATCAGTATATATATATCCAATGTCACTGGAAAGGCAACCCTATGTTCTCCCAGGGTGCTCCTGATTATGATTATATGATGACTCTCAGATCAATACATTTACATTACAAAGACAAAGTTGTGTACCTGGCAGGATTAACAGCCGCTAAAAAAATGCTTGCTCTTTGATGGAAACCACCAACATGTCACTGGTTTAATCTGCTTATGGACGTTTAACATATGGAACTTTCAGTAACAAGAATTCATGGTGCGGGACCCAGGACATTAAAAATATGGACACATGCCATTGAAAACCTGAAAAACTGAATATTGAATGAACATTTATCAATTTTTTTGAAAATTTTTATTGTCTGTTTTGTCCTGTTGTTGTCTTGTTGGATCTGTCACGTCTGGGGTAAGGTGTGGACCCAAACGCAGGAGAGCAGGAGGCGGGAGGCAGGAGTCTGCAAAAAACAGGATTTATTCCAACAAAGGTAAAAACAAAGCGCTGCAGAGCAGGATCAAAACAAACTAAACGGGAATCAAAAACTTGGGGAGGAAAAACGTGGCAGGAAACATTAGGAACAAAACAGTACGGTCCGACAGGGAACAAGGGAATGACAAGACCAGATATACACAGGGGATAACGAGACATGACGAGACACAGGTGCAGACAATCAGGGCAGATGGGACACAGGTGGGGCAAAACAGAAACTCAAAGACTGGGGGGGAAGTGTCAAACCCTGGGTTATACAATTGCGTGTATAATTATTCGATTTAATTGTATGCATCAACAAAATAATAACAAACAGTTGATCACAAAAAAAGGAGATGCTTGGACACCCATGGGATTCTGCAGCACCTCTCCAACCTCAGCCTGAGCCAAAAGAAGCTTCCAGCGCTGTGAAAGACATCCTGATTTGGTCCAGTACTAAATCCCAAAACAATCTCACCCATGACTACACGCAGTACTGGAGTTGAGGGGGGATGAGGGGGGATGAGGGGGGATGGCATCCCCCCCCTAAAATAAAAACGGTCCAAATCATCCCCCCTGTAAAACTGCCATCCCCCCTTTCCATCCCTTATGTCATTTCATGAATAAATGTGGTTTTACTGCTATTTCAACATTTAGAGTCATCACCAGAAAAATAACACCAGAAAAATAACTTATTTGACAATTTTCACCTGAAATAAGTAGGAAAATCTGCCAGTGGGAGAAGATTTATCTTCTTATTACAAGCAAAAAAATCTTGTTCTACTGGCAGATTTTTCTACTTATTTCAAGTGAAAACCTACTTGAAACAGGTGAAAATTGTTGTTTTTTCCAGTGATGAGTCTTGTTTTAAGTGTAATGAGATTTTTTTTAACTAAAATGAGACATTTTAACTAGAAATAAGACAAATATACTTGTTAAAGGAGCATGAGGCAGGATTGAGGCAGGATTTATGAAAAAAATTCGTTTTAAGTTTTCTAGTAATAATGTCAGATGAAGCGTTCCAAACCAAAATGAATGAGCCCTCTAGCGTATCTCTCCACTGCCTTGAACAGGCTGTGTGCTGCAAAATGTGAAATAAGATCAATGTGTTATTATTCTACTTTATTTAAAATGCGTGATTGAAAGGTTTCTTCATACTGTGAAAGTAACATGCAAGTAGGGCTGGGCGATATATCGAGATTTTAATATATATCGATATATTTTCAAACACGATATGGTACGAGACAATATCGTTTATATCGATTTAAAAAAAAAAAAAAAAAAAAAAATGTTTACATTTTTTTTTTAATGATTTTGATATAGCTTATTTTGTGACAAATTGACTTGAATGTTTTATTTGAGATTTGCGCAAATGTTTTGTTATTTGCACAACTGTCAACCTCAGTGGAAAAGTCTGCCTGTTACTGTCTACATTGTATTAATTGCACAGTGTATTTTAATTTAATTGTTATGCAGGAAAGGGATATTTGTTTTATTTTATTCAAGAAGCATTTTTATTCTATATATGCAGGCAGCTTATTTTTATTTCATTTGTTTTATACATGTTGATATTGTGCAGACCTCTGTTAACAAAGGAACCTGTGTGACATTTGGCACGAGGCTTTGTATTAAAACTGACTGTTTTTTTAAGGGTTTGCCTCAGAAAAAAATGAAGCTAACAGAGATGCTATACTATAATGCTTTGGGGGAAACCCCAATTATGTCACAGAAAAAATATCGAGATATATATCGAGTATCGCCATTTAGCTAGAAAATATCGAGATATGACTTTTGGTCCATATCGCGCAGCCCTACATGCAAGGCTTGAATGTGGAAACGTGTGATCCTTGAGAGCAGTACTTATGAGCCCATGACGTCTCAGCATGGTCAGGGGGAGGAATAGATGTGTTTGCACCTGCGGAAACTTCAGAACTACTAACATTGCTACTAATTCCAAGACAAGTTTGGCTCTGCAAACAGTCTACACACATTCACTCATGTCATGTTCCATCCTGAGGCCCATTGTCTGCACACGACTCCACCAATGTTCTACGTTTCTACTCTCTCTTTCTGGGGGCTTGATAAGTGAGCTTATGGGTTCCTGCTCATGTAAAAAAACCAAAACAACATGAATGTGTACTAGAAATTTTCAGGAAATTTTTATATGGGCATGCCTTACTGCCCATTCGTCCCCTCTCGCTGCTTTGGTTTGGGGCTGTAGTGTTTGCGTTCGTGGTGGTTCTATGTCAGTTTGAGGTTTTTACGCTTGCATTTCATTCATTCCTGTACTCCCAATAGTTATTAATGGGGCGCGCTTTTGGCGTCTAGCGTCCCCACGGTGACACTTTTGACTGAGAAAAGTAATTCCCATCGAGGCACGGTGGAGACGCATCTAATGATGTATGGCATGCATGGGTGCACTTTCCGGTTCAGGCTATGTTAACAGATAGGTTTTTTTTCACCATGGTAAAAAACCCATCCGAATGAATGGGTCCATTTGGCCTGGATTTTGACATAAAATGTCCTTAAATCGCAGCTTCATGAAATTTGAATATATAGAAGTCCACAGCGTGCTGAGTCGGGGAACATTTGTACGATGTCTCTATGATAACTTGTTGCCTAGCATTAAGCGTCCAAAGTCAAATGGACGCTTGTCCATAAAAAAATTAAAAATGAATTGTACGGTTTGCTTTTTGGCGTCTAGCGTTGCCACGGTAACACTTTTGACTGAGAAAGGTAATGCCCATCAAGGCAAGTTGGAGACGCATTCCAACGATATATGCCATGCATGGGTGCACATTGCGGTCCGAGCAGCATTAACAGATGGTTTATTCACATGCTCCCCCATACAAATGCATAGGTTTTTGTTGCCATGGTAACAAGCCCCATAGGATAGAATGGGACAATTTGGCTTCAATATCTCAAAAGCTGTTAACGACAGCGTAATGAGACCTCTGTATGTTGCAGTCCATATCAAGCTGAGTCTTTTAACGTTGGAACAAAGTCTCTACGATACCGCGTTGCCGCGCAACAAGCGTCCAAAATTCTGTTAGTATCAAAATTAGCATAGTTGAATATCTCAAAAACCGTAATAGCTAGCATGATGAGACTAAAATATGATGTAGTACAACGCGTCCCGGGTTGGTCAATGTTATAATGATGTCTGTACGATGAACCGTTGCCTAGCAACTAGCGGCCAAATTAAAATAGATTTTTTTTTTAAATTGAAAGTTAAATATCGCAAAAACTCTAATAATTGGCATAATGAGGTTGTAAGGTCCGTTAGTGCCACTCGGGCCGAGTGTCTGAAAGTTTGAACGATGTCTCTACGATAAAGTTCGGCCGAGCAATAAGCGTCCGAATTTTCGCCTTTTTTTTTGCTTTTTGGCAACTAGCGTTGCCACGGTAACCCCTATTACTGAGAAAAGTAATGCCCATCGAGGCACGATGGAGACACATCCAACGATGTATGGCATACATGGGTGCACGTTGCGGTTCGGGCCGCATTAACGGACGGAAGAAAGTGCGGAATAATAATAAGAAAAGGGAAACCTTTTCTGTATACCATTATATCGCCTTCATTTTCATGTTTTTCCTCATTTTTTCGGGCGTGATTTATTTTTTGTGGATTTTTTTTTCCCACATCAGAGCGGGGTCATGCTGTACACCCGCTGGTGTGATGTGGGACTTTTGCGACTTTAGCTTGTTAGCAAAATGCTAGCAACATTGCCCTTTGGGCCATTGTGGACGATTGCAATATGGTCATGCCATTACTTGGCATGCCCATAAATATGTAGTTCAGTGCCCACTTATTTGAACCGTAGGACATTAAACTGACGGGGCTTTTGGTGCATGAACTCTAACATCTGTTCATTTACTCCTTTAGATTACTATTACAGAAAATATGTAAAAGGTTTAGAGAAAACTATAATAAACATGTTAAAGAACTGAACTACAAGTAAAACATGTGTTAAAACTGTGTTATTTTCATAATGACATTTCTGACATGTTACAGTCAAATTTAGCTATATTTAATTTGTCAATGATGGCTTACAGGCCATGGTGGCAACATCCAGTTGGCCTCTTTAAAACCAATGAGGAAATGCAGTTTATTCTAATAACCATTAGGGCCTGGCTCCAAAACGGAGCCTTTGGCCTTATTAGCTAAATATCAGTGTTCAGAGAGTCACCTTTTTCCTCAGACCCTATTGAGCCAACTTGGAAACATGAATCTAAAACAGCATCAGCTCCCACCACCGGCTTCAACACTCGTCTCCAGAGCTCCTTATTCTGGAGGAGAACCAAATTGATTTATTGGTACAGTAAGTTGGTAATAAGATTTGATTTGGAGACAAGGGTTTGCAGATCACAGTGCAAGCCTGAGAAGCCTCATGGTCATCACAATCACAGATGACAATGATCAAAACTGTCCATACACTGCAGGGTAATATTCAGTTGATCTACTTTTAATGTCTTTAATTTGGAAAGGCAGAACTTGGAAAATGTTCTGGAGCTATGCAACTTTATATCTAGTGCCACACGGCAAGTAGATCTGAAGTATGATGTTATCTATCTAGCAGTAGATCTGGAGTTGTGTAGATATGTTTCTGCTTGTTACCTAGCACTACATTCAAGTTAAAACTCAGTAGCTCCATTATTGGAAGTAAACTCAGAGGGATGTTTTCCTGGGCAAAGGCTGTGTTGTTACATACTGACTGCAGTGAAACAGCTTTAGATGTTGGCTGCAGAGTTAAAAGCATTGGCGCTTTGATTTCCTGTGGAACAGATGTAAACATCATTGTTGGTCCATATGCAGCTGAATCCAAAGCAGACTATTTAGCTCTGTTTTGTATGGATTTACATCAAATAGAATAAACTCCACTGCCCATCCTGTCAGGATATCTGGAATCGATATTCCTAGTACCCAAATGCATTGATTTATTCTATCCATTCATTTATTTTGGTAGCACATACTCCATAAAATAGATGAGCGTTCAGGAACTTCCCATGTTAATCGGAGCTGAAACATTCAGGTCCCCCGTCCTGGTCCCCATCAAAGACCTTTGGCTCATCTACGCTTGAGGGGCGGGTCTTACCCATGGATCAATTATTTTTATAGTAGAGTCTAGCGGGATACTACGGAAGAGTATTAGGGCCAGGCAGGAGAAAAAATAAAAAAAATATTTTAGAGGAGGAAGATTTTTTTTTCATTTCGCACTTCAAGAAAAAAGTCGAAATGTCGAGGAAAAAGTCGAAATTTCGAGAAAAAACTTGAAACATCGAGATTAATGTTGAAGTAAATTTCTCCTCAGTGGGATTAATACAGTCTATTCTATTCTATTCTATTCTAAGTACAATTTCGAGCAAAAAGTCGAAATGTTGAGAAAAAAGTTGAAATGTTGAGAAAAAAGTCAAATGACGAGCAAAAAGTGGAAATGTCGAAGAAAAAGTGGAAATGTCGAGATCAATGTTGAAGTACAATTTTGAGAAAAAAGTTGAAATGTCGAGAAAAAAGTCGAAATGTCGAGGAAAAAGTCGAAATGTCGAGATTAATATTGAAGTACAATTTTGAGAAAAAAGTTGAAATGTCGAGAAAAAAGTCGAAATGTCGAAGAAAAAGTTGTAATGTTGAGGAAAAAGTCGAAATGTCGAGATTAATGTTGAAGTACAATGTCGAGCAAAAAGTTGAAATGTCGAAGAAAAAGTTGAAATGTCGAAGAAAAAGGCGAAATTTTGACTTCATTCACGAAATTTCGACTTTATTCTTGAAATTGTATTTCAACATTAATCTCGAAATTTCGACTTTTTTCTCAACATTGTATTTCAACATTAATCTTGACATTTCAACTTTTTTCTCGACATTTCAACTTTTTTCTCGAAGTGCACAATAAAACAAAATCTTCCTCCGCTCAAATATGTTTCCTCCTGCCTGGCCCTGATACTCCTCCCTATAACACAGATGAGCGTTCAGGAACTCCCCATGTTTGTCGGAGCGGAGATGTTCTGTCTCTGGTCCCCGTCAAAGACCATTGGCTCATGTTGCGCTTGAGGGGCGGGTCTTACCCATGGATGTACGGCGGGATGCTGGTGCATGAGAAGTCCGAGCTTCGCGGCGGGCCCTGAAGGCAGCAGTGGGTCCTGGAGCGGCGCAGCGGCTGCGGCTCATCAGAGCGGGATTCTGCTCGACCGCTGCGGGACACGGATCCTCCCAGCTCCGCCTCAACCGCCAGGGAGATGCAAACAACCTTGTTTTAAAGCCGTGCAAACGTCGCTACGGGCCAAGATGACGGTGGATTTTGAGGACTGCATCAAGGACTCCCCCCGGTTCAGGTAAGAGAAACAAACTCCCGGCCAAGTGTCTCAGGAACTGTTGAACGCCCCGCACCGCTTTCTGCTGTGCGGGAGATACATTATCTTCTTCCCAGAATTAAACACGTCTCCTTGGACCGAATTGCGACACGTTGCGCCTTTTTAAAAGATAAACAAATAAATAAAATAATGCATTTGTTTCAATGATTGCATAAAGTTTGATGAGGAGCTTTTGTGCGCATCTTCTAATACAATGATATGGTGATGTTGAGTCACATGGACTGAGCTGGAGCTGCTGGTAGAAAAACCTCCAATAGTTACATCTTTCCCCATCCATTCACATCTAACACACGCTGCTATCTTTGATTTGTGGGAATTTATTTCGGCTACTTTAATGCTTTGTGACCAGGGGCGTCTCCAGACATGTTTCCTAGGGGGGGCCAGATGGGGCCCCTTCAATTCTTGGGGTGGAACCAAAACTCAAAGCAATCATTACAGGATTTTATTATACTGTTGTAGTATACAGGCTCAGAAATACTTTTTTTTTTTTTTTTAATTTCTTTTAAATTAAACTTGTCTGCATGTATATTAATGGTTGATACCGATGATGAAAACCCTAAGGCATATATATATATCATATATATTTATTTTATTAATATACATTTATTTTTTATATTTATTTATTTTGTATTATTAGGCTCAGAAATACTTTTTTTAATTTCTAACTTGTCTGCATATATATTAATGGTTAATACCATGTTGGTAAAAACCTAAGGCATATATATATATATATATATATATATATATATATATATATGCGCACATTTTTAATATATAATATAGATCATATATATTTTAATATATCATATATATTTTATTTATATATATATATATATATATATATATCATATATATTTTATTTATATATATATATATATATATATATATATATATTTTTTTTTTTTCTTTTTTTTTAATAATTTTATTGTTAGGCTCAGAAATACTTAAAAAACGCCGACTGATATGCATTTGGCCCAAATGATTTGGGATGAAACGCATAATGGACGATAACTGACCGGCAAGTGTTTTTTTTTCTCTTTTTATTGAGGCCAGTGGGGTGGCCAGCAAATTTGTAGGGGGGGCCATGCCCCCCCTGCCCCCTGCCCCCCCCCGGTGGCGCCACTGTTTGTGACAGAGACTCATCCTGTAACTCTGAAGTGACTTCCGTTATAGATGAGCGCCAGTGATCAATATAGTTAACAGTTTGCTCACTTTAGCTAATTTTATAGTTGTATATTATTATTATTTAAAATTAGCCAAAGGAAACACACTAAATATTCCTTTCTGACAAACTTGTAAGCCAATTTAAAAGGGAAAAGGATTATGATTAATTCTCTATCAATCCCATTTTTTAATAATGAATTGATAGTTTGAGCTCTGGCTCAAACAGCGGATCAGGGGAAACTGAAGATTTCCACACAGACTGTGCCAAATCCTCTGACTGCTGCACAGCAAAGGTTACATAAATAAGGCAGGAATTTTCTACACCCACATCTAAGCCTGTTCTCTGATCCCGTATTGTGAGAGCCGTCTGGCCGTGAGGGGAGCGCAGGTCTGCTCTCTTCTCAGTCTCTCAGAGATGCAACCCTTTTCTTTATTTGTAAAGAAAACTTTGAAATGAATCCCTGTAGAGGTGCTTTATTTTGATGCTTTGATTGATCAAAAAACAAGCAAACAAACAAAAAAACAGGCTTCTCATTTTCATGTATAACCTATTCTAGGGCAGATTTAAAAACCTCAACTAAATAGATTACGCCTGGTCTTTGGCTCCAGAAATCTGCATTCACTTTCAGACTTTTCTCTAATCTTTTCTGGCTCTGTGAAAAGAAATGCAGAGATATTCATGTAAGAGGAAAAGGGTCAAATAAACCTGATTTAATTGGATGATCTACAAGTGTGCCCACATCTTTTAAATCAGAATCAGAATCAGAAAAGCTTTATTGCCAGGTCAGACATAGACATAAAGCAGATGTTTCGGAAGGTTGTTGGTCTGGAGTGTTCAGGTGTGCGTTAGCGCAAAGGAGGAACGATATCAGCAAATCAGAGGAGCAAATGTTGCTGTCCATTTATCTGGGAGTGGTTATAAAACCATTTCCAAACAGTTTGGAGTCCACTATTTAACAGCGGGAAAGTGGAAAGCATTCAAGACAGTTGTGAATCTTCCCAGCAGTGGAGTTCCCAGCGAGTTCACCTCATGCTCAAACTGCAAAAAAAACCCAAACAACCTCAAGAGCTGCATATCAGACTCTACAGGTTTCACATGGCAAATGTGAAAAAGTCTGTTTCTTTCAGAAAATAAAATGAGACCATGGCTTAAGTTGTTAAATTTGATTTGAACCAACTGCATCACTTCTGGAGCGATGACCTCAGACACACAAAAGCTCAAAGAGGAGATGTTTGACCAAAACTGATACCACTACATTTAATCAAAACCAAACATAGCGAACAACACCTTCTACCAACTATGAAGCACGGTGGTGGGAGCATCATGATTTGGACCTGGGCACCTTGTGGATAATTTTCAGATGCAGATCATTTTCATATTTTACGACTTTCAAAACAAAGTGTTAAACGTAAAGCAGAAATACATAAAAGCTGTAAGTGAGAATATATTTGGCTGTTTTCTCACACTGCCTTTGTGAACTCCTGCAGATAAAATCTTTAAAATAAAGGACCTCTTACTTGGCAGGAGTGCAGTTTTTACACTCCTGGAAGTCACATCACTTAACCCACTCCCTTCTTTTTTCATATTAGTTTTTTTATTCTAAGCATTGTAGCAACAGGCGCTGTGAGACAAGAGGGCTAAGGAAACGCCTCCCTGATTATTTGGAGCTGTAGGACTTCTGACTGTCTCTGTTGCATGTGGCAGGAGTTATCTCCTATCTACAAACTTGGAATGAAAATAGAACTCCTCCTTGTGCATTGAGGAGATTTTTTTTTTTTTACAATTTTCTTGTTGCCAGAGCGTGATGTTTTCATAAGTGCGCTTTCATCCAGCTTACAGTCAGTTAGGAGTCTTTTATCCGCTGCCTCACACATTTAAATGAGTACCAGGGATGCTGAAGGAGACAAAGAGTTCTAGCACTCACTGAAGTCTTCAACGGCGTCACGGAGAGCCTTTTTACGCCTCCTTTGTGGAGTTAAAAGCAGAGCTACAACATGTAGAGTTATGTAACAGCCCCGGAGGTGGATGACTGGAAGGAAGCAAGAAAATCAGGGTTTTTCTCTGTCAGGATTGGCGTGATGACACGCCGCCGTTTCCCACGCTTATGGAACCGAGCAGGAAATCAGCTCTGCAGTCGTCCGTGACGCATGACTTCTCTGTTTGTCAGCGAGAGCGAAGACTGCTTATCAATTGATTGCCTTGTGTAGGAAAACAGTAAATGGGTTTTTGTTGCTCCCTTAAAGTCTCGATAGACCCAAGTGTGGCACAAAACATGCAGCCGAGACAGAACTATTCTCAAATGCTTAAATGTATTTCAAATGTATACAAATGATTGTAGGTTGCAGAGTGTATTAAGGGCCTTTATTTGGAAAAATTAGATGTCATTTTGACTTTTTCTGTCTTTGTAGCCCCCTGACTTGGCTGATAAGGCATTCACCTGTGACTGAGATTAAAAAAAAAAAAAGATATCTATACTTGCCTTGTCTTTGGGGAGTTTCAAGATTATTGCTCACAGATGCAGCTGATTTGAGGTGAATGTACAATAAAAGGATGAATGAGATTAAAAAAACAGACCTCAGGTTTTTTTTCTAGCTATTTTCAGGGCTGAATGCCCCCCCCCCCTAAAAAAAAAAAGCATTAGGGTTGCATTGAAGACTTGATGGATATTTTCTACTTTTATTAATTTGTCTTTCTGTGCCTTGTGAAGTGTTCTTGTTTGCTTGTTCAGGCTTCATTGAATTATTACCAGTTTCGTCAGTTTTAATCATCAGTGTTTTAACATGTCTTAAACATGATCATAAGAGTGCACCAAACCTGTTTGATCACTAGTGATCCCCACAACTTGGATAACTTGAACGAATGTTTCTGTCCAACGTTCACAATCCCCACGAGCATGTAAGAAGCATTCAGCCTTCATCATGCGCAATGCTGTGGGTGGATTTTCCTTCTTGTTTCCTTTTTATAGTGGCAACATTTCAGTCTTGGTCTAACTGGATCTCAGTGCTGCATTCGACACGGTCGACCAGAACATCTTGACAGAGCGGTTGAAGAACTGGATGGGACTTTCTAGTACAGCTCTTACTTGGTTAGAGTCCTCTCTAAAGGACAGGAACTGTTTTGGGTCTTTAGGTAACTACAAATCAGAGCCAACAAAATTAACATGTGGAGTTCCTCAAGGTTCAGTTCTGGGGCATCTGATGTTTAACATCTATATGCTCCCACTTGCTCAAATTATGAAGAAGAACAAAATGTGTTACCATAACTACGCAGATGACACACAAATCTATATAACCATCTCACCATGAGACTATAATCCAGTTCAAACATTGATCAAATGCATTGATCAAATTAAAAAGTGGATGTGCCAGAATGTACTTTAGTTAAATGAAGACAAAACCGAAATAGTGTTTGGAGCCAAAAAAGAAAGAATAAAAGTCAGCATTTAAAGCAGTTAAGCTAAAAACCAAGACCCAAGCCAGACATCTGGGAGTAGAACCAGCTTTGTTTCCATGTGTTTTTGTGAATATATGATACATCCAGAAGTCTATTCATTTCCATGGGAAACTCCCTGGTCTTTGATGTAGAACATGCTAATGTCATTTCTGTAGGAACCTCCGTAATCTCTGACATCACTGCTCCTCCTGTTGCTGTTTGGCAGAGCTTAATGGGTTTTGGAGAGAAGGCCAACTCTGTCCTAGCGTTTATTACTTACAAGCACAGTGGGAGTAGCAAGCAAATGTCCTTCAGTTGTTTGACTATGTAGTGAAATTGTACTAGTTGTACATGTAAGCTGTCAGTTAGAAAGTAGAAAATACGTTTATTTCCCAGCTACAAGTTGGCACTGGCACTGGCACTGTTGGCATTGGGCTCATGGAAGGCCAGCGAGCTGGAAAGAACTGCACACCCAAGTGTTGGACATCAGGGCACATCGTCCGCATTTCATATGCAACAATGAGGGGCAAGTGGAAACAAGGCCTTTGTCCATTTGATGCATCTGAGTCATTTATGGGATATATGTGTGTGTGTGTGTGTAGTCTGAAACTGGTGTGAGATGTTTCCATCAACATAAGGATTTAATGACCCAATACTTCCTGAATAACCTGGGTGTGTAGATGCTGTTACTGTCAGTGATGCTGTGCACATCTGTGTTGGCATGGACTCTTTACACTGCTGTGTGTGTTTGCTGTGACAATACACTAAAGCAGGCCGCGTTTGAGCCGTCGTCCACCCGTGGACCTGTGAATTTGACGCCACGCTTTTGGAGGCTGATATTAAACAAAAAGACACTGGAAGTCTTCATCAGGACTTACATGACCACTTATCTCTGGCTCTAGAATTTCTAAATTGCGTAGAATATTTTATGCCTAACTCTCAAAGCATGTAGAGCTTGAAGGATATTCCAGTTTCGGCGTCCCTGCTTGTTCTTTCCCCCGAGCTTCCAGTTCTTCAGCAGAATATGTCTATTGTTCAGGGAGTTTGCCGCTTCCGCTGGGAGACAAGACTCCCTTCTCTTGTGTCTCAATGGCCCGGGGCACAAGGTTCTCCCATGTCGGCATCTGGGGGCAGAGAGCTGAGACGGAGCTCCTCATCACGATGACGGGAGTCTCATTGAGTCACGGAGCGGAGCGGGAGAACCCCGACGGGCGGGAAATCCAAGGCCAGTGACCTGTAGCGCTCGCTGCTTTTCAATCTCCAGCATCTGTGAGAAAATAAGTGGACGGAGGAACATGTGACAGCGAGTCAGAATACAGGGTCAGGGAAGGGCACATGTGGGAAACGTCTAGACTGAAGGAATGACTGTCATTTGTGATTCAAGTGCTGATCAGATAGTGTGGTAGATGCAATTGGAATAATGAAATAGTCCAGTGGGTCCACATGACTTTAGAATGAACAGAATTTTCTCCTCTTGCATCTGAAAGTGCAACCCACTCTGGTGGTTGCTGCTTCACTTTTATAGAAAGAAAAATAACTTAATTCAGCAACAGTTGATTTCTTACATACAGGACTGTTTCAGAAAATTAGAATATTGTGATAAAGTTCTTTATTTTCTGTAATGCAATTTAAAAAAAAAAAAAAAAAAAAAAAAAAAAAAAGTCATACATTCTGGATTCATTACAAATCAACTGAAATATTGCAAGCCTTTTATTATTTTAATATTGCTGATTATGCTTTACAGTTTAAGATTAAGATTCCCAGAATTCAAATTTTTTGAGAAAAGATATTTGAGTTTTCTTAAGCTGTAAGCCATGATCAGCAATAATAAAAGGCTTGCAATATTTCAGTTGATTTGTAATGAATCCATAATGTATGACATGTTTGCATTACAGAAAATAAAGGACTTTATCACAATATTCAAATTTTCTGAGACAGTCCTGTATGTGTCTCTTAGTGATGTTGATTCCTTCCCCCGTATTTTTCTAAGTTTATACTTTTTTTCCCCTCCCAGAATGCGTCTTGAGAATTTTTTAAGATTTTAAATTTAGTTTCAGAAAGCCAGCAGTCGAAACAATAAAAATGTGCTATACACAGCACTTTTGGTTGTTGTGTAAGCTATACTAAAAATCAAAACAGAAGTAGAATAGACAAATTGTAAATGATATTCCACATAAAAACACATTTTGAAGCAGAACACAGGAGCTTTGTGTCTTCGTGGAGGTTGGCAAGCTTTTCTGATTCTCCACCGTTTGCTCTTGTTCGATCTCATTTCTCCACTTCGAACCCTGGGTGGTGCATCGGTGGTCGTCCATGTGGGAATTACAGAAGGAAGTTTTGTGTATGCAGAAGGTGCGACGCTAAGAGTCCTCGTGGGAATTCTCTGGTATGGGGCTCGTCCTGGCTCCCAGTCGTGACGGATCGTCTCAGAGCCTCTTGTTTCTGGAATCTGCATCTCCAGCTGCAGAGCTGGAAGGGCTTTTTACTGCAAGGTCTTTTCGCTTCTGCTCCATTTCAGACTGACCTCCTTTCCTCTTGAATCTGTGTCAGCGGCTCTTCTGTTCAGCCAAGGGTGCTTTTCCCAGGACTTTGACTGTCCAGTCAAGGGTGGGAGATGCAACACGGTTAGAACACAGGAAACACTGAGTTGATCACCAGGAAACTCCCACAAATCACCTCATTATTCCTGATTATTTGTTTGCTTTATTTGATTCTTGTTCCACGCTGCATATTGTTACTCAGAGGGGCATCAGGATGATGCTCTTTAGGAAGTCCTGGCATTAGTTTAATGATGAGTCTAATGTACGTCATTGTTGTGAGTGTATTCTGCTGTTTTATCTATGTACTCGGTTTAATGAAAGCCTAAGCTCGTTGGTGCTGGCCTGTTGGCTTTTCAGCATCTTGTTGAGGGTCTGTGTGAGCCGGCTGTGCCGCAGGTAATGAAAGTGACGGGGATTAAGTGGGCCCAGTAATATTCGAACGACTGCCTGTCTTAATCGGGGATTGGCCCACATTTGCAGCACAATCCCATGATCGGCAAGGTGTCGCACCTGCCGGCTTAACACCCATTTGTTGTCATCATCCTGATGTGAAGGACCACAAACAGATCCAGTGATACTGAAAACAGTGTGATTTCCACATGCCGGCGTTGCCGCCCTCCTGCTGAGCATCATTGGCTAAGAAGGTCTTTTATCTCCTCAATAGCACGTCAGATCAAGCCTTTCCCGTTTGGACCCTCTAAGCTGGCAGGCTCCTGAATATGTCTGGCAGCTGTTGAAGGTCACTGCACAGAGATGACAGAGAAAGTATATGTCTTCTCTGCAAATACTGAGCCCGCCTCAGGAGTCTAAATTTACAGCACATGGGAGTGGAGCGAAACCACCTTGTAGCTTCCAGGCCAAGCTCGTACGACATGGTTTTCAGTGTTGGCAGATGATAGTATTATGCACATTATATGCTGTGATTCAGGAGTTTGCCCAGACTCAACCTTTTGCTTACTACTACTACTAGTGTCATGCTTTTATCCAGAGCGACTTACATCTGAGAGAAAAACACAAAAAGAAATCACATAGGAGGTCCAGCTGGATCAGTGCAGGTCAGACTGCTGAGAGTCCAGTTGGACACACGTGCTGTAATGCTAGTGTTAGAATTAGTTTTTTATTTTAGTTTTTTTCCTTTGCCCAACCCAACAGTCCCTTTTTATACAAGAAAGCTACGTCAAAAAAGACACCATCTTGTCATAAGTGCATGCAGCTTACTCAGTGCTGTGTCCTGCAAAGAGCTGGACAAATGTTCTACCTAATTCTGATGAGCAGAGAAGTTTACTTGATGCAGAAGTGTTCCTTGAAGAGCTGAGTCTTTAGCTTGCTCTTAAAACTAGGTACAGACCCTGCAGATCGGACAGAGTCCGATCCTATCTAGTCTTTATCAAGCAATTACAGCTGCCATGGAAGTTTTATAGAGAGAGGTGTCTCTTCTGTCATTGATGTCAGACGATGATATAAGTAGCTCCTTGTGAATTGAGACCTATGAGCAGACTAAGGCCCAGTCCCAATCCCCCCCTCTAGTCCTACTTTTCAGCTCTACCCCTAAATTTTGCGCGTTCCCGTGAGGGTAGTGATGTCCCAATTCCTCTTTGCATGTAGGGCTAGTGGGGATATCGAGGGCTAGGGAGTATGAATCTAGCTCTTCACAGTGAGGGATTTCAGATTCTGACTCACCGACCGAGGGCTAGAAAAATTTCCCAGAATGCTTTAGGTCATCATTTGCAGACTGAATCAAACAAAAAAACATGGCGGACATTTCTAATTTTTAGTGAATAAAATGAATATTTTGAGTTAGTTTCTGCATAAAAACGCATTTGGATTACATTTCTAGCGAGAAATATATATTTTACTTTCATAATATTCACTCAGTGAAAGTACAGAATCACTCGCTTGCTCGTTTTTTCAGATCTTGCCAGAATAAAGGCTGATTTATGGTTCCGCGTTACACCAACGCAGAGCCTACGGCGTAGGTTACGCAGCGATTTAACGCGGAACCATAAATCAGCTCCCCAGCCGGCGGCTCTTCTCATCCCGAAAACATCGGAGCAGATTTGTTAACAGGCGTTATTTGGATAAACTGAGCCCAGGTTGGGGATCTTAACGGTTACTTTTACGCCTGGAAAAAATATTAAAACTTAATAAAGTGGCATATTAACAGCGCTACAGCTGAAATTAAAACAGCTTTTAGCTCTGGGCTTCCTGATATGGTGTGACGTTTGTGCAAACGTAACTACGCAGTCGCTTACGTACCTGAACGTGAACCACGCAGTGACGTAGCAAGTGGTGTCCCAATCCCTAGGGAACATTACAGGGGCCCTACCTATTTTTAGGGCTAGTGGTAGAAAGTAGGGGGTGTATTGGGATTGGCCCTAAAAGAACCTACAGTTTATTTCCTCCCCTCCTCTCTGATTGCTTCTAGCTTCTTGTAAATGGTTTCTCACTACAGAACATCTGTCGACTCTTCTAAAAAAATTGATCTTGCTCAATAGCCATCATCGTTGAGTGGAGTCGTTAAAGGGAGAAGAGTAGTTGAGCATTGGCAGGAACAACTTTTCTTCTGAGGTTTCCTGTCCTCAGTATCCTAACAGACCCTGCGACGGTACAGGCGTGCAGACAAATGTTTGGGGTTTCTTTTTTTTTTTTTTTTGAACCTCAGCTTTTCGGGAAAGTGGTCCTTTTTTGCTTATTAAAAAAAATTCCACTTGCCTGCGAGTGGGGGCCAGTGCTGAGCTGCTGAGCCGTGAATGTTGCAAATCAGGTCACAGAACACTTGTGATTATTTTCTACAATGTTGCACAAGGTATGTTTTATTAATACTTTCTGCATCCTGGACGTGTTAATTGTTGATTTATGTAAATGGGGGTTAATCCCTGTTGAAATGCTTTGGGATGTGGCGATGATGTCACCCTTTTGTGTCTTTGTTGTTGATGGAGGCGATTCGCTGCAGGAGCCCAGACTGTCCCCCTCATTTCACTTTAATGAATAGCAAGACATTTCACATACTGCACACACAAAGAACTATGAAAAGCAGGGTGCTGCATACCAAACACTACTAATCTGCTTCTGCTGGACATCCTGAGAGGTGGCAAGAGCTTGGACCGACTTGCACTGATCATTGACATGTGGTCAATGATCAGTTTTAGTTGTGCTGAAAAATAAAAACCAACCGCCACAGCTGCCGCTTCGCCCAGTTTTGCATTTTTATTTATTTATTTTTGACCTCTTTTGGACCAGCTATCCTGTGTTGCCAGACGGAGAACATGCTGTGAAACATACAGTGACTCAGGTCTATGGCAACACCTTGAGCCCTAAATGATGGATGAGTTATTGTACGTTGATATTAGTATTCCTTGCACACCCTGTGGTGGAAGAGAGCAGCAATACCTAATACGAGGCAGGGGAGTCTGAAAACGAAAGCTGGGCCAGTGAACACAGCGTCTCACACACCAAAGTAGATTTTTTATGGTGATAATTCCAACCCCTTGCTTTCATTTCGCAGTGTGACTCAACAAAATCGTTGAAAACATGCTTTTTGTTTTTCCTGGCTGGATTGGATTATATTAGAACATCTGATCTCAATTCTTAAGTGCTGGACATATCAGATGTCCTGTACTGTTTGTTGTAGAAAATTCACTTTTCCTTTTGATATGTAAGGGAAGGGGTCCAATTTGCCCCGAGACGGGTCAGATCATGTGTTCTGGCACAGAACATCTGGAATCATGTGAGGAACACTGGCTTCCCGGAAGATGGCTAATGAATTTCAACTCACCTTCGGCTTTTTGTAACCTTGGAGTGAAAGCGTCTGTTGAATTGCACCTTTATGGAGGGTGTAGGCTTTTGAATTGGACTATAATTCTGATTCAGTTTAAACCAACTGTCATTGAGGCATCATAACGTAGAGCCGTTAACACAGGCTGTGTGATGAGCTGACAGGACGATAGTGCGGCTCTGAAAGCAGTACAAAGGACTTTAGTTCTTGGAATTGATCAGTTTCAATTTCATTTGAAGGAATATTTGCTTGCTTTTATAAAGTTTCATCTAGCGGCGGCGATTTACTGTGCCTGCTATCGAACGGAAACCCGACAAGTTCCAGCTGCCGGTGGTCAGAAAATGCATATCACTTACGGTACCATGGGACACAATGGCCCAGAACTCTCAGAGCTAGAGCAGACATCACGGCAGAGGCAGCTAAGATCCTTAAGTATGGACGGAAGAGAGAATGTGATTCTCCTCCACTGCCTACAGCCGTCCCAAAGTGCTAAAAGTCGGAAAAGTTCCTCTGTGCTGCTTTAAGACAGGTCATTATTGAAACTACTTACTGTATACTACAGACATTCACTGGTTTTTCCTAAATTACAGTATGCAGAAGGCAAACAATTGCAGAATCAGTAGATGCAACCCCAACCCCCCAGATAATGTCTTACTTCCATGAAAATTTCCAGTTTGCAACTGACCAATGAACATTGCAAACTGTATCCCATAATCCAATGTGCCTCTAGAGCAGATGCATTCACAGCGGCCATGTGACCGGTTTCCAGTTGTGCCGTAGCTTTTTTCGAGGCCAGGCCATTATGCACTACTGTATAGTACACAGCATGCCGTTTAGAACAGTGCCACGCTGTCCAGTCACAACAGGAATACATTTCTGGCCTGCTTGAAACACTTGCTTCACTTACTTTACTTCAATTTTAGCACCAATTGCCACACAGCTCTGGGGTAGCCCATCACATTTTATTCTAGGGTGACATGTTGCATTGGTTAGTTACTGTCATCAATACAGGTACAGATGATCCAGAAACCGGCTCCTAAAACGGTCTTTGGCCTCCTGTCAGCTGTGGGGAAAATAGTGGAAGGAAAGTGCTTCTGATGGTAGAACAGGCTCATTTTAAAGGTTATTGCATTATGTTTTACATGCAGTCATTTAAAAAAAAGTTTTTGATTGTGTAGAGTTAAGTGAACATAATTTGTGATTGAATTTCGGTAACAATATAGAGGAGATATGCTGAGTTTTCACAGCTCCTAAATGAAATGAGATTCATATCAGACGTCTTTCACAGTCTGCACACAAATCCAGTTTGTTTTTTTCCTTTTCAGAACAGATTTGGGCCGCTTGAATAAGTGGATCTGAATTGGATCAGTTCCGATGCCATGTGATGTCCGTTAGAGCGGTCGTAACAGAACTCACGTGGCTGCTGTTTGTTCAACAGGGGATGCGTTACTCAGCAGACAGGCACAACTAGGCAAACGTCCGCCAGTGCCGGTCTACGGTAGGCGAGTAGCACAACCCGGCTAGAAGCTGCTCTCACCTCCACTCTGATCCGCTTACATCCAGCCTCATCATTTCCCCCGGTCTGGTCTGTTGGTACAAATGTGAGGTTTTCTGACGCTGGCGATGCACGACCAGTATTTCATGCTGCAAACCCGTGCTGTCGCATTGAAAAGACAGTTGCAAGAAACCATGTGACTCTGGGAACCATGAGTGTGAACCTCCTAAATAAGATCTGTATGGAGCGTGTGTGGTGTCAGTGTGGTCTGAACAGAACCCAACAGAACCATCTGAATAACTCACTGAATGTTTATAGTTTTATTTGGATCCCCATTAGCTGCAGCAAAACTGCAGCTATTCTTCCTGGGGTCCGACACATAATACACAGTACATTACAAAAATTAAAAGCAAATCTAAAGAGGTAGTAAAGGAAAAGAAACAGAAAAGAAAAAAGGAAAAAAAAGGAAATTCTACTACAAAATATACTTTCTGTCAAATAAGACCAGTGCTCCTTTTGACACTCACATTAAGGTTACAGTCATTCCGTTAAACATTTAGATATAATGCATTACAATACAAAATCATACATTCTTTAAATAGCATCAAACAATGTATAGTCATCGACAATGTGTTTAAGTTATAATCACTTATAACTTGAACCAATGACCATTTTTAGTAAACCAATAACCTTTTAATAATAATAAGTTTTATATGTATTTAAGAGATGATTCTTTACTAATAATTTGAATTAGGGCTGGGCGATTTTGGACAAAAATAAAATCCAGATTTTTTTTTTTTTCTCTGAAAACCCTATTTTCGATTTAGATTTTTTTGGTAAAACTACAAAAGACAATAGAATAAATTGTTTCAAATATTTTATCTTTATTTTTAAAGAAAAATAGCAAACAAATTTCCCTATTGGAAATGAAGTGCAATTGAAAGATACTGTTAATCCTCCTTGAGTTTAGTAAAGTGACATTTACAATTTTCTTGACCAAACAAAGATGACTAGACGAGCTCTGTCTGTAATGCAGCCAGCTGCAAAAAAGGAAAATCCATTTTCCGATTTTCCTTTTTTTAACATCGTCTTGATTAATAAATCCGATTTAGATTTAAAATTGATTAATCGCACAGCCCTAATTTGAATTCTTTTATGCTAGTAGTTTGCTCAAAGTGTTTGGGAAGTAACTTCCATTCATAGATAGCTCTGTACATCACCGTTCTCTTACTATAGTTTGTCTTTGTTTTTGGCAGTGAAAAATGACCTCTGGCAGCGTCTTGTGCTATAACTATGATTTTTTTGAATGTGGCGGCTTCACGCAGAAAATATGTCAAAGACAGCAGAAGTTCTTTTGAATTTGTAGTCAACTCATATTTATTTTTGGGAAAAAAATGCTTTGAAAGTGTGAAAATGTAATTTTTTTTAATATGATCTGATTCAAGAAAAAAATGTCTGATTCTGTTGAGAAAATGCTCAACTGTTTTTGACAGCTGATCGGTCTGAAAGGCCTCTGTCTTCCCACCAAAACTCTCCACTTCAGCTGCGTGGGCTCAGATTGGTCAAAACATGATTTGCAGTCAAAACGTACCGCTAATGGGAAAATCTGCAATTTGCTCCCATGCCAGCCACCTCTCAGCTGTAGTTGAGCTGGCCTGGGAGAGATGTCTGTCTGTTTGCTGATGTGGAGCTGTCTGGAATCCTCCTGGCTGGTGCTCGTGGCTCTGCGTCATTCTTCAGCAGACTCACACAAAGCAGACACGATAACCTGTATCTGCCCTTGATTCGGCCAGCTCGCTCTCTCTATGCTGTGAATCAGACTCACACTGAGTTGATTCTGGGATTTGAACGTACAAATAAAAAGTTCTGACTAAAGGCTGAATTATGCTTCTGCGTCAAAATGGCGCCGTGCCTACGGCGTGTGGTTTGGATCGACGCAGAGGACACGCCGTCACCTGCGCCGTCACTGACGTGCACCTCCTGAAAATTGTAACTACGCGTCGAGGAGACGCAGACCACACGCAGACAGAGAGGGCTGTGATTGGTTCACTTGGAAGCAACGCATTTCCGGTTTCCAGTTTGAATCAGTAGTGAACTTCCAGGGCTCTTTTCTTTGTTTATGTGTGATTTTTTTTTTTTTTTGAACGCAGCCCTCTCGGTCTGCGTTTGGTCTGCGTCGCCTCGACGTGTTACAATTTTTGGGAGGTACGCGTCAGTGACGGCATGGGCTGCGGTGTGGGGTGTGCGACACGGCGCAACCTGCGGCGTAGGCACGGCGTCGATTTGACGCAGAACCATAACTCAGCCTTAAGGCATTACTGTTTAATGTCATGTCTGCCAAACGTCTCCCCCTGATGGGTGAAAGTTGGCTGCTCAGTTCTGGCCTATGCGGGTCAGGGAGGCGGCTCAAGCGGTTGATAAGAGTGTGGAGTTCATGTGCAGCTGCGGGTCTCGGCCGTCACCCTGGGAGTAAGGGATGACTGGAAGTCCGGTCCTTCAGCGCTCCGCTCCGATTCGAAATGCTGAATCACACGTGTTCCAGCATCTGTTTCTGATTAGTTTCATTCCTTTCACTCCCGGCCTCACACTCTCCCCCTCTTCACATCCTCCCTGCTTTCCTCTGTGTGCGGGGGCAGACTATGGACGTGGCCGGGCCAGAACCGGGTCTAGGGACGGGTCAGGAAGTGCGTCACTTCGCTCAGACGTTGAAAGCAGGTTCAAGCCGAAGGGCAGAGTCCTGGGTGGGGGGTGTGCGTGGGAGGAAGTACGTTGGGACAGCTCTCCAACACCCTCAAGTATCACCCAGGTTTAGATGTCACTGATGGACCACTGCTTCACCAACACAACACTCTTCATTCCATCACTGGATCAGTTCTTTGAAAGTCCCTGACTCCTGCCTGACGTGTGGGCTTTGGTTCTGGCTCCTCTTCATGACTGAACGACTGCAAGAAAATACATTTGCAGAAATGAACAACTAAAGCTATAAGCGTTGGATAATTCTTTTGTTTTTGTCTTTCAGACCAATCCCTTCGCTAATTAGTGGTGGCATATTTTATATCCCTTTTTTTTCTTTTCTTTGTTCTTAAACCTACTGAGTTTGATGTCCTGAAGCCGAAGTTGATGTCTGAAATGCAGTTGTTTTGTGTAGTTCCATGTCTGAAATCCCTTCAGAATGAAAACAAAAGGAGCACATCTTCAAAAAATTAGGACTCTTAGATGCTTTACTTTTCGCTGCTAACTAAAACTGTGACCGTTTTCCGGTTAAGTACATAAGTACGTTATTTACATGTTGACGATGCCGTCTCAGTGCGTGCTCCAAAGTAGCTCGCTGCCGTAACGCTTTCCTGCCACTCGAAAACACGTGAGTAAACCCTGGTTATCCTTCGGGAAGAGTCCCTGCATCTTCGGGACAGGAGACAGGAATGTTTCTCACGCTTGCTGTGACTCCTGAAGGTCTCGTTTCACGGCTGCTAAATAAACTCTCCAGCTTCAGAAAACAGCTTTTTGTTTTTTTTATCATCAGCTTATCCTCGGATGGGCCCTGTTGGCCCGGCCAGCTCTGCTGCGCGTTACCTGCGTCAGCGGTTGTTTGGGTGGGCCTGCCCTTTCTTTCCTTCGGCTCCGTCCTCAGGGACGGCAGCATCATCAATAGCCTTTACGTGAAATGTTGACGTGTCACCAAGCTGTGAAGTTCTGAGGAATGTGTTTTTCTGCGATTGCTATCAGATATTAATGGCTGCTGGACATGAAGAATGCACTTGAGTTCTGAGTTTGTTTTAGTGTTTTGTATCCCCTTTTTCACATCCACTGAACGGACAGCTCAGTCTGTATTTCAGATTTCACTGAACTCATTTCTCATTGTTTTGTTGTGGCTCTCCCTGGAGAGTGTGGTTTGGTCAAGGAGCCAATGGGCCGTGACTCAAGTGTGTGTGTGTGTGTGTGGTGTGTGTGTGTGTGTGTGTGTGTGTGTGTAATGTGCTGGTTTCTGTGCTGAGTGGAGCAGCGCTGCTGTGGCATGTGTTTCTCCAGATGTTCCTTGTCAGTTATCCTCTAATGCACTTCACTGTGCTTCGTTGTTGTCGTTTTCCAAACCTTTGGGTTCGGCTCGGGCTGAGCTCGGGTTTGGGCTCGGGTTTGGGCTCGGGCTCGGCGGTTCTGCCATCTGACTGGTTCGTGTCACGGTGCGGTCAGTTGACGGAGGAATATTCCCAACATCCAGGTTGCTGGGTTGGTGGAAAGGGAAGGTTAGGGGTCTTGCAGGACAGTCGGAAAATGACGTCGGGGGCGTTTCTGACCTCAGACCAGAGGAAACGGTTGGTGGGGGGAAATGTGACACGTCTCTTGTTTGTCAGTGAGATGAAGTGACACGGCCACATTCACGTGAGGGTCATTGTTCCCCTCAGCTCCACATGCTGATGTGTTGTGCAAGGTGGTGAGGCCGGTGCTGAGTGGACGGGACGGCAGCGTTCTCCTTGCGGGAGCTGCTTGTCGTCTCAAACTGCTGTTTCTGCTCGCACCATCTCTCCAGCTCCTAGACAGGAAGGAGCTGAATGCTTCACATGTCTGGTATGTCTTTCTAGTGCAAGCCAAACTGCATGTTTAACCCACAAAAATGCCGGGAAGACTCCCAGCTTAGCCCCACCAACGCCAAACGCATCAGGCCCGCGCAGGGACTTTTCTCTGGCCAGAGTTCAGCTATTTCACTAAAATGTCAGGATGTTACACTGTAGGTTTGGCTTTCTGTGAGCTGCTCTGCACGGCTCTGCACCGCTCTCTCCCAAGGAAGCCTGGTGCTCTGGCCAGAAAAAGGCTGTGAGTAACCCTTTATCGTGGGCCTTATTGTCTTCCTCCCTCCAGTGGAACATTGTACAGATTGGATGTCACAGACCAGAACTCGTGTGTTTGTGTGTTCCTCCTTTCGTTTCCTTTGTCCTGCGTGTCTTCTTTGACATTTCTGTACATTCCAGTCATCCCAGACCACCCTGAGTTTGAATAAACCTGGCTGGCTGTGAGCCAGGACCTCTGGTACGGTGGCCTCTCTGTGGCCCGTGGGCCGGCTGATCAACAGCTCCTCCTCCCCGTCCCCCGTTACAATGCTGTTGTGACGCCAAACACATCCTATGTAATAATAAACATGCAATGTGAGACTGTCCATTCAAGCCTGTTCCCTTTTGGGGCGGTGCACAGGATGCAGTGGCAGACCCGGCTCAGACCCGGGGCCTCTGGTGCTGTAAATACGACCCATCATTGTTCCGATGAGAGGGTCAACCTATGTCCCGTTTCCTCGACATGACCCTTTTATTGTGGTTTACCCATCAACTGTGGCGGCCTAAATGCACGACTCCCCAACCCCCCAAACCCCCAGCCGAGCTCCCGTCCTGAATCCAGGGTTGGAGGGGACCGGGATTGCATTATTCATCGTGATTATACCCAGCTGGCTTGTTGGGGAAAAACCAAATGATCTCTGGACTCCATTCAAAAACTTACACTTGAGTTTTCTGTGTATGTGTTTATTCGTTAGCCTGGCTTTCTGCTTAGTAAAGTGGATCCACCTGCTTAGACCAGACATCTCAACAACTACTGGTTACACACACAAACAATGTGGAGTTCTCCACAGAATGATGCACACTGAAAAACTATGAAACGTTCTGAAGACTTGCATACTGGAGGTTTGGGGCAAAATCACAACCCCCAATCTAAATCGTAACTCTCCGTATATGATCTCATGATTACTTGGGCTTTACTTGGCTTTCTTTCACAAATCTTGTCACCTCGGCTCACAAATCGCTGGACCTTGTTTCTCTGCTGTAACTCTTGAGCAAATGTAATGTTGGGATGTGGTGATCGGTATCAGCCGCCCGGGCAGATGTGGGGTATCCTCCCGATAATACCGGCCGGGTAGGTGGCACGACTTTCTCCAGGGCTCCTGTCAAGAGAGGTCAGAGACACCAAATGATCTTTATCTTCTTACTTAGAAGAAGGGGAACATTCACATGAATCCAAAAGATATCTGATTCACAGATTCACTGCTGTGACTGTAATCAGTGTAATCAGCCAATCAGTGACCTCTGCTGTTTGGACGGGGCTCACACCTTTTGGTAAGATATGAAGGCTTTAAGAATCAGACTTAAAGGGGACCTATCATGGCATCTAATCTCTATTTTAAACAGGCCTTGAATGTCTTAAAAACAAGCTTTTGATTGTTTTTTTTTCTAAATAAATTAGAAATTCAGCCTCTAAACCATGTCTTTATCTTCCCAGTCTCTAACCTCATTATCTATGCAGGATTCTGAGTGGGCGGAGCTATAATAATGAGGCTCTGTGCTGATTGGCTGCCAGAATGACGCGATACACCGCTACGGGAAAAATGGCAGAAACTCCGGCCGGCAGAGTTACACCGTGTCCTAACTGCATGCGATGCGAGCGAGCGTCAGCGACAAAATCAATTCCATTTGCTTTATTTTCTATTGGACTGTCCTAACTGGCCGTTTTGAGATGAACATTTGTTGGACGCCCTGCTTCTATTTTCTTCCTGTCGCTCGCGTTGAAAGGCGGTTGAAAGCGCTGTAGGAAACAGTCATGATGAGGAACGGCTGATCCAGTTAGTTGAAATGAGAAGTTATCTCTATGATTCCTCCTCATTTCACTACAAAAACCTCAATAAAGTGGCAGCTGCTGGAGGGAGATGGACAGAGAGACGATGTCACGCAGTGCTACGATAGTCGGACGCTCATGCAGTTACACGGTTTTATAGTTGTGGGCGTGGTTTGCATTTTGGTTACGTAACGACGGGAGCAGAATCTTATTGGCTCGTAGATCCACATCAAACTGGACGGCTCATCCGGGCGGCTGTACAGACACTGCAGAATTTGGTTGCTTTCCTCCTTCTCTGAGTTGGCAGGTTGAGGGGAGACCACTTTATATATGTTAAAGCAAGAGAAAACCTGTTTTTCATAACGGGTCTCCTTTAAGAATCAAGTTTTTACCAACTTGGTATTTACCATTAATATATATGCAGTTAAAAAAAAAAAGCATAAAAAGCGAGGAGTCTCTGCACAGGCAGCTGTGTTCTTATCAGTTGGGACTTTAACACGGTGCCGGAGATGAAGCCCAACTATGAATACTGGACCGCTGGCATTAAAAGTTCCTTCCTTCTTGACCATTTCCTTAATAGATTCAGTTGCAGCTGCTGATTCCTCAAGTTTTCCCTCGGTATCACTTGTCCGCTGCTCAGCAGAAAGACACTGTGGTGCTTGAACATTTATAATTTCCACCGTGAAGTTTGGCCAAGTGAAGTTACCAGCGGTTGCATCATCGGTTCTGCTCTTCCCTTTAATTGATCCGTGGCGGTGGCTTTGCACCCTGATGTTTAGTCCATTAAAACGCAGCGTGAGTGAGAGCCGTGTGTGTGTGTGTGTGTGTGTGTGTGTCCTCCTGTGTTGATGGCAGAGCAGGAATGTATTGTTTGTTGCTGGATGGATCCAGCACTGACCCAGGGCATTTCAAGGCCCCTCAGGACTCACTGGCCGTGCTCCCATTCATTATCTGTTTTTCTGGGAGCAGTGGTGTCATCTGCTGCTCCGGGCCACGTCTGCCTCCAAATCCACTGCAAACTCTGGACCAGACCCACATCTGCCCTCTCTTCTGCAGTGGCTGGATGGTTTTTAAAATGTTTATGTAAATGTCTCAAGCAGTCATTAAATGCAGTTTTGATAGATAGATAGATAGAACTTTATTCATCCCCGAAGGGAAATTCAACTGTCCAGCAGCTCATCAAAACATAAAAAGCAACCACACTTCCATTCAGACAATAAAAGCACATTAATATTAAAATAAACATGAAATATATGGTTAAAAAATAGCATATAAAGTGCAGAGTTGTGGCAGAGGTGAGTGTGTGTGTGTGTGACTGAGTTCAGGAGGAGTTAAACAGTCTTATTGCTTATTGGTGAAACTTTCCATAACTTTTCCATAGATCTAAGACATTTTGAATATACTGATTTATATAAATCAGGAAAGAACAATGCGATTCATGTTGTAGGGGCTGAAATTCAAGGGGCTAACAAGTAGGCCTGGGGATCGATTCAAATGTCAAGAATCTATTCTGATTTTTAAGATTCAGAATCGATTATCACCATTTGATTGGATTCGATTCCGATATTGATTTGGGTTAGTGTTATTAAAACAGTTTTTTGAGCTGTTGCATGAATTATATGACTGTGTAGTTCTGAAACATATTAATACTAGTATTATATTGAGATTAAACAGCAAGTATTGCAGCTAATGATGCTGTAAGGACCAATCAGCTCCCAGAATGCTGATAGAACTGCTTTCAGAAACATCATGTGGGTCAGAATTATCAAACAGATCCAGGGAGGAAACAGAGACGGATGAAATCTGTTTTAATTTTTCCCACATTCCGTTTTATTTGTTCCATTTTCGGTCTATTTCGGTTTTACATTTTTGAGAATTTGGTTTTTAGCATTTTATTCAAATGTAACCCCAAGACAGTATATAAAGTAATGAAATATAGACAATTTATGCAATAATAACTGAAAACTCAGCAAAAATAGTCCGTTGTGGCTTTTTTATTTCCGTCGTTTTTTTTTTATTTGCAGCATTGTTTCTTTATATTTGCAGCGTTTATTTTATTTGCAGCGTTGTTTTTTTTTATTTGCAGCGTTTCTTTAATTTTCAGCAATGGCGGGTCTCGGCCACCGTACGATGGGGATATTTCACTCTTCTTTTGGACTTTAACAATCAGTTATTAGATGATCAAGAGACACGAAGCTCTGAAAAGATAATTTTTTTTATAAAGTGCATGGATGTCACGTTGCTTCCACAGTCTCTTCTGAGCGTCTCCTGTGTTTGAACGTGCTCCAGCTGCCTGACTGCAGGATGAAAGGCGATATTGTGCAGGCGAAGCCTGTTCCAAAGCTGACCCATAGTTAAAGCTCTGAAATATTAGTGGAAACACTGACACAGGAAAGAGAACCGTCACAGGTCCAAGTCCTGTAGCAGCAGGGCCGCGCTCGCTCTGCCACATTATGGGCATTTTAGGTTATAATTGTGGAGCTGAGGATTGCGCTCTCACATCCGTCCATATTCTGTATGCTACTTGGACTTGGCATCGTTCAGCTGCACCGTCTGTCTGTGCTCGGGTTCTGCACCCATGAATTAATCTGTCTGAGCAAAGGCTAAAATTAGATAATCCAGATGTTTTACCATTTCTTAGCAGTGCAAATCTATACGCCAGATGAGTTATAAATGGAAACAATGTTGCTTTCATTATTTCATACATTTAAAAAAAGAAAAGGGGGAGGAAAAAGGACCTCAGAGGGGCAACTTCAATGAGAAGAAGCAGCTGTACTTGCAGCATTTGCATATATGAACATGAAAGATCCTTTTATCTTCGGGTGATCTTTTGTTCTGTTGTTTAACTCGTGCAAAGATTATTATTATTTGCGTTTGTTTCAGTGACATGGATGTCTTTGCCAGGAAAGCGTCTGTCTCTTTCTGCATGTGCTGGTACTAGATGGGTTCAGGCTTTCAATTTCAAAATGTGGAAACGTCCTTCCCAGCCGTTGTTGAGTCTTTCTGTGCAGCAGCGAGGCAAACGGTGGGAAATGTGATGCATGTATTAATGACTTTTTATCTGAACCCTGAGTTTCTCTGGGCGAGTCCACATCCAGGTTTAGGTCTGGCAGCCAGAGCCTGACGGACGTTTAACTTATTTTTATTGAAGTTATTGAAGACTTTGAAGCTGATGGGTATCGTATTTTGTTATCACGGTCCTCCAGTTCGGCCACGATGAACACATTTCATCAGTTATTTGATGTCAACATGATCCATGTTGTGCATAATCATCATGATCATCTTTGCTTAGATGAAAACAGATGTGTTCAACTAATCTAAATTTGAAGTTACACATTGTCTGTGTTTCCATGCATCAATAACCCTTTAAAACCCGAATATTGGCAATAACCCGAATTTGCACGGCCATGTAAACACCAATAACCCCTTTGAATAACCCGAATTTGCTCATCTTCAGGTTTTTAAAAACCCCAATATGACCCCTGGGTTACTCCTTTTAAAACCTGAATATTGGGTCATGTAAACGTCAAACGGAATATCCCCATCAAACGGAACAGGAATTTGTTTTCTGCACATGCTCTGTTCACAAGGAATCCTGGTCTTTTGAGTCCAGGAAGTTCTTATAAACACGGAGAAACCAAGACCAGGAGGAGACTAATCACTTCATAAATGTAATGAAGGATATGAACATTTCTGCATTTGTAGACGGTAGAAAGTACCGGGATAGAAGATTTACAAGAAGGTGAGAGAAAAGTTGTGCAAAGCAGCATTTGTTTTGAATTTGGATACAGGAAGAAGAAGCGGAAATGACGGGAATTGCGTCATGATGTTCTCCGTGCGTCGCTGGTTTGATCCAGATATCCTGAATGATTAATTACCATGTAAACGGAATATTCGCAATGTTTCAGTAACCGGAATATTAGCAATAACCCGAATTTTGACTGCATGTAAACGTAGTCATTGTTGCACTAATTTGGTATATCTGAATGGTAAAGTGCTGTGTGCAGTTTTCTAGAAAGGATCCGTGCATGTGATTTATTTATTTTTAATTGGTCGGGTAGGGGCGGTAATCGTGTTAATTCATGGGAATTTGCAGTAAATAATAATTTTTTTGCCTTTTTTTATTACAAAAACCTAGACCATGAAGAGTAAAATTCAAAGTAAATGATTAAATGTAAACCTCAACGGACATGCTGTATTAGATATTACAGATATTGGACCTTTTTATTTTGTATTCAATAGCTGGCTGATTGGACTGATGATGACCGATAATCAATTAAGCTTTCTAGAGTGACAAGAAGAAAATTAGCTTGAAGTTGAAGTTTGAAGTCAAATAATTAGTGTATCTGAGCTTTTTAAAGTCACTGGTTAGCAAACCACGCCTTTGTTTAAAAACAGCGTCTTAGTGGAGAAGTTGTTAGATCAGAGATGGCGGATTTTCCTCCGGTTTTGGCAGGAAAAATGAAAGTAAACTTGGCTGAAAGAGTCCCAGTTGATTTTAAATGTTTTTTTTTTAGTTTTAAACTGATTCTTTTTGTTTGCATCATGGGAAAATGGGATTCATCTGTAACAGAGTTGGAACTCCGTCTGCTGCTTTGGGACGGACTACTTGTTTGTGTGCGTGGAAACTTCCCCGCCAGTGAGCGGCTGGTTGACGGACAGCGCCAAAACTAATGTCTCTCGCCGAGGGAGGATCTGAAAATATGCACACATGTTGTTCAAGGTCCCGCTGATGCAGGAGGGCTGTTTTCAGCACCGTCCAGACGCGGAACAATCTGAATCTGCAATGCTTAGCCTGAGAAGTCGGGCCGCTTTGTTTTCAAGACAGTGGCCGTTTCTTCGGGGGGGAATTCCAACAATTTTACATGAAGATCAGTTTACTCGGCATGAAGAGCATTAAAACTGTGCAATCTCCTCTAACTGGGAGGATTTAGAGGGCCCAGGGCTTTCTGAACTGTTGCAACACAAAACAAGGTGACACTCCAGAAAGCCTGAGATGCAAAGTAGATTTTTTTTTTTTTTTAAGGGGCGCTTTGATAAGTAAGTGAAGAGCGGTGTTTGCATTTCACTTTATTTTTCTTTGCCTTATTTGGAACAGTCTAGTATTGGATAATATTTGAGTTTAGTTTTAAGATTTTTTGCTCTGCAGCTTCTGCAAGCATGTCAGACTGTATTTTTATAGAACTTGTAGCCAAAAGATATATTTGAGTTTTGATGGTTTTGTTTTAATCGTCCATTGGAACAAAAAGAACTGTGATACTGAATAATTGCTTCTTCCGATGTAGATGAGGGTCATCTCTAATCACAGCTAAGTCTAAAGCAGTCGGCATGCTCTTTATTCAACCTTTTCTTTTTTTGGAGAACATTTTAATCACTTATACATTTAATGAATGGTTAAAAGGTCACGTTAAGAGGGGAATGCCCTGTCAAGTAATACTTTTAATAGAGGACTAAAACCACAGCGAGATGATTTTATATTGAGAGTAATTGGTTTCATTGTTGGCATATGAAAATATTCTTTCCGTATGTGGCTTCGGTGGGTAATGCCTTGTTTTGTTTTTATACCAGATGTCTGCTTTTTTTTTTTTTTTTTTTTTTGGTCTTACGGTCTCCAAAAGGAGCACTGAGCTGCTGCTCCTCTGGACCGTGGTCAGTGGTCTGTGGTGGTCGGAGGAGCGGCGTCCAGCCAACCCATGACCGTGCAGGCAGGGAGGGTTAGGGGTGTGGCAGACGCCCAGAAATAAAGAGGAGCAAGAGGAGCTGGTGGCGTAGGGAGCAGACAGGCAGAAGTTAATCTGAGATGGAGATAGATAACACGTCTCCTTCAGACAGGAGGAGAAAAGTGGCTTGAATTTGTGGATTTTTTTTTTATGTGCCAAAAGGAACAAGGTTTAACACGTCATTCATCATCTATGACTGTGTTTCCATGCATCAATAACCCTTTTCAGACCCGAATATTGGCAATAACCCGAATTTGCACGGCCATGTAAACACCAATAACCCCTTTTGAATAACCCGAATATTCAGGTTTTTAAAAACCCGAATATGACCCCTGGGTTACTCCTTTTAAAACCTGAATATTGGGTCATGTAAACACCAAACGGAATATCCCCATCAAACGGAACAGGAATTTGTTTTCTGCACATGTTCTGTTCACAAGGAATCCTGGTCTTTTGAGTCCAGGAAGTTCTTATAAACACGGAGAAACCAAGACCAGGAGGAGACTAATCACTTCATAAATGTAATGAAGGATATGAACATTTCTGCATTTGTAGACGGTAGAAAGTACTGGATAGAAGATTTACAAGAAGGTGAGAGAAAAGTTGTGTGAAGCAGCATTTGTTTTGAATTTGAATACAGGAAGAAGAAGCAGAAATGACGGGAATTGCGTCATCACGTTCTCCGTGCGTCGCTGGTTTGATCCAGATATCCTGAATGATTAAAGAGTAACGCCTCACGACGAGAGAGTAACGCCTCCCGACGGCAGAGTAACGCCTCCCGACGAGCTCCCGATCACAAATCATGTGCAAACGTGTTTGAAATCCTGGTGGCTCCTCGTGAAGGAATCACAGTTGAAGCAGCTACGACCCGAGTGGACTCATCCTTTCACAGAGAGCATGCGCAATCTCTGATGTCACGTCAAAAACTATTATATGTAGTTTAAAGTGTTGCAAATTCACATTACAAATCATGTTTTAATAGCAGAAAAAAAGACTGCATTTCCCACGTCTGCCCAGACAATTCCTTGTCCAATCACGGCGTTGTCTAATCTTTTTTCATTTATCGCCACACAGAATGGCACAAATTGCTAAAGGCTGATTTATGGTTCCGCGTTACACCAACGCAGAGCCTACGGCGGCGATTTAACACGGAACCTTAATTCAGGCTTAAGGCAGCGCGTTTGTTTTTGCTGAGGGGTTCCTCCTCTTCCACTTCTTTTTGACGTTGCAGTTCCAGTAACAGAAGTCCGACGTGAGGATTATGATCGTATAGTGTGAGCAGACGGAGCATCAGAGCATCAGGTCGTACAGTGTGAGACCATAAATCGTGGACTGTGAACTTTTGAACTCAGCGATCTAGTCGTGCAGTTCGAGATGGGGCTGAATCAAACCATTTAAAATATCAGGGTATGCCCAGCTTTAGACGTCTCCTTCAGACAGGAGGAGAAAAGTGGCTTGAATTTGTGGATTCTTTTTTTTTTCCGTGCCAAAAGGAACAAGGTTTAACACGTCATTCATCATCTGTGACGTTAACGTGCCACTAAGAACAAGTATCCATGTCCAAACGTGCTGGTTCCCGCTGGGCCTGGAGTGCAGCTCTCTGACTGTCCTGCTCTCTTAGAGGAAACCCAAACACTGGAGTTGTCTGGATCAATCGGGGAGTCCAGGTGGGCGTGTTCGCCACTTACCGGGTCTGCGGGGGCGGCTGGCACATCTGCCGCCAGATGTGGAGCTGAAATGGCACGCAGACATCTGCCATCCTACCTGAAGAAATTATTATTCAGCTTGTCATATTACTACTGTATGTACATTTAGAATGTTATTAAAGGATAGCCCCTTGAGATGTAACATCTCATTTTCAAGGGGGTCCCAAGAAAACATACAACTTTACAATATATTACATTACAGTTTAGATATACATGACATAAAAGAAACACACCCTCCCACACACAACCCCTACACACAACTCTAGTTACAAAACAGACTAATTGAATAACCAGAACAATGAGATAAATATAACCAGAGCCGTCTGGGAGATTTGCGAGGCCCTGTGCGTAATGGCTGGGAGGAGCGAAATTTTTGGGTTTTTCGGGTCGGATCGGGTGTCTATATGCGCAATTTTAACTCTCCAATTAGCAAAATACTGGATACCTTCCCCTGCCTCATCATCATCTCTTGCCTCGACGCAGGGCCCCTTGGATGTTTGAGACCCAGTCGGATCGGTGATTTTTGTAACAAATTTATCAAACGAGCCTTTCAGAGAGGCATTAAAGTTTTTTTCTTTTTTCATTCCCTGATGGAAATTTCCTGAATCTGTCTCGTTCTCTCGACATTGTGTGACAGTTTGTTCCAACTCCACCGTCTGGATCAGAGCAGCTTGTGTCTGCGCTTGGTCTGATCAGTTGTATTGAACAACAGACACGCACATCATTGCACATATATTTATTGATATGCACAGACTAGTACATATTTAGGTCTGTAATGGAACGTGACTGTTGATATTTATAAGGGAAAAAACGGAAAAAAAAAACGGCCCATAGCGTGAGGCCACCCCTTGCACACCCCTTGCGGCGGACCTGAATATAACATGACAGAGAGAAAAAATAAAAATTAATAATTAGAAAAAAGGACAAAAAAAAAACATAAATAAATTAAAAACATAGGCAATTAAGATGAGAGTATAATGACGTGTATATAATGTAATGTTGGCTAGTTGTTTATGTAAGCAGATTAAGTGGTAATGAACAATTTCTTGGGAAATGTTCCTCTTTTTTTCCTATATTAAATGTCCCTTTCCTCACTGAGCAGCACTTTAAATGAATAAAATATTACATTTGCCTAAGTCTTCTGAATACCACAATTAAAATGTTGTTTTAGGTCAGGAACAAACCACACAAAATAATCAAACGGGAGAAAATGACTTGGCCTGTGATGGTCTAGAGAGCCAGAGCTGCACAGAACTCTATCTGCAGTTGTCTCAATGAAACTAAATAATTAATTCTGACTAGGGCTGGGCGATATGGACCAAAGTCATATCTCGATATTTTCTAGCTGAATGGCGATACTCGATATATATCGATATTTTTTCTGTGACATAATTGGGGTTTCCCCCAAAGCATTATAGCATAGCATCTCTGTTAGCTTCATTTTTTCTGAGGCAAACCCTTAAAAAAACTGTCTTGTTTTAATACAAAGCCTCATGCCAAATGTCACACAGGTACATTTATTAACAGAGGTCTGCACAATATCAACATGTATAAAACAAATGAAATAAAAATAAACTGCCTGCATATATAGAATAAAAATGCTTCTTGAATAAAATAAAACAAATATCCCTTTCCTGCATAACAATTAAAATACACTGTGCAATTAACACAATGTAGACAGTAACAGGCAGACTTTTCCACTGAGGTTGACAGTTGTGCAAATAACAAAACATTTGTGCAAATCTCAAATAAAACATAAGTTTAATAAGTTGACTGATACAGGACATGTGTCCTTTACATCGGTATCAAGAATAACTTACAATAAATACATAGGACTAAAATTTACTAAAACATTCAAGTCAATTTGTCACAAAATAAGCTATATCAAGATCATAAAAAAAAAAATTTCTCGATATAAACGATATTGTCTTGTACCATATCGCGTTTGAAAATATATCGATATATATTAAAATTTCGATATATCGCCCAGCCCTAATTCTTATCCACCCATTGATTAATTGATGCTTAACTATTTATCAGCAGTGCAACCTACTCATCTGGGTCCTTAGAGTTGTGTCTGGTGTTTGTGCATCAATTCAAAGTCTCCATGAAAACGATGATTGAAATAATTAGTTTGAGAGAAAGTATTGATAAACGATCCTGCTTTGTGATCTGCTTAGGTAACCAGCTTTGTGATGCATTCAGCCCAAAAACAGAGGCTAAACCTGAATTTATTGCCTCCCGACGGCCTCCAGCTTCATTGGACTTAATGAAATACAGTTAAAGAGCCCCAATCACACGAGGAATGTCTCTGTAGTGCCGTGGAGGTTCGTGCCGCGCTCGGCTGAAATGCTGAAAATGAGAAGCATGCACACATCTATTTTGAGACCCAGTCTAATCTAGTTTGCATTTCAGAGCTTTTCTTTTTTACTTGCAGCTCGTGCTGCAAGAGTTAACGTCAGTCTGCCGTTTTTTGTTTTTTTTTATCCAGCAGTTCTGTAACGTGTCTGGGCCTCGTATAAATGTTTTCATGCAGACGCAGCAGTTCCTGCCCTCGGCCTGCACCAGCCTCCGTCCGTGTTTGGGATTTACAAGAGCTTTTATTGCAGCCAGACGGGCTGCGCTCAGGCCTCGCTGCTCAAAGACACATTTTTGGGGTGTGTGTTTTCTCTGCGAGGAGAAGCCTGGTCAGGTCAGGTGGCACTCGGGTCATCCACTACTGACTTCTCTGAGCTTTATTTGGCTTTTGCATCAGCAGATTTTGAAGGCGTGGTGTTGGACACACACTTTTGTATTCTGTTTCAATAAAAGATGGAGGAAAAGGGTTTTTGTGCCACACTGGCAACAGTTTTTTTAAATGTTGTTTTTTGCAAGTAATTCATAGCAACTAGAGTCTTTTGTCGGGTTTTATTGTTGTTTTTCTGTCAGGGAACCAACAAATGTCAATAGAGGATGAAGTTCCTAAGTTGTGGGATACGTTCGTGTCATGGACTACGTTTACATGCAGTCAAAATTTGGGTTATTGCTAATATTCCGGTTACTGAAACATTGGGAATATTCTGTTTACATGGTAATTAATCATTCAGGATATCTGGATCAAACCAGCGACGCACGGAGAACATCATGACGCAATTCCCGTCATTTCTGCTTCTTCTTCCTGTATCCAAAACTGCATCCGGACACTCTGGATGAAGGTGCAGTCAGGACTGGTGGGAACGGGTCGTAATGATGGAGTTCACCCACGCCGACTGGCCTGAGAATTTCCATATGTCGCTTCCTGGACTCAAAAGACCAAGATTCCTTGTGAAAATTCAATTTTTCTTTTCTGCGTCAGACGGAGCAGAAAAGAAAAATGGGAAATGAACCTGCCAAAACTCTTATAGGAATAAGCTTAGAGGTCCAGAAAAATCAAGAGCCACTCATTATGGATTAACCTAATCCATGAAAAACACACACTAAACCGCCTCAAGAGATCCTAAAACATTACTTTAACCTCTTGCTGAGAACCTAAAAAAATGACCATTACAAGTTCATGGAAGAAAACCTTCTCTAATGTCTTGAATGCTACAACAGTTATAGTATTTTCTTTTCTTTCTTTCCAATAAATACAGCTATTGGAAAACTCTGACTTGATTTGACGACAGATACTTTAACGCCAACAGTTCTGGTCCAGTCAGAGCCGCGGTTGGCTGCACTTTGATAAAAATAAGTGGTTGTTGCTTCTGAAAGGTTGGTTTTTATTCGTTTTCCTTGACTGAAGCTTTTTTCTGATGGTAAGACTGCCGTGATGAAATCAGGAGGGTTAACACACGCTGATGGGGCTTCATCACCCCAGAGCTCATCCTTTCACTGCATTACAGCCGCTGGATTTTAATGTTGGATATCTCTTAGTGACTACGTTTACATGCAGTCAAAATTCGGGTTATTGCTAATATTCCGGTTACTGAAACATTCTGAATATTCCGTTTACATGGTAATTAATCATTCAGGATATCTGGATCAAACCAGCGACGCACGGAGAACATCATGACGCAATTCCCGTCATTTCCTCTTCTTCTTCCTGTATCCAAATTCAAAACAAATGCTGCTTCGCGCAACTTTCCTCTCACCTTCTTGTAAATCTTCTATCCCGGTACTTTCTACCGTCTACAAATGCAGAAATGTTCATATCCTTCATTACATTTATGAAGTGATTAGTCTCCTCCTGGTCTTGGTTTCTCCGTGTTTATAAGAACTTCCTGGACTCAAAAGACCAGGATTCCTTGTGAACAGAGCATGTGCAGAAAACAGATTCATGTTCTTTTTGATGGGGAAATCCCATTTGGCGTTTACACGACCCAATATTCAGGTTAGAAAAGGAGTAACCCAGGGCTCATATTCAGGTTTTTAAAAACCGGAATATGAGCAAATTCTGGTTATTCAAAGGGATTTTTTTGTGTTTACATGGCCGTGCGCAGCCGGGTAATTGCTAATATTGACTGCATGTAAACGTAGTCATGGTTGTCATCTGGGGGAATCTGTGTGTGGCTTGTTTATATCACTCTGCATCACATTTACCCTGATAATGAAGCTACTGTTCTGGCGGGGGGTTGTGACGCGCTGGAGTCGCCGGCACAAAAACACAACACAAGGCTGCAAGTATTGATCACACAGAGCAGTGACATCCTCATCAGCCCAAGATGTGACCTGGAAATCCCATGATTTTTAAGGCCCTGACACACCAAGTCGGCCGTCGGGCCGTCGGGCCGTCGGGCCGTCGATGAGTGTCGGTGCGTCTGTCGGCCTAGTTTTCCCGGTGTGTCCCGCACGTCGCCACAGGTGGGCCGCCCGTCGGCAGCTTTTCAGCCGATTCCACATGTCGAATCGGCGTCGGCCGTCGGTCAAACAGCTCACTCTGTGATTGGCTGTTCAGATCTGCGTCGACTTAACGTGGAACCATAAATCAGCTCCCGAGCCGGCAGGCAGGCAGAAATCCCGAAATTTTCGGAGCAAATTTCTTAACAGGCGTAGCTACAACTAAATGATTTATTTCAGCCAGAGGTAATTCTCCACAGAGCTGCAGGTTTCTCCCCGGGACGACGGCAGGTTGACCTGGCGATCTGAGCTGCTGCTGCTCCCCGGACCGGCGGTTCTTCTCCCAAAACATCGCGGCAAATTGAAACGCAGACTGCGCAGAACGTACGTGCTAGTCGGCCGTTGGGTGTCGTCTTTGCGGTGTGTCTATTGCTTCTTTTTGAGCCCGACCCAGCCCGACACAGGCGACGCGAGGCGACACAGCAGTCAGCCGACAGCGGGCGACGTCGGGTTGGTGTGTCCTCGGCTTTAGACTTCTGGGTCCTGAAAAGGGTCCAGGATCCTTTCTCATCTCGTCAAGAGTTGGCACCATCATCTGCAGTAGGTGAGTCCTCTCCCGACTTTGACTGCAGCTTTTACACCAGCAGACGGGGACGAGAGGAAATCATTTGGCGGTCTCTTTATTGAAGCCGCTGAAGGAGTGGGTGGTCTGTCTGCTAAAGAAAAGGAGTTGGAGAATAGCTGCCAGTCAGCTGACGGGCCTCACACACAAGTGTTTGGCACGGCGGCGTTCCAGCGGGGAGATTTCGCTCTAATGACTGGGATCACATTCGAACTCCACAGTTTATTTGAGGGCCCATCCTGAGATGTACATGTTAATCCCGTGATGGATACCACACGTCCAGCACACGCAGCTCAATAATTGCTTTCAGCAGTGGCTTAATGCTCATGCTTCCTTCATTTTGTAATCAGAGCATGAATTAGTCATTTTTATCGCAGCAGGCGTGTCACTTCGGCAAAAGCGTTGATGCGTGTTGTAGAGGAGGGCTTGACGTGGAGCGCAGCGCTATGGCAGCTCCATGCTTTCAGGGACAGAAAGCAGGCCGGTTTAAGTATGAAGGACACATTTAAGCTCTCAAGTGGAAATAAAAGCCTGAGCTCATGAAACAACAGTCAGGGCTTGGAGATCATGTTGGTGATGGTATTACTGGAGGCATCTGAACTCCCTCTGCGCCTCAAATGCATTTCAGTGTGGTTACTGCAGATCACAGTGGCGGCTTAAATTATTGAAATGATGAAGCAAAAGAAAAGGCCTGCTGGTCTGGGTGCAAAGGTTTTTATGGAGGTCACGGGGTTGCCGTCGCAACGCTCTGTTCACGGTCTGGGTTAAGATTGTTTGGTTCTTGTTATCAGACACACTGCAAAAACTCAAAATCTTAACAAGAATATTTGTCTTATTTCTAGTTAAAATGTCAAATTTTTAGTAAAAGAAAATATCATTACACTTACAATCTGCCAGTAGAACAAGATTTTTTTGCTTGTAATGAGAAGATAAATCTTGTTCCACTGGCAGATTTTTCTACTTATTTCAAGTGAAAATTTAGTTGAAACAGGTGAAAATTGTAAGTTATTTTTCCAGTGATGAGTCTTGTTTTAAGTGTAATGAGATTTTTTTTTTTTAACTAAATATGATACATTTTAACTAGAAAGAAGACAAATATTCCTGTTAAGATTTTGAGTTTTTGCAGTGCAGCAGTTTGTGACGACAACCGAGAATATAAAGGTTTAATCCTCCATTTAAAAGTGAAAACATTTCTCCTGGAACTATGAATATAACATTGAGACAGGAAGCTCCGGGTCTTAACCGTGTTTGTCTTAAGTGCTCCATCTTTAGCTGCTTTGTTCTGCATGTATTTGCCTCTCTGGGCTGTTGTGAACGGCCCGACATCACGCTCTGCCTCTTCTACACCTCTGTGATGAGCTGATACTGGAGGGATAACGGAGGGGGGGCGACGGAGCGATCCAGAGAGGTGCAGTGGGCAGGGACAGGAATTTGGTGTAAAGACGATGAACCAGATAACACCGGGCCAAAACCAGAAGCAGTGAAGTGTCGAGTGACGCTGCATTAAAAATGAATCGGCAGGTTTGCAACCACCGTGGTTGGAGGTCGGGAGGGGAGTGGAGGCGGAGGAACGGCGGCTTCGCCAGCGCGCCTTTATACCGCCAACTCTGAGCGTAGGTTTTGTGTGTAAATATATATATTGCATTAATTACTCTACATGCACCAGTGGATGAGTTTAGCAGGTAACCTAACGGCTTCAGATGGAGCCTCCTGATGTAAACCTAATTCCTAACTATTATCCTGTTATTATCCTTTACAAAACAAAGACAAAGCAAGTCAGATATTTGGAGAAACTGCGTTTAGTGTCTGTGGAGCATCTTGGAAGAGAGACGAGGGATTGGAAACAGCAACATTCTCTTCCTCCACAGCAATATCATGGCCAAGTGATTCATTTGTTAAATTAATTCGTTCCATTTGTTAACTTTGTTTATTTTGTTATTTGTGTAATTTGAGCCACCCACAGCTACTCTCGTTGATGCGTGCGCGAAAGGTGAAATAGCTTGTGCGATGAGGACAATGATGGATTTGCATCTGTCGGTCAGGTGCCTATGAACTGTCAATTATCCATCACGCTCCACAATGTTCAATTCAATTTTATTTATATAGCGTCTAATACAACAAAAGTTGTTTCTAGACACTTTCCAGAGACCCAGAACATGACCGCCGAGCAGTTATTACTTAAACAATGGCAGGTAAAAACTCCCCTAGTGGGAGAAAAACCTTAAGCCAAACAGTGGCAAGAAAAACTCCCCTTTAGGAGGAAGAAAGCTGGACCAGGACCTGGATCATAAGGGGGGACCCTCCTGCCGAGGGTCAGACTGGGAGTCGGGGACGTCAACAATACAGCAGGCAGGTGGAAGCAGCAACGGGATGACCGGGGGTGGGGACCGCCGGCCAGCACGCAGCTCCCGAAGCTCCGGCCCAATCATCAAGTCCCAGGTTGGGCTGCAGGGTCGGGGAAAGGTTGAGAAGGGGCAGGCCCAGGGGGAGGAGTCTTGACGGACAAATCTCTCCCCCGCCTGCCTTGGCCGTTACCCCGCCCCTCTCATTCCCACGCTGCAGGATCCAATGTTTTGCATTCAGAGATGCTCTTCGCCACCGGCAGGATGCTGCACCATGAACAAAAGAGAAAAAAGAGAAGAGAAGGGGGGCCAGCACAAGAAACTACAGGAGCGAGTCTAACACACTAGAGTTTACACTACCTAGAGATTTACCAACACCAGCTAGAGGTTTACTAAACACTAACTATAGGCTATACTAAACAGAAAGGTTTTAAGTTTACTTTTAAAGGTGGAGGTGGTGTCAGCCTCCTTAACCCAGATTGGAAGTTGGTTCCATAGTAGTGGTGCCTGATAGCAGAACGCCCGCCCTCCAAATCTACATTTAGATACTATAGGAACTACGAGTAAACCTGCACTCTGAGAACGGAGAACTCTGCCAGGAACATAAGGCACTATCAGGTCTTGCAAATAGTGCGGAGCTAAGCCGTTTTGGGCTTTATACGCAAGTAATAACATTTTAAATTGGATTCTGAATTTTACGGGTAGCCAATGGAGCGATGCCAACACTGGAGAGACGTGGTCTCTCCTGCTGATTCTTGTTAACATTAAATCAGATAGATTTGTCTGGGACAACATTTCTCTTGCGGGACGGGAGAAGACAAAATCAATGCATTTCTATTATTGTGCGGCATAAATTCTCAAGTTTTGCGGGAGCGGGCAGGAGTGGAACACACACACGTTGTGGGTGGTAATGGTCAGAAATGGAGCGGGCGGGAAGAGGGTGAAGAAAACGGTCCCGTGCAGGGCTCTAGTGTGTGTGTCTGTGTAACTGTGTGTGTGCAAAGTAAAAAACAAGGTTTTACCTGAACTGCAGCTACAGTGGAGGAGGTAGGGAACAACCAGCCACCTGAGACCAGAAGCCAACAAGGTAGAAACCCGGAACCCTGACCACCCACAGCCCCACGGAGGACCAGAAGAGGGCGGGAGGAAAACCCCATGACCACGGGAAGAGGCAGCCAGGAAACCCACGGTGATGGCATGGGCCGATCATGCGGCCAGGAGGTCCACACCCGACGCTGGTCGACCGGCACCCGCCCCAACGAAAGCGGGGACCCCAGAGCCAAAGGAGCGGCCAGCTACAAGGGCAGCGGGGGGGGGGGGGCGGACACGGGCCCGGAGAGAGGGAACCCCCCAACAAGGAACCATCAGAGGGCCCCAGACCCAGGTTCAGACAACGGACACCCATTTATCCATCCATTTATGAAGCCCATGCCCGGGTACGGCCACCACGGTCCTCCCTCCCCAGGCCCAATCTCAGACTTTAAAATGATGCTGGTGAGAAGTCGTGTCTTGTTGGAGGATCCACAGCCGGAACGGGCGCAGGATGTTCAGATCATTGTGGAGGGATTTTCTTTAAAACCATGAAAACAAACAAATATGGGCCCTTTTGTCCTTATGAGCCGTTTACTTGTAAAGTAGGAATGTGATCGCTGCAAACCCTTCATGAATACCAGACATTGGTAACGTGGATTCTCTGACTTCAGCCTGATTGCTGGTGTAGAGCTGGATGTTGTTAACTGTGGTCCTTAACGTCTCTACTGCGTCTACGTTGGTCATTGATGATGGTTTCCCTGAAGTACAGTTCTATTTTGGATCAAAGGTTTCAGCAGCAGAAGTGATAAATGCTTCACATTGTTCCAATATTGTTGGGCTTGCGCTGTCGCCAGAAATGGATCGTTTTTACATGTTCCAGTATCTGTTGCTGTGTCATAAACCAGGCCTTTTGCTCCGTCATTAGATTATAGTGGTCTGGATGTGGGGGATGAAAGTAAAGAGGGTTGAAGAGGGCAACAGGAGCAGAACAACTACTAATAACTCAAGCCTGAAGGGAGTCGTCCATTCAGTCCTTCAGGTCTCAATTAGGGCACTAAAGCCATCAATAATGTGGCAAATGTTTCTGCGAGCAGGAAGTGTGTTTGTCACGATGGGGTTCAGATAGAACGACAGAGCCAGGCCGTCACAACCCAACGCCCTCTGACCTCTGACCCCCTTCACAGTGCAGAAGGTCACGTGAAGGTGAGAGTGAAAAAAGCTCATCTGCTCGTTGCTGGAGATGCTTTGAGACTTTTATCGGGTCTCATTTTTATGCTGCTGGTGCATTAACCCACTGTGGTTGCTTTGCTTTTCCCTCAACGTGTCCCAGCTGCAGGATAATTTGAATTTGGTGGTATTTTAGGGGTCACTACCTGGAACAAGTGTTGACTCTCTCTCCGTCGCCCCAACGCCGGACGACCAGACTGCTGCGTCCCAATCCCTCCAAACAGCAGCCCTCTGGGGCATCAGCTGCATTCACATCTGCTTCACGTGCCGTATTTACTCAGGTGCTAGACAGTTATATTTAGTTGTACTTTTTTTATTCTACTCTTACTCATTTTTATTCCACTTGCTGGAAATATTTTCGAATTTTGAGTCATTTATACCCTTTTTTTTTTCTTTTTTTTTTTTATAACTGCCATAATTTAAAAGTACCTTACCAATCATTATACATTGCTATAATTACTCAGCTTAAAACGGTTAAATAGCTTGTAATTTGATCAACAGGGCAAGTATGCATCACTGTATTCAATCTACTGTTGTATGACATGAAACCCACTGGAGGGGACGCAGAAGTTACATTTCCCGCCAGCTTTGGTCATTATGGATGCCACAAATACTCTGATCACGGCACTGTCGCAGGAGTTCAGTGAATCATTTTAGTTTTTCTTACTTTAGGTATTAAACGTATCCACTTTTAGAAGTCCAATAGATGGCTTTTAAAGGAGGTAATCATTGCTGCAGTGATCAATACTTTTTGCAGCATCAAAGGTCTCACATGACAACGTGGAGCATCTCTGTTCAATTTTCTAACTACTGTAGAAGTTCCAGCTTGTTGCAATGTTTCTGTGTTTTACTCAAACCAATGTCAACACAGACAGCATGTTAGTTAGTGATTGTATAAACTGGAGTAAGCAGACCTGCAGCCTTGCCCCCCCCCCTTCCCCTGGATTCCCCGTCAGCACGTCACCAACCACAAACCAGAGCTGCTGCTTCTGCACAGTCTCTGCTTTTATTACGCTGTTAATCGCAGCGCTTCACATCAGGGGAATGACACCAGGTCCCACGCAGATCCTGCTTGATAAGTTATATTTGTGTCAGGCTGTATTTGTTTAGCCCTTTTTTGTCCTGACATTAACGCCGTGCCTTCGTGAGTGTCTGAGAGTGAAACGTAAAGAGATTCACCGTACATGAATAAGGTTGTGTCTGCCTGTCATGGAGGCCCCTGTGTGGGAACCGTCCCTGCTGCTCTCGTTGCTGTGACTCGGGGGCCGACTCATGAGCTGGACCGGGACCTGCAACCACGTATGGAGCTTTTCCACTAGTACCTACTCAGCACGCCCCGACTCGGGACGCCTCGTCCCAGCTCCACCCGCTTTGTCCTCGTTTGTTTTTCCACAGCCAGGTGAGAAGTGGGAATGGGTGATATTTTACCGTTCACGATAAACCGTCAAAAGAATCCACGGTAAGAATTTGTCATCTCACGGTAAAAACAATAAATTCCTGTTGGAAGGAAGGAAGGAACGAACGAGCGAGCGAGCGAGCGAGCTCCAAAGACTGAATGTGGTGATAGATTTATAGTTAAAAGATGGAGTTGAATTGGTATTTTTTTTCTATCGTCATTTTAATCGTTATCGGGATAAATGCCAGAAATTATCGTGATACATTTTTAGTCCATACCGCCCATCCCTAGTGAGAAGTGGGCAGGTTGGGGTGAAGCTGCTGTGACGTACTCGATTGCGCAACCCCGTTGTTCATGTCGGCGCTGATGAGAAATCAGCTGGAGCCGCGAGCAGCTGAGAAAAAAACACAGAGCTCCTGGTAGATCTGATCGTTCTTTATCACCGTCTACATCCCTTTTTTAATTCTCTCCTCAGCACCAGGTTTATGAACATCTGCACCTCAGAGTTGGATCACCAAACAGACGTTTGCGCTGTATAATAAAATCGCCGCCAGTCGCTCTCGCGCTGACTCCCGCTTCCTGATTCAAATGTCTGACGGCCCCGCCCCCCGACCAATCAGTGGTGTGGAGGGTGGTGACGTCAGATCCCGGGCCAGTTCAGCCTGGTTAGAACCTCGGCAGAAAAGATACAGAAAAAGTACCTACTCGGCACGGCTCCATCCGCCTTGGACCGTAGTGGAAAAGAGCAAGACGGGGCCGTGGCGGGTAGAAGTGAGCTGAGTAGATACTAGTGGAAAAGAGCCATTAGAAGAGCGTGGCCCCGGCACATGCTGCTCTGAGCCCAGAGCAGCATGTGCATCCATTACGGGAGGCATGTGCAGTGGGACGGGGGGGCGAGCCCCTGGAGCCTGGGGGCAGCAGCTGTCCCTCCCCGGAGACACGGCCTGCACATCGGCCTGCACATCAGCCTGCACATCAGCCTGCACATCGGCCTGCACATCGGCCTGCACATCGGCCTGCACATCGGCCTGCACATCGGCCTGCACATCAGCCTGCACATCAGCCTGCACATCAGCCTGCACATCAGCAGCAGCCAGTGCTGGATGTTGGATGTTTATTTATTGTTGGCTTTTTTTCGAACAACAACAAATCACCATCAAATTAAAAGCGTCAAAATATCAAAAAACTAAACAATTTAACAGTCTCATTCAGAAATCAAGAACAATATAAAAATAATGTGTTGGAGAGGGAACAGGAGGAAGCAGAACGCTTTAGTCCTGTCCCTCCCTCACAATATCATATCATATGCGATATAAAAATTAAAATAAGAAGAGAGAACAAAATAATAACAAAAAAATAAATAAATACAACACAAACAATTAATAAACAAAGATCAAGGCACAATTAAACTAGCCTCCTACAATATCCTAAACTCAAAAATTTAATTTCCCAGTCACTTCTTTGATGATCCATGAATGCAGGGAGTTACATTTGTATCATATATGATGTATCACATAAGGAACAGAATAATAATATTAATAATATTTTTTATATTTGTCAAGAATTGTTTTCTTCAGTGTTCAGTGCAGGAGAGGCGGGGAAGACGCCCGGTGGCGCTCTCGTCCATCTAGATGTTCTTTTCTTTTGTGTTTTTAAGTTTAAAGAAAAGAGTGTGGCTGTGGCATTAAAGCTTTAAGCCTTATTTTTAGATGTTACTTTTCTGTTACTATTTACATTCATAATAAGGCCGAGCAGTGTGGATTTATTAACAGGTAAATGAGAAACAGTAAGGTGGTTCCTAACAGCTGAACATGAATAAAAGCCACCACATACGTGCGGATCGTCACCCAGTTCTTCTCTGAAGAAGTGGTTCTTTCTCCTGGACTTCTTAGAATAATTACATAGTTCTTTGGTTTAAAAACCATATTTTCTGGAGCATTTATCTGTGCTGGGGTCTCTCACATATCACATATATTTGGTTAGTTAGAAACAAGAATTGATTCAAGTTTCAGTGAAAACGTCCAACTTAAGTATCCGCCGATAATGTTGATGAGTGAACATTTTAAATTGAAATGTGGTGTTTAATCCTCAGCTGCTGCTGCTGAGGAGTGTGAGGAGAACAACTCCCACAACAAGGGAGGCCCTGCTAAAATCTGACTTACGTTTGAGAAGTATACAAGTGGAGGTTAGGATAACATACATCCACATGTGCAATGTGCTATTGATTTATTTATGAACTGTATGTCCTCATTCTGCATGAGTTAAAGCTCCTGACATACATTTCCTCTCCGGAGTATTCCCCTCTCTGTTCTCTGGGGTCGTGTAAGAGAAGATGACGGGAGTAGAGCTGTTGGGGGGGTTGGGGGGTTGGGGGGGCACGTGCCAGCCCTCAGCCCTCTGCCCTGACCCCCCCCAGGGCCAGAGGGGACGCACAAGTTACATTTCCCGCCAGCTTTGGTCATTATGGACGCCACAAATACTCTGATCACGGCGCTGTCGCAGGATTTCTAACATAACCTCGTTATCAAACCAAGTGTGTGAGGAAACCAAGCAGAGGACGCTCAGACCAACTCACCCTTGGACTTTGGGGCTACTTTTACCTCCCTAAATTAAAAATCCCACATTTATGCAAGCCTGTACTGGCAACATGACAGAGTCGTGTCAGCGAGTGGGGAGTGGGGGAGGTTTGTTTGATTTTATTTGATTTTTTTTATCATTTAACCATGGTCCATTTACTTCTGATCAGAGCTGGTAGAGGAGCCAAACATTGTACTCAAGTAAAAGTACTGTTACTTCAGAATAATATGACTCAAGTAGAAGTAAAAAGTATCATCCAAATAATTACTTGAGTAAAAGATAAAAAATACTTGGTGAAAAAACTACTCAAGTACTGAGTAACTGTTGAGTAACGTCTGATTTATTTTTTTTACACAACCATTCAAACAGACAAAAGTACAAAATAATCACCTTTAGGCAAATTAAATCAATAAAATAAATGAAAATTAATGAAAAATAAAAAATAGCTTAAATTAAAAAAATAAAAGTAAAATAAAGTAAATTCAAGTACTTTAATAAATAATAAAATAAATAAAATAACAGAATCAAAAAATAAATTCAGCACAAGTAGCACAAAATGTCAAGCCTTTGTACTTTTCTTTTTTAACCAGGCAGAACTAGAACAAACATGAACTCATAGAAACTCTGTGTGTGTTTGAGTCTGTGTAAATGTGACAAAACATGCAAAAACAAACATTTTTCCCAAAGAATCACCCAGTGATGTCATGAGATTGACGCGTACGTGGATAAAAGGATAAAAGAAAAGTAACAGCTCAACGTAGCCTAATGTAGCGGAGTAAGAGGAACAGTTTCTTCTTCACAAATCTACTCAAGTAAAAGTAAAAAGTATAGTGATTCAAAACTACTCCTAAAAGTACAACATTTCCCAAAACCTACTCAAGTAAATGTAACAGAGTAAATGTAACTCGTTACTACCACCTCTGCTTCTGAATCATGTATAACCTGGCGATGGCCTCTTTCTCCTTATTCTCACAAGTTGTTCTGTGAAATGACTTGTATGAATTAGGATGAAGACTTTGTTTAGAGCACATCCAGTTTACACCCCGATAACGTTTCACTTTGACATGCTGGTAGGGATTGGTCTCCGTTGGCGAAGAAATGTTTACCAGTTTTTGTAATACTGTATTTGACCCGGTCTTTGTACGATTACACCGTATAGAAACATAATTCTCGTCAGTTGTGTGAAATAAGACCTGGAAACAGGTATTGTGGCATAGAATTGTCAAATTGGTTTAATTCACTGTACAAATTGTTACAGATTACTTTTGTAATACTGTATTTGACCCGGTCTTTGTACGTTTTGACCGTATAGAAACATAATTCTTGCCATTGTAAGAATGACCTGTACCTGCTGTATTCTACTGCCCTTACTGTTTAACAACTTGTGCTTTTTATTACTACTTTTCTTATCATTTTATTTAGTGATGCACTGATTGTTCGGTAACCGAAATTGTTCGGCCGAAAATGGCAAAAAAACACTTTCGGTGTTCGATGGAATAAGTGGGGAAAAAAACCGAACAATTAATAACGGCGTTGTGGAACCAAAACAACATAATGCTGGGAAATTTAAAAAATGTCATTTTTTTTATGTTAAATAAATATTTTCTACCTTGTAATTTTGTAAAAGATTTTTTTCTTTGAAAAGCATGCCTAAATAAAATGTATTTGATTTATGCAATGGTGAAAAAATTGGCAAAATAAATGAAAAACTGCTGAAGAACCATGTTCGGTATTGTTCGGTATTCGGCCAAGTGTTTATTATTATTTTCGGTTTCAGTTTCGGCCACAAATTTTAATTTCGGTGCATCACTAATTTTATTTGTTATTTACTGTTTAATTGTGTCTTGCAGCTTTAAATGTTGATGTAAAGCACTTTGAATCACCTTGTGTTGAATTGTGCTATATAAATAAACTTGCCTACCAGAGGCAGGTACAACCTTTCAATCCTGGTGAAATAATGGATAAAGTACCATTGCAGTGTTCTTGGAGAGACTGTATCAAAATGTGTGTTTTATTCCTGCAGTCTCTCTCTCGGCTGGTCTGGTTTGATGTGGCGGTGGCTCCATGTTGTTTATTTTACTTGTTTATGACCACAAGCCCAAGTTTTTCCAATCTCTCCTCTGGGATCCATAACGGTGGGAGCAGTTGTTTCTGGTTTCAGAGAGCTGAGCAGACACATAGCTGTGCCAGGTCGGGCTGTAGATCATGCAGAGGGTCTTTAGTGCAGACATCAGTCCCACAGAGGAGCAGCAGAAAAGAGCAGCAGATCACGTCACAGTCCTCCTGCTCTGACATCAGCTCCCTGCTCGGAGGAGTCGGGGAGTGGTGTTTGAAGAGTGGCATAATCCAACTAAACCCACCTCTCCCGGGGGCGGGAGGGCGGGGGCATCCAGAACCAGCTGGGTTTCTGATGGTTTTGGTGGTGGTTGTGTGATTGATTGGGTCTACAGTAGGCCTGTGTTGAAAAAATCGATTTTTTGATTCTCATATTAATTCCTAAAAATCGATTCATATGTCTAATGATCAATATTTTTTTTTTTTTTTTCCATTATTACATTACAACTTTTGGTATTTTTTTGTTTATGCCCAAAAAAGGAACGTTTTGTTGGACACGAGAATAACTGGTGCCATGTCTTTGCCTTTAAATATGTTTAAAAGTATGAAAATATTTTCTATACTGTCTTGGGGTTACATTTGCAAAAAATGCTAAAAACCAAATTCTCAAAAATTAAAAATCAAAATAGATCGAAAATGGAACAAATAAAAACGGATGTGGGAAAAAATAAAACTGATTTCATCCGTCTCTGTTTCCTCCCTGGATCTGTTTGATAATTCTGACCCACATGATGTTTCTGTTTCAGTTCTATCAGCATTCTGGGAGCTGATTGGTCCTTACAGCATCATTAGCTGCAATACTTGCTGTTGAATCTCAATATGATACTAGTAGTAATATGTTGCAGAACTACAGTCATATAATTCATGCAACAGCTCAAAAAACAGTTTTAATAACACTAACCCAGATCAATATCGGAATCAGATCGAATCAAATCTTGATAATCGATTCCGAATCTTAAGAATCGGAATCGATTCTTGACATTTGAATGGATCCCCAGCCTTGGTTTACAGCCATGTTTCCCCCTCACTCAGGCCGTGGGCACTTTGTTTTGACAGATCCAAACTGCTCCCAGAATGACGTCCACCAACACTCCCAACACTCCCAACACTCCCAACGCCCCCTAACACACCCTTGTTGGGGGAAGCGTCAGCATGTCTGCTTTGGCTCCACAAAATCCCAGATTTACGGAGCTTCCTTGAGCTCTTTTACATCACAGGGAATCAATATCAGACTGTAAATGTATTTCTGCAGGGAGAGTGAGGACCTGAATAGAACTTTAGTCGCACCGTCCCACAGTACTTTGCATGTATTACATGATTGTCCTTTTGTTTTTCAGGGCGAATATTGATGAAGTGGAAACGGAGGTTGTGGAGATCGAGGCTAAACTAGATAAGGTAAGACATTTATTACCACTGTGCCTAAGCCATCCGTTAAATGTAAGCAAATAATTGGATGTGAAACATGAATTTCAGGCCTTGTGTCTGCATGAATAGCACTTAAAGATGTCTATTTTTCTGGCAGGTGAAGCACAGCTTTTTTGACATTTGTAGTAAGCCCTGTCCACCGGCATGTTTGGTACCTGTTTAGTGTTCTTTTCTGCTGAGATCAGGCCAAGCCCATTTCTCTGTACTCAATCAAAAATAGGGAAAAAAACGGCTTAGACATTTGCTTTAAAGTAGCAAGGACTTCTTATCCTTCCTGGTTTTGTTTTGGATCTGAAATATGAATAGAGTTTCATGGCGAGCTGCAAATGCACCGACGCTGAACATATCAGACATGTTCACTGAGAACACTCATTAGTTCAGAACAGATTTGAGAATGAAACATGTTTATTTAAAGCCGGCTTTTTTCACGCCCGAGATCCATCCTAAAGACCTCATCTGATTCTGACGCAGCTCATAAATCTGCTGCTTCATTTCTATAAAACCTGACCTTCGTGGTTTTCAGACAGCGCTTGCCTTTCTCAAGAGAGAAATTAAATGAATAATTGTCTTCATCATGACTGATTTATCCTAATGTGACAGTGCTGATACACATTTCTTAAATATTACACGAATTTTGACTCAATATTAGTTTACTTTACAAGTTTTTTCTTTATGTTCCAAGTGATGGAAAAAATAAATGCATCTTTACATATAAGCTTTGAATAATTTATTTTCCTGACTATTTGTATTAAAGGTGCCAGGAATCAGAAATGGTTGAGTGCATACAGTATCTTTGATGTTGCTATCAACTCTAAAACTTTGAAATAACACAGCCATGCCGCCCCTTTTTTTATGATGTATTATTTTACTAATGTATTGAGATTTTCTGGTTATTGTGACTCAGCCGACCCAGACCAGAGCACAATTATCCAGATTAATCATTTTAACTCAACCCGCGTTTAAAACTTGGTACAGTAGCCGTCCATCTGAAGGGGGAAGGGCAAAGCTGCAGCCCTGACGGAAACAAAGGGAAGTGAAGATGCACTGCAAAAACTCAAAATCTTACAAAGAATATTTGTCTTATTTCTAGTTAAAATGTCTAATTTTTTGTCAAAAAATCTCATTTCACTTAAAACAAGAGTCATTACCAGAAAAATAACTTGTTTGACAATTTTCACCTGTTTCAAATAAATTTTCACTTGAAATAAGTAGAAAAATCTGCCCGTGGGACAAGATTTATCTTCTCATTACAAGCAAAAAAATCTTTGACTAAAAATTAGACATTTTAACTAGAAATAAGACAAATACTGTTGTTAAGATTTAGAGTTTTTGCAGTGTGGCAGTGCTGATCACAAGCCTGCATGCCACTAAGGTTTCATATCAAACTGGAAAAGAAACAATCTCTATATTCCGTCGTAATATATTGTGACGCAACAGACACAAAAAGCATCCTGACCATTAATCCCGGTTTGTTCAATCCCGGCAGCACATCACTGTGCCGTGTCTAATGCCATATTGCTGACATTAATAGCTGGTGTCACTGGCAGATTCCTCCTGCATAATGAATGTCCCTCAGTCCGGTCGAACACTTGGGCCGGGGGTCATGGAAATGTGACGGGCTTTAAAGCACCAGCAGCCAGATGCTTTTCATGTGACGCTCACGTCGGAGGTTGATCTGATTGAAATTCTTTATTCAGTCACATCACTCTACAAACATTGAACACAAACATTATCGAAAAATAGTGACTGAAAAGGCACAGGCAGAAGCAAAGTGCTGATATTAATGCCTGTCCTACATACAAACAATAGCAAAACTAAACCAGAAAAACCAGAAAAGGAGGAGCAATAAGGTTTACATATATAATAGTAAAGACATTTTTATATATATATATATATATATATATATATATATATATATATATATATATATATATATATGTATATGTATATGTATATAAATAATACACACCGTATTTTCCGTACTATAAGGCGCACCGCATTATAAAGCGCATAATGCCATTTCAAAATAAAAGTTCAAAAATACTTTTATTAATCCCAGAAAGGAAAATAATGAGACAAAAGGGAGGGGGGCCAGAAACATGTCATTTACCACGTGGAGTTTCTATTAGACTGAGTCTGGCAGGAAACCTGGGAGGCCAAAGCTCCTCGTCCTTTCAGCCGCTGCTGGTTGAACTGGCCTTGATGGTTGCCAACCACCAATAAATGAAGCAAAAATATGCCAGCAACAATCTGGCTATCTTGGGCTACTTGCTAAACGTTTATGACATTAAACAACACAACAATAATGTAAAGGAATTTGGCCAAAGTGATGGGCTGGAGTGAGGTTTCTTCCAAACTTTCCAATCTTTATCTGAGTGAAGGCTGGTTACTTTAAACCTTGAAAACCATTGCTCTATATTTAATTGACAGATCTAGCACTAATACGTAATCTCATCTATTTATTCCATTTATGTTTGTTCAAAAATCAGTGTGTTCTCTACAATGCTGAACTAGGTCTTTATGCTAAAAGAAAGAAAGCATCAGTGTAATGTCTGGTTAGCAGCTGGCAGGAAATGAGACATGATTTGAGAGGACAGTTGGTAAAAAGCCCAAGTCTGGCATCAAAACACGGCCAGAAGCCAAGCAAAGCAGGTTTGGCAAAGAAAACAACACTTTGCTGACGGCTGCAGAGAAACCAAAAGATGTGTATAAATGTTCACAAAAACATTCAAGTATGATCATCAATGACATAAACCTAGTCTAGTTATTTTTATTTTTTTTTTTTCTGCTGATGTTCAGGGAATAAGCTATAAACCTTGACCAGCTTCAGTTAACTTAGGTCTTTATAACTTTTGTTCTGTTTTGTTATTTTAGGGGTTGTTTTCAATATTTTTATTTTTGTCTCTCTTTCTTCAAGTTTACATGGAAATAGTAATTCTGAATTGAGGTTTACATGGAAAACACGTTTGATCGGCTTTATCCAATTCCTCTACAGGTCTGCGGGTTGGGAAGGTTGATTGGATAGGGGGGGGGGGACGTCTTTACGTATTTACGTCTACCGGAAGAAAAACAAATTTACTCGAGTAGCAACAACATGGAGGAACACATTATTAGCATCCTTTTTGGATTTGTTTAAAATACCAATTCAACTCCACCTTTGTAACTATAAATCTATCACCACATTCAGTCTTTGGAACCAAATCACTGCTCTAAAAGATACTAAATACTACTAAACTACACCAATTACATTGAATTGATAAAAAACAATTAAATTAGTACACCTGTACTGCAAAACTGTAATGACTCAAATGAAACAAGTTTGAAATGTAAGAACAGATTCAACATTTATTCAAACTGTATGGCTTAAACAGTGGGATAACAGCAAACAGCTAAAGTACCATTGTCCTTCAAGTTTTCTTAGCTTATAAAATCACAAAGTAGAAAAAAAATACAACCTGATAAATAAAGAAACAGGACAAAAAAATAAAAGTTCACTGAAAATAAAATCCTATCAGTGATGACCTCTTCTAATATAAATAAAATGTGCAAATTCACCTGTGGTTGGAACATGCCACAAATTAGATACTATTGCAATTTGTTTTCGTAATAGTCAAACGTTATATCAAAATGTAACAACCATCTCCTTCTGTTTTTGCAGACTCTGCACATAATAGATGATGTTTGCTCCTCGTCTCTCTTTATAAATCCAAACCAGTTCCAGATAACGGAGCTGGAATCTCATTTAACAACGAGCTCCTCACTCTCAGATCCGCCATGTTTGTTACACAAAAACGTCATCCACGGGAATTTCTCGTTTTTACCGCAAGATGACAAATTCTTACCGTGGGGAATTTCTTTGACGGTATATCGTGAACGGTAAAATATCGCCCATTCCTAGTCTTGAGTCTAATATTAGGACTTCCATTGTCTGAATCGCTCACAAAGCAAAGGTGTTTTCATTGTGTGTATAGTGAAAGTTTCATATGGTGTTCTGTGAAACCTTCACTTTACCTTGTGTGTGTGTGATTTTTCTCCTTTAGCTGGTGAAGTTATGCAGCGGGATGATCGAAGCTGGGAAGGTTTACGTCAGCGCCAACAAGCTCTTCGTCAACGGCGTCCGGGACCTGTCTCAGCAGTGCAAGAAGGATGAGATGATCTCGGTGAGATTCAAATGAAGCACAGACATTTTTCCTGGCCTGTGTTTGATTTATCAGACTGTATCATGCCTTTTACTGTCCCAGTTTCCCTCACGATGGGTCATGACATTGTGTGGAATTCTTTACTCTTGGGGCGTTAGCCTTGGATGTCTGTTTTGTATGAATAAACCTGATTACTAACAGATTAGTCAGCCAGGATCATGTCGGGCCTGGAAACTTCTGGCTCCAACACACAGCACATGCATCTTGGCAGCTGACAAAAAAAGACTATTAAAAGCCCTCGTGGCCTAAACTGTGACTGATTTTGATTTTCCTATAAGTCTTGTTCATCTTTGTAGTTTCCATTGTTAAAAAAAAGGGGAATCAGCTCTGCACTAATGGCTCCTTTTACTATAATGGTTCAAAAATACCTCAGTGACAATACGCAGTTTGGACATAACTGCCTTTGCTTGGTTTCCATTTATAATTTCAGTAAATTCTGGATTTAACATGTGAATGCTCGTAATGTCCTCCTTTATTCTCAAAAATGCAGCTAAAGCAGCAGTTACTATTTTTCTGGATGCATTGTGCAGCTAAAGATTCACTGTTTTTTGTTTTTGTTTTGCAGGAGTGCCTGGAAAAGTGTGGGGAAAGCCTGCAGGAGATTATCAACTACCACATGGTAAGTTGTCCATGTGTGCCACGTACAGCAGCATCACACCAGCGCCAGGTAGCACGTAAGGGGAGGGGGGGGGGTTCTCTGTTTCTCTGTTCCCTCTGCTGCGATGGGACATCCAGCTGGATCACACTGAATCCACATCCTTTCACTTAGGACTCTTGTATCTGCATCATTTTGGATCTCTTTTTTTCATGAGAAGACATATGGATTAATCACGGAAGAGTATTAGGGCCAGGCAGGAGAAAAATAAAAAGGAGGAAGATTTTTTTTCATTATGAACTTCGAGAAAAATGTCGAAATATGGAGGAAAAAAGTCGAAATGTCGAGATTAATGTTGAAGTGCAATTTCGAGAAAAAAGTCAAAATGTTGAGAAAAAAGTCAAAATTTCGTGAATAAAGTTGAAATGTTGAGAAAAAAGTCAAAAAGCCCGAATTGTTGAGGAAAAAGTCGAAATGTTGAGGAAAAAAGTCAAAATGTCGAGAATAATGTTGAAGTACAATTTCGAGAAAAAAGTCAAAATGTTGAGAAAAAAGTCAAAATTTCGTGAATAAAGTTGAAATGTTGAGAAAAAAGGCGAAATTTCGACTTTATTCTTGAAATTGTATTTCAACATTATTCTCAACATTTCGACTTTTTTCTCGAAGTGCACAATAAAAAAAAAAAAATCTTCCCCTCTCAAATATTTCTTCTCGTGCCTGGCCCTAATACTCTTCCGTAATTAATAGTATTAAAGGGATTGTGACATGAAAAACACATTTTTCTTGATTTTTTTTGTGTTTTGTTGGGTGTCTTGACATCAATTATACCCAAAAAACAACAAACTTTTAACATTCAGTGTATTATGTGCTTTCTGGGATTTTCCGCATAACTGTGCAAAAACGGCGCATGTGGTTTGGTGGCGGGCCGTGACGTCAGGGCCCGCTAAATCACCGCCCCCTCCACCCAGCTCCCTGCCTCCTCTCCTCTCCAGCGCACCATAAAGGCTGATTTATGGTTCCGCGTTACACCGACGCAGAGCCTACGGCGTAGGGTTACGCGGCGACGCGCACCGTACGCTGAACCCTACGGCGTAGGCTCTGCGTCGATTTAACGCGGAACCATAAATGAGGCTTAACACGGAGCTGTTTAGAGCCTCTTTTGTTCTAATCACCGGAGGAAAACTGCTAAGAAGACCACTGACTGGACTTAAGACAAGGGGACACTGCTGCTTGCATGCCTTTATTTTTATGATTGTTTGCGGTGGACTACTTCGCCGTGCTGCTTTTCCGTGCATGCTTCGCCTGTCGCTCCCGGCTTAACTCTCTGACGCCGCTGTTAGAAGTCCGGTTCGGTGTGTGCACGGACTTCATCCCCGGGCTGTAGTCGCCCTGTCTGGGCTGTGTGTGTGGGTGTTTGTGGTCGGTGTGCGCGTGTGTGTGTGGAGACCCGTTATATAATACATCCATGGTGGAGACGCTGGCAGAAGTGTGTAGCAGTTGGTTGGAGGAGGAGGTTTGGAGGAGGAGCGGAGCAATGATTGACAGGAAAAGGGGAAAAGGACGCATTTTTTCACGGCGCAAAAAAACACCGTCATAAAAAGCCAGGAATGGAGTACTAGAGTTTTTCTTGTTAAAACCTTTTAGACACATTTGAGGGATGTTGGCCAAGACTTTTAATAGTGTTAAAAGCATTTTAAAAATGATGTCACAATACCTTAAAGTATTTAACTTTTATTTTTTTTCCAAAGCTTACCTAATAGCCATGAATGAGGAGAAGAAAATGTGGCCGCATGGTTGTGAATCTCTCCGATTACCTTTTTGTTTATTCTTTCCTTTCAGCGATACAAAGAACCTCATCAGTAACTATTAATTCTCAAAATCTACAGGACTTTTAAAAGCAGGTCATATTTTTCTTAATCCTCATTTTGCAACAGTTTTTTCATTCATACGCGTCCATTTCCTTACATTAAGCAGAACTTGTCATTAAGTCCGGCCCGTGACCTCTGACCCCCAGGCCTTTTGAACTCCATTAACCCGCTGAGCCTCACTATGCTGAAAAGTGCACAGACTTTGGTTGTTTGCATGTGTGCGCATCACATTCCTCGCTGAAATCCCACAAATGTGCGCCGTAGGAGATCTGTGCCTCCCTCCTCCTCCTCATCCCCTCGGTCCGTGGGTGGAGAGGAAGGTCGGCTTTGATGGTCGGACTCGCTCAGGCAGGCGAGGATTAGGTTTAGCTGCTGGACACCAGTGACCCTGTTTGACCTTGACACACTGCAGTCTGTTACTTACTACGGGGTCAGGTTATTACTCTGAGGTCAGGTTACGCTGAGCAGGACTGACAGCATGTGAGGCCTCGCATGGATTAAACTAAAGATGTAACACCAAATGCTAATTCTTCTGTAATTGTGCAGAAAACTGCGTTATGTGCTGCCGTTAGCTCAGACCCCTGGATCATCTTCAGACGGGCTAATATAACCATTTACTACTAGCGGTGTAACGATACACTAATCTTACGATATGGTACACGATATTGAGGTCACGATAACGATACGATATTATAGCAGTATTTTTTTAACAACCTTGAATGAGGAACATATGACTGGAAAAAATGGTCTTTTATTTGAAAGACACAAAATACAAAACAATACTGTGTGTTTGTCCTATTGTTACAGTTTGTAATGCTTTATAACTGTTTAAGTTTTAAAGAGAAAGCCAGGCCAACCATTTCCTACAAACTGAACTAAAAGTAAATGTCAGGTTTGCATTATGCATCTTCAGTTTCATACAATAAAAATATTTTGCCACAAACTGAATAGTTTCTGTCATGTATGATTTGACTTTTTTCTTTTCCAGAATTTTTTTTTTTTTTTTTTTTAAAGGTTTTTTTGGGCTCTAGTGGCCCTTTATTGGAGATGCAGACTGGAAAGGGGTAGAGAGAGAGGACGGGGAAGACACGCAGCAAAGGTGCGCGGGCTGGATTCGAACCCACGACCGCTGCAGGAGGACTGTAGCCTCAGTATATGGCCCGCTGCTTAACCCACTGCGCCACCGAGCGGCCCCCTTTTCCAGAAATTTAACAACTAAAATTAAATAAATAAATAAAAGTAAGTAAATACATACAATTTTACATAAAAAAACAGATTGATTCATGCTCACCTTATAAGTGTAAGAGGAGATTTATTTTAGTTAAGAAGGTTATTTTGGTAATTCAGGGTTCATTATTTTATAAATATATTCTTTATATTCTGATGTAAATCAGGGACTATAATGACACTAGTCAGTTTATCTGTAGTGATTAGTCTGTTTTAGATTGGGCGGAGTGATACGCCACAGTACGGCACTAGGTGCTGTGTTGATGTTCTAAAATCCTACACTGTTGAGGGACATTAAAGTACACTGGAACTCAGCAGAAGTTGTCCCCGTGTTTATCCTACTCACCACCCCAAAAAGGTTTAATTTAATAAGGTAAGGCTTAACCCTACACCAGCCTTACATAAGTAAAAGTTCAGAGCTCAAAACCCTGCAAGAGTCCCGTGATCGGGACCAAAACGGTACTAGTTTCTTCTGAGGAGGAAGATTTTGGTCCGTGGGTCGAGGCGCGGGCGGTACTAGTCAACACAATAGATTAATATTAATAATCCAATATCGCGATACAGTTTGTCACCTCCACGACACGTAACGCGTAATTTCGTGGCACGATATATTGTTACTCCCCTATTTACTACTGGGACGCACTTCCACGGGACTGGCAGGTCTGGTCTGCCGCTGTTCCTGTTTCCATTACCCCGAGATTTGAAATATCACTGAGAAAAAACTGTAATGTAATGGCTATAATTTAAAAAAAAAAAAGAAAAAAAAGCAGAATATCACGAAACCCTTTTTTACACTTTCATGAGGTTGTTTTTCAGACGTGTAAATAATCTATTGTCTCCTAGAAGTGTGTTGAAAACGCGTGTTTGTATCTGTGACATAGCAGGTCAATCTGAAGTCATGTTCAACCTGTTTTTGTTCTCATTGATGAGACGTATTGTGCTATAACACTGAATCATTATCCATTACATAAATGGCTCTGCCTTTTGAATGATCAGGCTGTTTTGTTCATACGACATGGTCGTCACAACATTCCATTTCTGGTTTTTGTTGTAGCAGTAGTTACAATAATATGTCCAAAAAGACAAAGAACACTGTTCGATGGGATTCCCCCGGGAATTTGTCAAAAATGTTACCTTTTGTTTTTGTAAAAAAGTGTAAAGGAAATGAACTTGCTGATTCAGTAAAGTTCTGAGCGGTAACGTGTGAGAGGATGAGCTGCCTGCAGATTATCAAACAGTATTCACATGTGGAGATAAGGACAGGTGAAGGAGCAGTGATGATGTCGATATACCAATTAGGGAGGTAGTAATTACCCTTACATTGTTCATGCTGCTGTCAAACAGGATGATAATATACTATTTTCCCTAATATTTGAATGTAAATGTCATGGTTTATTGGCCTCAATGTAAAACAAACACTAACCTAACAGTGACTGCGTTTACATGCATCAATAACCCTTTTAAAACCGGAATATTAGCAATAACCCCTTTGAATAACCCAAATTTGCTCATATTCTGGTTTTTAAAAACCTCAATATGAGCCCTGGGTTACTCTCCTTTTAAAACCTGAATATTGGGTCATGTAAACACCAAACAGAATATCCCCATCAAACGGAACAGGAATCTGTTTTCTGCACATGTTCTGTTCACAAGGAATCCTGGTCTTTTGAGTCCAGGAAGTTCTTATAAACACGGAGAAACCAAGACCAGGAGGAGACTAATCACTTCATAAATGTAATGAAGGATATGAACATTTCTGCATTTGTAGACGCTAGAAAGTACCGGGATAGAAGATTTACAAGAAGGTGAGAGAAAAGTTGCGCAAAGCAGCATTAGTTTTGAATTTGGATACAGGAAGAAGAAGCAGAAATGACGGTAATTACGTCATGACGTTCTTCGTGCGTCGCTGGTTTGATCCAGATATCCTGAATGATTAATTATCATGTAAACGGAATATTCCCAATGTTTCAGTAACCGGAATATTAGCAATAACCCGAATTTTGACTGCATGTAAACGTAGTCACTAAGAGATATCCAACATTAAAATCTAGCGGCTGTAATGCAGTGAAAGGATGAGCTCTAACATGTTAACTCCTGCTGAGGGTCAGGATGGAGCGATCACTGGCAGCTGATTTCATCACGGCAGTCTTACCATCAGAAAAACACTTCAGTCAAGGAAAACAATAAAAACTAACCTTTCAGAAGCAACAACCACTTATTTTCTTTTTTTTAATCAAAGTGCAGCCAACCGCGGCTCTGACTGGACCAGAACTGTTGGCGTTAAAGTATCTGTCGTCAAATCAAGTCAGAGTTTTCCAATAGCTGTATTTATTGGAAAGAGAGAAAAGAAAATACTCTAACTGTTGTAACATTCAAGACATTAGAGAAGGTTTTCTTCCATGAACTTGTAATGGTCATTTTTTTAGGTTCTCAGCAAGAGGTTAAAGTAATGTTTTAGGATCTCTTGAGGCGGTTTAGTGTGTGTTTTTCATGGATTAGGTTAATCCATAATGAGTGGCTCTTGATTTTTCTGGACCTCTAAGCTTATTCCTATAAGAGTTTTGGCAGGTTCATTTCCCATTTTTCTTTTCTGCTCCGTCTGACGCAGAAATGAGACGTTTGAGGTCCGTGTGTCCGTCAGACTGACAGATCTGTTTGTCTTGTTCAGTGTGTCACACTTAGAGACCGCAGGAGAGTGAGCTTTGGCCCGGGACCAGCTGGCTCTGCTGCAGCTCAGCTGCCTCTCGGCCTAACGCTGGCCTAATGTTGGCCCTCTTCTCCCTCTTCTCCCTCTTCCTCCCTCCGGCCCAGTACAGCCTCACTGGACACTAATGGAGCTTTTGCATTAGTACCACCTTAGCCCGGCTCGGCTCGTCACGGCTCTTCCCGTTTGTCCCCGTGTGTTTTTCCACAGCCAGGTGAGAAGTGGGCAGGTTGGGGTGAAGCTGCTGTGACGTACTCGATTGCGCAACCGCTTTGTTCATGTCGGCGCTGATGAGAAATCAGCTGGAGCCGTGAGCAGCTGAGAGTAAAACAGCCCGTCTACATCCCTTTTTTAATTCTCTCCTCAGCACCAGGTTTATGAACATCTGCACCTCAGAGTTGGATCACCAAACAGACGTTTTGCACTTTATAATAAAATCGCCGCAAGCCGCGGGTCGCTCTCGCGCTGACTCCCGCTTCCTGATTCAAACGTCTGACGCCCCCGCCCCCCAACCAATCAGTGGCGAGGAGGGTGGTGACGTCAGAAATAGTCCCTGCTCAGCCCGCTATAGAACCTGGCTGAAATGGTTACAGAAAAAAGTATCGACTTGGAGCGGCTCTACCCGTCTCAGCCCTAGTGCGAAAGCGCAAAATGGGGCCATAGCGGGTAGAACCGAGGAGAAGCGATACTAGTGGAAAAGGGGCTTAATGGAGCTTTTCCACTAGAACCTACTCAGCTCGGCTCGTCTCAACTCGGCCTGGTTTCTTTTCCATAAATATTCAGCTGGAGCAGAAGTAGGAGGTTGGAGAAGCTGCTGTGACGTATTTGATTGTGTGATCTAAATGAAGAAGAAAACAACACTAAAGATGTAGAACCTGGAGGAGATGATAGATGTGCTGCTGGATCTGTGACTCGTGTTTGATATCAAGTTAAAAAATGAGAGCTTTTTGTTTGTTTGTCTCTGCGATGCTGAAAAGTCAGCTGGAGCCGTGAGCAGCTATGAAGAGACAGAGCTCCTGGTAGATCTGGTCGTTCCTTATCTCCGTCTAGATCCCTTTTTAATTCTCTCCTCAGCACCAGGTTTATGAACATCTGCACCTCAGAGTTGGATCATGAAACAGACTTTTGCGCTGCTACTGCTAAGTTGAACACTTAATTAGTGACTCATGTTTGATATATGGAGGATAAGACTTTTATTGGAAAGCAGTGAGGCATCACAGGTAGACTTTGACTTTTACCCATTTTGAATTCTCGTTTTTTTTTTTTTTTGTATCCTCAGACACATTTTCATTTAGATTTCTTGGTTTTAAAGCATATTGAAAGGATTGCTTCTGCTTGTGCAGTAGGATGCTCCGACTGAATGAATGAATCCCTACAATAGATGCGACTGTCTCGGTTATATTTAGAAAGAGGAGAACAAAGCAGAGCCAGTAGGAACACACTCCCGCCTGCAGACGTGATCTACATTCTTTGTTCATGAAATAAAACGATGTTCCCGCCTCCGAGTGAGCACGCGCCAAGCTCTTACTAAACATGTGCACTGGCATTTTATAAATTTTTTGGTTCCAATTCTGATTTTGTGAGCTGGTCGTCCCCAGCTGGAGTTTCTGAGGAGGATGAGAGATCATTTCCACCCTCGTACTTTAGCAGTAATGTGTGAAGCTTCAGGCCTCACTGAGCTTATCTGAGCAGAGAGATTAGAAAACAGTGGAGTTGACTAAACTGACTCCATCTAACATCATCCTCTTACCAGCATCACCAAGCTCGCTAATTAACGTGTTTGCTAAATCCTTTCAAATACCCAACTGAAAAACACACGGGGGGTTAAATCTGCACTAATACAAGCAGCATTTTCAGTAAGGAAATGATTGTTTTAGCACCATTTTCTGAAATCTTCCTAATACCACCTGAATATTCAAATATCATCATTATTTAAGGAGGATGCTGCTCGGTTCTGGATCTTTTTCTATACGACTTCAGATCTAAACATGTTTTTGCAAAGTAAAATATGAAATTTCATGGTAGAAAAACTACTGGCATTAACAAGGGAAACACCTGTAATTTACCGTCCACGACCGATCGTATCATCATGTGTTTAGAGCTGCACCATGTGGCAACAATTTATCTTGATCGCAATATCAATATTGTAAAAACAATACAGTATTTTCCAACCGCCGCGTGTTTAGGGTCTAAATGTGGGTCGTCTGTTTGACTAGATGACTAGCCTCAGCGTCTGGGAGTTTAGATGTTGATTTATCCGGAGATAGTGATGACGGGAGGGAAAGCCCAGAGCCAAAAAAAACGCCAGCAGAGAAATCTGGGCTCAGATTTAGCTGGAACGCACGAAGAAGAACTCAGACTGAACTGTTTGATCACATATCAAACCAAATCACTGTGACGATTTTCAACTAATGACAGCTTGTATAGAGGGAATGTGCATGATGTCACAGATGCAACTTCACAGCGGGTTACTGTACGCCCACTGAGTGTCGGAAAAGACTGAGTGGCAGCGTAATCTTTCGGTTTGAGCAACTGGAAAACATCTAAAATGGGAAAGAGCTGTTGTGCGATCGACTGTACTCATAGATTTAGCAAGAAATCAGAGTTAAAATAATCTTGAGAGAGACAAATGGATCGCTGCAATTCACAGAAACAACTGGATTCCAGACACCGAAACGTGGATTTGTGGTTCCCATTTTGTATCAGGTAATGTTGGATTTTTGGGTAGCTAACGTTAAACGGTCAAATCATAAAGTTCGGTGTCCTCACCACTTTAATTTCTACAACAAATCCTGCCTTGAAGTCGGACCAAGCGTCAAGACTTTTGTAAGCCTTCAAGCTTTGCTTCGTGTATTTCCCCGGCGTAAAAATTAAGTACATATAAATATCAGGAAACTGGATTCATGGCCAAATATGAATGTCCATGGACCACTGGTTCTTGGTAACTGTACCAAATATTAATGTCCATGGACCACTGGTTCTTGGTAACTGTACCAAATATTAATGTCCATGGACCACTGGTTCTTGGTAACTGTACCAAATATTAATGTCCATGGACCACTGGTTCTTGGTAACTGTACCAAATATTAATGTCCATGGACCACTGGTTCTTGGTAACTGTACCAAATATTAATGTCCATGGACCACTGGTTCTTGGTAACTGTACCAAATATTAATGTCCATGGACCACTGGTTCTTGGTAACTGTACCAAATATTAATGTCCATGGACCACTGGTTCTTGGGGTAACTGTACGGGTCACTGTCAAGTCCAACTGCCTTTTAATTTAAGCCCATAATCAGCTGTTATCCCGTCTTCTCCACTAGTTGCAGCTGTTTTTGCTGATGTTTTACCACTCAGTGTGAGTAAGGGGGCTGGTCCAATGGGGAAGTGACGTCAATGCAAATATTATGCACCCCTAGTTCCAACTTATTTAGAATAAATGGGGTTTGGGGTCCTAAATACTGGAGCGTTAAGGGCACTTGAGGTTTTATTAGTGACGACGAAGCATCTCAGAGTGAACATGCGTGAACTTCACGACCTCACTGACATCCAGCACGTTGTCTTCCCCTCGGCTGCTGCACAAATACAATTCAAGGCCCAGTTTGGCCAATAGCAGTTAGTGGAAATGCTATACTAGATAAGCTAGGAGATGGTGTATTAATGATTAGGAATCAGTTACTGAAGATCATAGATCTCTTTCATAATATTTGAAAGATGTGTTTGCTCAGTATTTGCAACATATTTCAGTGTTTATAATGTAGACTGATTATTAGTAAAGAAACATATCTTAAATAAATACATATAAAACTTATTTAATTATTATTAAATTGTTATTGGTTTACTAAAAATGGTCATTGGTTCAAGTCACGATAAGTGATCATAACTTAAACGCTTAAAAAAATTTCTGACTATACATTGTTTGAATTGGTTGATGCTATTTAAAGAATGTATGATTTTTGTATTGTAAATGCATTAAAATGTTTAACGGAATGACTATAACCTTAATGTGAGTGTCAAAAGGAGCACTGGTCTTATTTGACAGAAATCTAAAGTATATTTTGTAGTATTTCCTTTTTTTTTACTTTTCTATTTTTCTTTTCCTTTACTACCTCTTTAGGTTTGCTTTAATTTTTGTCTTGTACTGTGTATTATGTGTCGGACCCCAGGAAGAATAGCTGCAGTTTTTGCTGCAGCTAATGGGGATCAGAATAAAACTATAAACCAGGGGTCGGCAACCCGCGGCTCTAGAGCCGCCCTAGTGGCTCCTGGAGCTTTTTCAGAAATGTTTGACCTTTTTTTTTCTCTTTTTTTCCTCTTTTTCTCTTTTTCTTCTTTTTTCCTCTTTTTTTTCCTGTTTCTTTTTTCTTTTTTTCTCTTTTTTTCTTCCTTTTTCCTTTCCTTTTTAATCTTGATATTTCATCTTTTTTCTCGACATTTCGTCTTTTTTCTCGACATTTCAACTTTTTTCTCAACATTTTGACTTTTTTCTTGAGATTGTACCGTACTTCAACATTAATTTCGACATTTCATCTTTTTTCTCGACATTTCGACTTTTTTCTCAACATTTCGACTTTTTTCTCGACATTTCGACTTCATTCTAAGGCTTATACAAGACTTTTCATTTTTTGCGGCTCCAGACATATTTGTTTTTTGTGTTTTTGGTCCAATATGGCTCTTTCAACATTTTGGGTTGCCGACCGCTGCTATAAACCAACCTCAAAACCTCATAATCTCTATTAATATTATTATTATGGGCCAAATGAGCTTGATTTCAGTCAGGTTGGATCAGGTTGGATCGCGTTGTGCGGAGACGGCCTGCACTCCAGATACCGTCTGGTGTCAATGAGGAGATTCTTAAACTGCATCCAGAAACACGGGCATGTGCGGTCAAGCTGTGCATCTGTTGAAGAGGCTGCAGGTTTCTGAGCGTTGCATAAGGCACTTGGCTGCAGTCTGGCGCAGTCAGCAATTACAGCCAAGGTTTCTTTTGTTATGGGAGGGAAACTTGTTTTGATCCAGTGGGTGAAAAAAAAAAACTAGCCTTAAATACCCTCAAAGCAAACATGTGGCTTCCCCTTTGCGGCTGCAGAAACCCAGTAAAAGTCACCACTTCCATCCGAGAAATAGTTTCAAGTCTTAACTGGCTACATTAAACTAGATAATCTCTCTCTGTTCACTACTCTCCCTGAAAACAATAGAGCGCTTTCTAAATCATCTTGCAGTACATTTTTGTCCCCGAGGTAAAACAACGATGAGACTTGTTTTGTTTTAAACTGAAATCTTCTCCACACAACATGCTGGATTATGTTAGACGTTAGAGTCTAGCGACGATGCTCGTGGACCCTGAATGGAAAGTGAGTGTGTTTTTGTGACACGGTTCCAGCAGCTCCTTCTCCCGCCCCCGCCCCTCCGCCTCAGTGACCTATTTAGCAGAGCAGGATGATGCAGGATGATGCAGCGATGCTCTGTGACGGCTGCAGAGACGAGGAGGCTGCTGGTCTTAGATCATCCAGGCCGAGGCCCAAGGCCGTGTGTTGTTGTGTCAGAGAGGATGTTGGACATTCCCCGTCCCTTCACTCCAACAGGCGTCCTTGCCTCATGCCGTTTGTCATCCCGGGATGATTCATGGGAAAGGAGGGGTTTTGTCGCCCTCTGTTGGCCAATACAGGCTCGGAAGAGGAACAGAGTTCAATCCCTCTAAATCAGAGGTTTTCAGCTGGTTTTGTCCCAGTCCCCGCCATTATAACCATAAGCAACTCGGGGACCAACTGCTTTTGGGGATGTTTGTTTTATTTTGCACCTTGCTTTTAAATAAGAGTATGGGTCTATATAGGCTATTTATTTGCATCAGTGTATATTTGTATTTGCACCTTTTGCTATAAACAAAAAACAGTCAATGTAAAATGAACGATAGGAAGCCAAGAGCGCTTATAATATTGCAACGTTCATTCTCACTCATTTGATATAATTTGGATGGGTAAATTATTCAAAAAAAATGAATAGTAAATGGAAAATAAATTGAGTCTAAAAATTAAATATATATTTTTTTTTAATTATTATTGTTTTCCATTTACAATTTCACTGACCGCCTGCAATACCGTCACAGACCACCAGGGGGGTCGCGGACCACCGGTTGACAATCCCTGATCTAAAACACTTCAAATGATTAATGTCGAAATGCAATGTTGTAAATACAGTTTGAGTCAATTTGTGTTTTTTATTGCTTCACATAATTATACTAGTTAAGTTACATGTGAGCTCCACTACACTTAATAATGATATTATTATGATGAACTCTCATAACTCATAGTCTCAGAGAAATCAACCACTGTGCAATAATAACAGTAATTATAATAACACTATCATATGCTGTAACAATGCACCTTCCAATAATCATATCTACCTCATACTGCTGCACCTTTCACTTTTTTAATTGTATACATGTTAATAAGTGCCACATTTGTTTATTTACTGTTGCTACTTCTTAAATCTGGGTACAGAGAGCCAAATAACTAGAGTCAAATTCCTTGTCGGGCCAATGTTCAAACTTGGCCAATAAAGCTGATTCTGATTCGATGAAACATATCAGATATTTCACTGATCCTAAATTTGCTCCTAAATTTCTTTATTAATAAAATATTAATTAAATTAAATGTTATTTTATTTATATAGCGACAGAGAAGTCCCCAAACTGTTCATGAGCTGATTATATTTACATTTAAATTGTGACTTTGTGTATAAAAACGATCATAATCCAGCACAGCTTTATCTTTGAGAAGCTGGAATTAGGTAAATGTTTGGCTCTTAAACCGATTCAGTTCAGTATGTTGCTCCGCCTGGTGTCTTTGCCCATGCCCTTCTCTCATTTTATTTTAATTTTTTTTAATTTTATTCTTTATTTAATTCATTAAAAGAAAAAAAAAAAACAGTTCAATATAATTACAACAAATCTCTTTCCTTGAATGAAAGGGAACCGGAAAAAGACTAAGCTTATTGTATCTGTCCCTTTTTCCTAAGAAATCAAATTTCAATTAATGTAATAATAAAAAAACAAATTACGCAATAAAAAAAACACTTTCCAATAAACGTAATTTAAAACAAAAAACAAACAAAAAAAACAAAACTACAACAAAGTTATAAAATAACGTCGTCAAACACAGTCGTATTCTTTTTTGATTCAAAGAAAAAAAATGACTGGTGCTAAAGAGAGAGAGAGGAAAAAAAAGAAAACCCACCTAACTTAACAATTATTATATTTCTTCATCAAACTGGCTTTTATTATTCTTTTGAATGTAATGTTTGATTTGCATTCTTTGGCTTCTGTATATGCAGATGAAATGGGTGATGGAGAAGCATTAACGTGTCCCTTTTTGATCCTTTCCAGATCTTATTCGACCAAGCCCAGCGGTCTGTGAAGCAACAGTTGCACAACTTTGTGAAAGAGTGAGTATCCCTGCAGTTCCCAAAGAGCTCGAGTGTAGAAAAACATGCAGCTTTAGTGGGAAAAAAGGCAAAAGTCCACAACCTTTTAAAAAGGCGAGCATGTCCTTTTTACCCCTGCAAACCTTTCTGATGTGTTTAAATATTGAGCGAGTTACTGCAGCCCAAACATGCTGCCAGAGACGGATCATGACACGAACAAAAGCAGCTGGAGTCACTTTAACAATCTGCAGCTGAGCTTGTAATAATGTGTGTGTGTGTGTGTGTGTGTGTGTGTGTGTGTGTGTTATGTGTGTGTGTGTGTGTGTGTGTGTGTTATGTGTGTGTGTCAGGGATGTTCGGAAGTTTAAGGAGACAAAGAAGCACTTTGACCGGGTGCGGGAGGACATGGAGATCGCCCAGGTGAAGAACGCTCAGGCGCCCAAGAACAAGCCTCACGAGGTGGAGGAAGCCACCAGCTCTCTCAGCATCAGCCGCAAGTGTTTCCGGCACCTGGCCCTGGACTACGTCCTGCAGGTGAGGGACACGCGGCGCAGGGAGACAATGAAATGCACTCTGGTGTCCTCGTTCTTAACATTATGGAGCTTCTCCACTAGCACCTACTCGGCTCTAGTCAACTCAACTCAGCCAAGTTTCTTTTCAATAACAATTCAGCACCTGGAGCAGCAGTAGGAGGTTGGAGAAGCTGCTGTGACGTATTTGATTGTGTGATCTAAACAGAGAAGACAACAACACTAAAGATGTAGAACCTGGAGGAGATGATAGATGTGCTGCTGGGTCTGTGGCTTGTGTTTGATATCAAGTTAAAAAATGAGAGTAAGAGAAGCTTCAAGCGGCGACACTTTTTAATTTTTTTTGTTAGTTTGTCTCGGCGCTGCTTAAAAGTCAGCTGGAGCCGTGAGCAGCTATGAAGAGACAGAGCTCCTGGTAGATCTGGTCATTCCTTATCTCCGTCTACATCCCTTTTTAATTCTGTCCTCAGCACCAGGTTTATGAACATCTGACCCTCAGAGTTGGATCATGAAACAGACTTTTGCTGCCATTGATGTTGAATAAAATGAACAAGAATCCGTCAGAGTCTCTTTCTCTGATGTCACATCCTGACTCAGACGTCTGACTCCAACCCCCCGACCAATCGGTGGTCTGTAGTGTGATGACGTCAGATACAGCTGACTCAGCAGCTTAGAACCTCGGCAGAATAGATACAGAAAAGTATCTACTCGGCACGTTAGACCCCTAGTGGAAAAGAACCTACTCAGTCGGGCTGAGTAGGTACTAGTGGGAAAGTGCCGTTACTTGATATTCCTAGCGGTCAGACTCATGAATCCGGGCTCACCAGGACGTAGCTCCTGCAGCTACGTCTGCGTCCGTCCCTCCATCCATCACCGGGACGAGCAGCGGGAGTTTATTCCAACGTTTAACCCCTCTCCATAACTGCCGGCGGAAGCAGAAGAGAGAGATTTCAGCGATCACTCTTTCCTCTAGTGATGCACCGAAATGAAAATTTGTGGCCGAAACCGAAAATAATAATAAACACTTGGCCGAATACCGAACATGGTTCTTCGCAGTTTTTCATTTATTTTGCCAATTTTTTCACCATAACATAAATCAAATACATTTGATTTGATTTCGGCATGCTTTTCAAGAAAAAAAAAATCTAATTACAAGGTAGAAAATATTTATTGAACATAAAAGACTGAACATGTTTTAATTTCCCAGCATTATGTTGTTTTGGTTCCACCTCCTGGTGAATGTTAGGTAAAATTCTTATGTGTTTACTTTTTGGTTGGCCAACGATTTATGTTTGTGGTGCAACAGTTACGGGAGCGGCCAGTCTATTTACCTATATTACAACGCCGTTATTAATTGTTCGTTTTTTTCCCCCACTTATTCCACCGAACACCGAAAGTATTTTTTTTACCATTTTCGGCTGAACAATTTCGGTTACCGAACAATCGGTGCATCACTACTTTCCTCTCTTCGTCGTCCCTGCTGACAACCTCCCCCCGTGTCGCTCAGACAGCCTAAAGAGTCTTTATTGAAAGTGTCTTGTAGCAGCGAAGGTCAAAGTTGTGGGGATTTTATCAGCCATGCAAGTGTGTCTTAAACGTAGCACAAGCTGTCCTTTTGGTCTGCATCAGTTCACATGGACAGTGTAGGGGAATCCTGCTGGAATCCTGCTGGAATCCTGCTGGAACGCCTCCAGGGTTGTGTTGTCTGATGGAGCATAGATGAAACAAGAGGGGGGGGGGGGGCAGCGGGACATATTGAGGTTATTCCCTGCCAGCGTTAACTTAAAATAGGCTTCATGGTGTTGTTATACATGAGGAGGAAGAGGGGGCGGGTTGGGACTTGTTGGTCTCCAGCACCGTGTGCTGGATGATCTTGGTCTTATCCAGGTCATGAACATGTTTCTTTTATTTTTAATAATGTTATTTATTATTGAGCATTAATAGCACAGGACATGGATACAGACACAAAAGGATTACAACGCTAATTTTTATATTTTAACACCCTCCCATCCCCAAAACAGGTTGGACACCTAACCAACAGAATTGAATTTTTCCAATTCTGTTGGGGAAAAAAAAACAAATAAAACAACATAGACCAATGATGAATAGAGCAAGTTGCACATATGCATGCATATATATATATATATACATACATACATACATACATACATACATACATACATACATACATACACACATACATATACACATAAATATCCACTGTCTCAGAAAATTAGAATATTGTGATAAAGTCCTTTTATTTTCTGTAATGCAAAAATGTCATACATTCTGGATTCATTACAAATCAACTGAAATATTTCAAGCTTTTATTATTTTAATATTGCTGATCATGGTTTACAGTTTAAGAAAACTCAAATATCCTATCTCAAAAAATTAGAATATTCTGGGAATCTTAATCTTAAACTGTAAACCATAATCAGCAATATTAAAATAATCCAGAATGAATCCAGAATGTATGACATTTTAGTTTTTTTTTTAATTGCATTACAGAAAATAAAGAACTTTATCACAATATTCTAATTTTCTGAGACAGTCCTGTATACATACATACATATACATACACGCGCACACAAACGCATACACACAACACAAAAGGAAAATAATGGCCTATCAACAAGCGTGCACTAAACAAAACACGATTCACATGATTTAATCCCATCTCAAATACCAGTGTAAGTGGCTGCCATGCCGTATCTAAGTGGGCAATTCTAAGTTTACTGATATACAGTAACACCGGATCCCAGACAGAAAGATGTGTCCCTGGACCCCCTGGGAGTATATTTTATCTTCAACTGTATGAATTGCGTCAGATCACTAAACCATAAAGATACTTTTGCTGGATTTTTTGACTTCCAATACAATAATATTCTTCTTCTTCTTGGAAGCAGCGTTGTAAATGCAATAAAATGCATGAACATGTTTCTGTCTTCTTTTCCCCGGCAGATCAATGTCCTTCAAGCAAAGAAGAAGTTTGAGATCCTGGACGCTGTAAGTCCCTACACACACACACACACACACACACACACACACACACACACACACACACACACACACACACACACACACACACACACCTGTATGTCCGTGGTGCTGCAGAGCTGATGCTCACGTTGCTTCATGTCTCCACAGATGCTGTCCTTCATGCACGCCCAGCACTCTCTGTTCCAGCAGGGCTTCCACCTGCTGGACCAGCTGGACCCCTACATGAAGAAGCTGGCCGCTGAGGTGAGGGGGGGGGGGGCAGTAAATCAGCCCTCTGGAAAACATGAAGGTTGTACTCGGGAACGATAAATATCCGTCTTATAATCTGGCCAGTTCAAATTGAAGCAGTTTTGGAGCGATGGAGGGATCAGATCAGTAACAGTAGTGGGTGCAGTGACCCATCCATCACGTCTGGGGCTTAATGTCCACACCTGGGGGGAGGGGGGGGTTATGATCTGGTTCAGGCTCAGCAGGGTTCTGGTCCCCAGAAAAGGAGCTCCGCTGACTCAGTATCCAGAGGGAAGGTTTTTCTCTCTTTTAGATCACAGCGCCAGGATTTCAAATGACAATTTTCACCTGTTTCAAGTAAATTTTCACTTGAAATAAGTAGAAAAATCTGCCAGTGGGACAAGATTTATCTTCTCATTACAAAAAAAAAAAAATTCTACTTATTTCAAGTGAAAATCTACTTGAAACAGGTGAAAATTGTTGTTTTTTCCAGTGATGAGTCTTGTTTTAAGTGTAATGAGATTTTATTTACTAAAATGAGACATTTTAACTAGAAATAAGACAAATATTCTTGTTAAGATTGTGAGTTTTTGCAGTGATCCATGTTACTTCTCCTGTGAAGGACAGAGTCATATTGATAAGTTCAGAAAAGTGTTTTTTATTGTTGTGTTTTGATGTATTTGATGTAAGCCCAGTGGATATTTAAAGCTTACAGAAGGCTGCATTTAACTGCTGCTATGTCATTCCTGCAGTATTTCTGCAGCTGTTTTGGTCACTGCTATTATTTGTAATATATTATATTATTTGTAATCAGCACAAATTATCTGTCCCCATATGATAAAATCCACCATCCCCCCTGATTTTTTTTTTACAACTCGAGTACTGTCTACAACATGAAACGGTCCCGCTAAAGGAGTTGTTTGTCTGTGTCTCGTAGCTGGACCAGCTGGTGATCGACTCGGCCATGGAGAAGAGGGAGATGGAGCACAAACACGCCACCGTCCAGCAGCGGGTGAGTCGACCACGGCCCAGCAGGATCAACTCCAGAAGGTTCTGTGTATCAGTTTGTGGAATTAAACTGAGGAATGGTTTGAATTTTGAGTTAAAAGAATGTACAAACGTAAAACAATTTAAGAAGAAATATAAAGAAATGGTTTATTTGAGGTATAAAAGTGAAGACTGTGTTTAAAGATCAGCAGCTGTGTGTGTTCTGCTATTCTGTCATGTTGTCTTTGTATTAGAGTTGTCCCCATCAGGATTTTTTAGCTCCCAATCACTTGAGTTTGAGTATCTGCCGATCCCGATTTTTCCCGATCCGATCACTTTTTTTGGCTCCCGATACATTTCCGATACTTTTTCCCGATCAGATACATTTTGGCAATGAATTAAAAAAAAAAAAAAGTTTCCTTTATTGTCTATTGGAGAACAACATGGACATTTATTTCAACAAAGCTATCAGCACTTGGTGCCACAAAATGTAAAAACATGAAATTGTAAACTAAAACAAAAAGTGCAGAATAGTGCGATAACAAAAATAAATAAATTTAACTCCAAAAGAGGTAGTTTAATGACATCCAGTCAGACTCACAAACACAAGAAAATTAAAATACTTTTTGGCTTAACCTTAGTGCAACATTCTGAATGGATGAAATGAATAGCAGCAGCTTAATGAACATGAACAGATTTCAAACATGTAAACCATGTTAGTTTCACTTACTTCATTGTTAAATGCAATGATTTATAAAACGATTTAATATATATTAAAAACATTAATAACTAGGTATGTCCCGACTTTTTTGGCCGATACCGATGTTTTAGAAAATGCCGTGATCGGGACAACACTAGTTTGTATGTTTTATATACTTAGATACGTATTATATTTATATCATAGTTACATTATATTTATATCATAGTTACATTATATTTATGATAGAGCTTACATCTTGTATTAAACAGGTTATTTTTGTAAAAATGCTATATATATTTATACAAATTAGTGTATAGTAAAAAAATAAATACAGACATATAATTTATGTTTAGTTGTGGAAAGGGGGTGGGATTAAATACGTTTATTCTTCCTCCCACTCGTTTTCGAACATGTAACTTTAAATATGTATTGATGTTGGTTTTTTCCTTTATGTGGTGGAATGCCCACCTGTATTTGTTTTCTTGTCTTTTTTCTTGTTTTTTTTTTTAACGAAATAAACAAGAAAAAAAAAAAGAACCGGCCAGAGGTTTGAGCGGCCGCTATGATGTCGTTAGGACGGCGGGCCACTTGCTGCCCGGCGTCTGTGACTGGGGGGATTAGACCTGTGCAGCTGGGAGCTGTTTGATTAAGCTCCCTAACAAAGGCCAGGCATCGATTTAAGCTTTAAATCAGGTGGAACTAAGTGTTTTAAGAGATATTAATCTACTTTGCATGTCTGTAGATGGCAGTTGTCAGCACATACACGTGCTGATGCATAAGCTGGAGCCTCAAACCGTGTTTAAACATGGAAAACGCTGACTTTAACTTGTATGATTGGGGGTTGGGGGGGGGGGGGGTCACGTTGAAACCATGTTGGCCACAAACGGAAACATGTTGATCAACCAAGAGATTGTTCTGCGTCGTACAAGTGTTGCTGGACCTGATAGGTCTAGACCAGGGGTCGGCAACCCAAAAATGTTGGGTCATATTGGACCAAACAGACAAAAAACAAATATGTCTGGAGCCACAAAAAATGAAAAGTCTTGTATCAGCCTTAGAATGAAGGCAACACATGCTGCATGTTTCTGTATTAGTTATAACTGGGGGAAGATTTTTTTTGTCATTATGCACTTCGAGAAAAAAGTCGAAATGTCGAGGAAAAAAGTCGAAATGTTGAAGAAAAAAGTCAAAATGTCGAGATTAAAAAGGAAGAAAAAAAAGAAAAAAGGGAAAAAAAAGGAAAGAAAGAAAAAGGTCAAACATTTCTGAAAAAGCTCCAGGAGCCACTAGGGTGGCGCTAAAGAGCTGCATGCGGCTTTAGAGCCGCGGGTTGCCGACCCCTGGTCTAGATCTACTGAGAACAGTCTCCCCGTGATTTGGCTGGATTTAATTTACATTTAGACATTCGCGGTTCCCGTCATGTTTCCGTTCAGCTGAGACTCGGGGTCGTCTAGCCGACCAGGTCGCCCGTTCCCAAAAGGTAGACTACATAATCCACGACCAGGACACTTGCTGTCAGGAGAAAACCTCTGCTGTGCTGCAGCAGGTCTGCAGCTAGTAGATCAAGGAACAAGAGCAAGGCTTTCCTGTGAAGCCCGATACAGCGGGACAGGTTTGGTCCTCATGCAGGACATTTCCAGGGATAAATGCAGATTTCATGCCTCCAGAAGTCACGTTTTACTCCAAACTGTCCCAATATCAGCTCTTTTTCTTCTGTAAACTGCCTCGGACGCCTGACACGACCAGCTCTCCAGTCCTTTAAAGGGGACCTATTATGAAAAACAGGTTTTTTCTTGCTTTAACATATATAAAGTGGTCTCCAGAAGGAGGAAAGCAACCACATTCTGCAGTGTCTGTACAGCCGCCCGGATGATCCGTCCAGTGTGATGTGGATCTACGAGCCAATAAGATTCTGCTGAATTTCTCATTTATTTAGCAAAAACAATCAAAAGCTTGTTTTTAAGACATTCAAGGCCTGTTTAAAATAGGTATTAGATGCCATAATAGGTCCCCTTTAAGTGTTCCATTGAGAGAAAACAAACAGTCATGCATGTATGTTTTAGAATAAGAAAACTAATATAAAAAGATAAATAGTCGAAAAAGCTGTCTAGAAAAATAATTTTGAGTAAATTCCGTCTGAATCTGCATCTGAACTCGAGTGCAGGAGTTGAGGGTTCCGTAAAAAGCAAGTACGGCTTCCAGGAGAGTAGATATTGATCTGTGTGTGTGATGGTGGGAGGATCGGCAGCGCTGCTGTGATATCACGGGTCCAACTTGCTGCCGGCGATGCGTCCTGCATCCCTGCAGGTCTGGGAGTCAGGACGCTCTCTGCACCGCGGCCTTTAATAATTCAGAGAGCGTTATTTTGAGAAGGCCGGTGCGCGGCTCCCCGTACCCCGGGATCAGCGGGCCATCTGCCAGGCGGCCCCAGCCGCCGTCTCTCCCCCGGCCCCGGGGTCTGGGCTGCAGACACACCCCCGGGGAAGGGTGGGCCGCACGCTCGCACACTTATTGATCCGTTTGGGCCAGAGCTGTTAACACACTTCATGCATCCGTGCAGTGGGACAGAAGCGTTGCCACAGACTGAGGTTGAATGTCTGGGTGAAGATGTTTAGGTTGCAGAGCTGCGGCTGAACGCCAGCGAGCAGGGGGATCAGAGGTGCAACCCAAACCTGCAGGATTATCATATTATCCTCATTTAAACCACTCTGCTGCTGGACACTAATTCTTTCTTGTGTTTTTTTGTTGCTGCTCGTGTGTGCCTGGTCCCTCCTTCCTCCTCCTTCCTCCTCCGTCCATCAGACGCTCATGCAGGTGAGTAACTCTCTGGTTCCATCTCAAGTGGGGGGGGGGGGGGTAGCAGTGCAGCTAAACATAGCGGGGACTTAAATCATTTGTACTGCACGATGAGAAACACCAGAAGTAGTTTGATGGTAGTTTGATGGTCCGTATGGCTGTTACAAGCTTTCAGGATTGAGTGAATCTACTAACTGCTGAATAAGCTTTTCCTGCAAGGAAATATGTACAGCACAATTCAACACAAGGTAATTCAAAGTGCTTTGCATCAACATTACACAATTAAACAGTAAATAACAAATACACTTGAAATAAAATGATAAAAGAGGTAAAATTATAAAAAGCACAAGTTGTTAAAAGGTAAGGGCAGTAGATCCAGCAGGTTCATCTCATTCTTACAATGGCAAGAATTACATTTATATATGGTCAAAACGTACAAAGACCGGGTCAAATACAGTATTAGAAAGTAATCTGTAACAATTTGTACGGTGAATTAAACCAATTTGACAATTCTATGCCACAATGCCTGTTTCCAGGTCTTATTTCACACAACTGACGAGATTTTCTACAGGACTGTCTCAGAATATTAGAATATTGTGATAAAGTTCCTTATTTTCTGTAATGCAATTAAAAAAAAAAAAAAAAAAAATGTCATACATTCTGGATTCATTACAAATCAACTGAAATATTGCAAGCCTTTTATTATTTTAATATTGCTGATCATGGTTTACAGTTTACGATTAAGATTCCCAGAATATTCAAATTTTTTGAGATAGGATATTTGAGTTTTCTTAAACTGTAAGCCATGATCAGCAATATTAAAATAATAAAAGGCTTGCAATATTTCAGTTGATTTGTAATGAATCCAGAATGGATGACATTTTTGTTTTTGTAATTCCATTACAGAAAATCACAATATTCTAATTTTCTGAGACAGTCCTGTATACGGTCAAAACGTACAAAGACCGGGTCAAGACCGCATCAAAATAACTATGTTCTTATTTTGAAGTGTGGCACTAAAGCTGTGGAATATTGTCAGATTTTTAGTCCTAGTGTTTCTGTTCTCCGTCTGGCACTGACTCTATCAGCCAGAGGTGGACGTAGACCGGACCAGCCGGAGCTCACGCAGCAGAAACCAGGGGGACGAGAGCTAAAGTGCAGGCGGGGAGCTCAGTGCAGCAGAAGCCCCAAATACCGGAGACATTTATTTTTAACCGCAGCTTTAATGGAGAAGTGCTGTCGGGGAGCGTGGGCTCGGCCCGCTGTTCTATATTCTCAGCGTTTCCATCAGCTTCAGCAGGCTGCTGCCTCCTGCCCCTGCGCAGGGATGGGTTATTTTTACTGCCTGGAGGTGCACTCTGATGTTTTCATTAATATCTCATCACTATTTCATGCATTTGTTTGTAGGTTGCTTACTTTGGTGAATTAACTGATTTTTGTGACACCAGTGAGCAAAACCACACTATAACTAACTTAAATAATGGGGATGCGTCTCTCAGATTTGTGAAGTTTACACAGAATCTTTGGCGTGTGTGTGTGCGTCGCCATCAAGTCAACAGACTTTTATGCGTTTGAGGTTGTTTGTTTCTGCTTTATTGAACCGAGACAGTCGTACAACAGCAAAGCTCTTCTTCCTTCAGATGCATTTCTGTTATTTCCTGTGAACGTGTCTTTCCCCCGGGATAACGCGTGTGTGTGCTTCACAGAGGATGCTCTTCCTCCCCCTCCGCTCTTCATAACATACTCAGACATTTCACATGTGGGTTTTCCATCATATCAGTTTGGTCAAATCCTTTAAATATACCAACATTCAACATTACTGCCGTAATCAAACAGTTTTCCTCCCATCACAGTAACTTACAAGCCGGATGTAAATGTTCAGGAGACGTGGAAGTCCCAGCAGACACGGTTTCCTTGTATCCCTCACTTTCTCTGTGAACTATTGACTGTGTTTCCATGCATCAATAACCCTTTTAAAACCCGAATATTGGAAATAACCCGGTTTTGCACGGCCATGTAAACACCAATAACCCCTTTGAATAACTGGAATTTGCTCATATTCTGGTTTTTAAAAACCCCAATATGAGCCCTGGGTTACTCCTTTTTTAAAACCCGAATATTGGGGCATTTAAACACCAAACGTTCACAAGGAATCCTGGTCTTTTGAGTCCAGGAAGTTCTTATAAACACGGAGAAACACAAGACCAGGAGGAGACTAATCACTTCATAAATGTAATGAAGGATATGAACATTTCTGCATTTGTAGACGGTAGAAAGTACCGGGATAGAAGATTTACAAGAAGGTGAGAGAAAAGTTGCGTGAAGCAGCATTTGTTTTGAATTTGGATACAGGAAGAAGAAGCGGAAAAGACGGGAATTGCGTCATGATGTTCTCCGTGCGTCGCTGGTTTGATCCAGATATCCTGAATGATTAATTACAATGTATACAGGGATAACCCTGTTTGTTCACGCATGTAAACGGAATATTCCCAATGTCTAAGTAACCGGAATATTAGCAATAACCCGAATTTTGACTGCATGTAAACATAGTCATTTTCTTAGGTAACCTGACCAGGTTTAGTGAAAAGGGCTCCTGATCGCTTCAGTTGAACAAAAGCATCAAATAATGACATTCAAAGCAGTTTTTTGACTCATTTGCTCAAACAAAAATGGGAAAGAAAGACGAGGCTGAAGCTCTCCAGCTCCAGGCGCGTTGGGAAGCAGCAGCTTAACTTTTCGTTGGATGGCTAAGCTGTTCGGTCTCATGAGAGATTTGTGAAACTAAAGTTTCCACCAGAACCTGCTTTGTGCTTTTATCCTCTCTGACCCCATTTCCTCCTCCTACCGGGATTAAAAAATAAAATAGATGTATAATAGAGAAAAATGCTTCTTTATTCATCCATCGGCACTTGACGTGTCGGCTCCGTTAGACGTCGTCGCGTGACGACTGCAGACAGCGTTGACGTCAGTATAACAGAGAGAGTGGAGCTTTATTTCCAGGGGAAACGTGTCTGGAGGAAAGTTTCCTTGTTCTCTGTGCAGGGATTTGACTGCCAACTGAACCATTGACATCTGAGTGCCGTGTTAAATCCAATTTGTGAATGTAGGTGTTGGCCTGAGTGGCTCAGACCGGTCAGGGACCCGTGGTGTTCTGTTCTGCTCTGCTCCCTCACTTCACACCAGGGCTGGGGATCCATTCAAATGTCAAGAATCGATTCCGATTCTTAAGATTCAGGATCGATTATCAAGATTTGATTTAATTCCGATATTGATTTGGGTTAGTGTTATTAAAACTGTTTTTCGAGCTGTTGCATGAATTATATGACTGTAGTTCTGCAACATATTAATACTATAAGTATTGCAGCTAATGATGCTGTAAGGACCAATCAGCTCCCAGAATGCTGATAGAACTGCTTTCAGAAACATCGTGTGAAGAAGTATCAAACAGATCCAGGGAGGAAACAGAGACGGAGGAAATTGCATTTTTTTTTTAACACATTCCGTTTGAATTTTTTCCATTTTCGGTCTATTTCGATTTTAAATTTTTAAGAATTTGGTTTTTAGCATTTTATTCAAATGTAACCCAAAGACAGTATATAAAGTAATGAAATATAGACAATTTATGCAATTATAACTGAAAACTTTAATGTTTTCATGCCTTGAACATATTTAAAGGCAAAAACATGACACTAGTTATTCTTGTGTCCAACAAAACATTCCTTTTTTGGGCATAAAAAAAACAAATACCAAATGTTGTAATGTAATGATGGGGAAAAAAAAAAATGTGATCTTTAGACATACGAATCGATTTTTAGGAACTAATATGAGAATCGATTTAGAATCGTAAAATAGATTTTTTCCAACACAGGCCTATCCTATTCAGCACCGTAACACACGTGTACGGAGATCACCACCGGTCGGTGTGGGCAGTGTGCCATGCTGGGATGGTTTGGAAAAGGTGATCAACTTCCCGTTGAGGTGGAGCAGGTTTGTGCAGGATTAGCTGGAAGGGGAGGAGGTTAGCGCGGTAACCACACAGAAGGGTCCAGCAGGTGAGGAGCAAAGCCCTCCAGCCGGCCCGGCTCTGCAGCAGCAGGTGGATGATGCTGCAGGACATACCGGCCGCATCATGCCATGTTCCCTCTTGTTATTGCTGCTGCAACAACTTACTTATCCCCCTCTAACATTTAGAAGTCTCCTGCTCGTTCAATAATTCACCAAAGTTCCCTTTTTTTTTCCCTGTGTGACGTTGCTTCATTAAAAATGGATGGTTGCTTGTTGCGGGCTGGAGATTGCAGAGCACCATCCGCTGCTCGGTTTGTTCAGCGCGTCCTCCTCCCGAGTTTCAGCCGGCTGCACTCAGATCGGAGAGGGTAAGCTGCGTTGACTCGATTCTGGTCCGGTCTGCTTCGGTTGCAGGACTAGAGGCAAAGCAATGTCTTTCCTGAGAGACGTGTAGCGTCTCTGGCTGCACGCCAGATGCATTCCCATGCGGTAACCATGGGGGAGACACTCCCACCTCCTTCAGCGGAGGAGAGGTTTGCCGTGAGTGGATTTTCAGGTCAGGAGCGGTGACTACTGTACCTGCCACAGACGCCCTGGCAGCTGTATGGTAATTGGGGGTAATCCGGGGGCTGGCAGCGGCGCAGCGGCGCTGCGGGGAGCAGGTGGCCGTAGTGAAGGGAACGGACGTCAGAGCTGGGATTATACTCTCCAGACCCGTGAGCCTCCGCTGAAAGACACACGGGAGACATGCCTCTGCTCTGAGAGCTGCCTTTAACGCCTTTCTTCATTACTTTTCTTTTTTTTTTTTTCCTTTGGTCGTGGGATTTTCCAATGTTGCTGGAGAACGCTAAACATTTGAAAATGAAGATCTTTTGCCGGTGGGACCCCAGTTTGGTGGGTGACTTGTTACTGCTATACTCGTTTCTCATGTAGGGATATTCACCAGATATTATGAGGACTCTTAGTTGGTAAAATACATCTATCTAGTGCTTCCTTGTGTTCCTATTCTTACTTTCTTTCAGCATATTTTCATTGATTCCTGCACAGCTGCAGCTGATCAACTCTTGGTTGCAGTATTTTGAGCAACAAAATAATGGGCTTTTTTCTTACTTGTGACACCTTAATAGCTGTTTTTTTTTTTTATATAAGTTCTTGTAAAACCTTTAGCCCTTCTGCTTTCAATTTAGCACCAGTCACCTTTGATGTTTGGAGGAGCATCATTTCAGTCATGAATGTGGTTTTGTGTCCTCATCTCTGGGATGTGGTTGGATCAGTACCCGTGTTTTCTGACCAGGTTTTTATCTCAGTCGCCACATTTGGTTCTTTTCTCTACAAAGTTGAAATGTGACGTGTGGAAAGTATAGAGTCCACCTTTTATTCAAACAAGGATTAAGAAGTTAATGGTTTGTAGGTAGCAATGTTTCAATATGGTGGTTGGTTTATTTTTGGTCGCTCCTGTGGTGACATTCATATGCTTTTTTTAATTAAAGGGCCTGAATTTGTTTTGGTGGGAAGACTGGATGTGGTTCTTCCTCTGGAAAATGGTGTTCGGAGTGCAGTGTTGTTGCAAATTTAATTCCTTCTGAGACTTAAATGATGCTTTCTGGAGCCTTTTTTGATCAAGTTCATGGCTAAAACGCAGCTTTGAGACTGAATTACACTTGTGTTTCAGAGCCTGAACTGTGTGTGTCAGGAGGTTTACAGGCTAATTTCACACAATCCACATTCTGCTTATGTAATAATTTGCGTCACGCTCACATCTGTTGAGTTATGAAATGCCCCGGTGCGCCACACTGGAAGATGACATGCGACTATTTTAGCGTCTCTACACGGCCACACAGCTGTAATCCTGTAGTGGGGGTGTGGACTGGATGCTGCTGGTGTTTCAGAAACATCCTGGTTGCCGTCTCTCTGATGCAGGATGACGTTTGCACCCCCATTTGTTACCTGGGAAGTCTTAACTATCAGAAGACCCCCCTGTTACAGTCAGACTCCGTTCTCTTTTCCCTCTCAGGACTTTTCCTATGACGACTCGAAGGTGGAGTTCAACGTGGATGCTCCTAATGGTGTGGTGATGGAGGGATACTTGTTCAAGAGAGCCAGCAATGCCTTCAAGACCTGGAACAGGTAACCAGCATGACGGAAACATCTGTGTGTGGTTGACAATATCACATTTGCACCGGATGCATGTATGCAAAAATGGCCATTCCTCTGAAGGTCATGACACCAACAGTTTGTTTTTGGAGCTAATGAGCTTTACAGTTTGTGGGGATACATAAAGCATCTACCTGGAAATGACACAAAAAATAACTTTTAACTCCAGAACGTGGCTGGAAATCTTCATACTGAAGTTTTCTTAGAGCAATCCAGCGGTGGTCATCTTATTTAGCGATGCCACTTTCTAAAATGTAAATGGATGGAAGCCAAAGATAAGACAAGCTGTACTTGATCACTGCCATCAGCACCTTTACCGTTTAAGGGACCTTGGGTTTAAATTGTCTTTTCTTCTGTCTCCTTTTCTCCAGACGGTGGTTCTCCATTCAGAACAGTCAACTGGTCTATCAGAAGAAACTCAAGGCAAGTCCAAACGTCTCCCTGCCTGTCAGTGTTCAGGAACTGCATGAGAATCTTCTCATGAGCCTATGAGCCGCATCTTTGCTTCTGTCTCTTTACTTTTACTTTTACTCCTGTCAGGTGGGATTAGTTATCCGTCTCTATGAATTTGTTCTGTCAGTAGTCTCATTAAGTTGTGTTTGGATTGTCCACCGGTTCATCCACTCACTCTCTCCCAGGGAGGGATTACTGTGTGGAGGATGAGCAGCTGCTGGGGAGTTTCCAACAACAGAACTTCATCAATATGCACCTGATAGTTTATATAAAACATTATATAAAGGGTTTGCATTGACGTCACTTCCCCACTGGACCAGCCCCCGTACTCTCACTGAGTGGTAAAACATCAGCAAAAACAGCTGCAACTAGTGGAGAAGATGTGATAACAGCGGATTATCAGCTTAAATTAGCGTCAGTTGGACTTGACAGTGACCCGTACAGTTACCAAGAACCAGTGGTCCATGGACATTAATATTTGGTACAGTTACCAAGAACCAGTGGTCCATGGACATTAAGATTTGGTACAGTTACCAAGAACCAGTGGTCCATGGACATTAATATTTGGCCACTAATCCAGTTTCCTGATATTTATATGTACTTAATTTCTACGCCGGGGAAATACACGAAGCAAAGCTTGAAGGCTTACAAAAGTCTTGACACTTGGTCCGACTTCAAGGCAGGATTTGTTGTAGAAATTAAAGTGATGAGGACACCGAACTTTATGATTTGACCGTTTAACGTTAGCTACCCAAAAATCCAACATTACCTGATACAAAATGGGAACCGTAAATCCACGTTTCGGTGCCTGGAATCCAGTTGTTTCTGTGAATTGCAGTGATCCATTTGTCTCTTAAGCTTATTTTTCATCAGTCTGTAAAACGATAACTCAGATTTCTTGCTAAATCTATGAGTACAGTCGATCGCACAACAGCTCTTTCCCATTTTAGATGTTTTCCAGTTGCTCAAACTGAAAGTTTACGCTGACACTCAGTCTTTCTGACACTCAGTCTTTCTGACACTCAGGGGGCGTAACCCGCTGTGAAGTCGCATCTGTGACGTCATGCGCATTCCCTCTATTCAGTGTTTTTAATAAAATGAGATCAAAAAAGTATTTTAAAGGAAATATGTAAATATAAGAGCAAAGCAACTTCTTCAGGCTTTTCCAGGGCTCACCCGGCAGGTTTTTCTTTTTATGTTATTTCAATGTCAGAACCCTCCCCTGGTACGCAGCCCTTCCACCTGCTGCGTACCAGGGCTTTGAAAGCCCTGGTACGCCATTTTAACTAGATATAAGACAAATATTGTTAAGATTTAGAGTTTTTGCAGTGAGCGCTGGGATATCTGCAGAGAGCTTTCTGACGGGCCGTCACTGTGAAGATCTCGGAGGCGTTAAAGCACTCCAGCCCCATCTGACCCGTCAGAGCCCACTTTAACCCCCAGGAGAGCTGAAGGGTCACCACGTTCTGCTGGGCTTTCAACAGCCACGGAAGACGTGTTGCCGGGGGCAACAGCTGCTCCACCGGGCCGGGGCTGCTGGGACGAGCTGATGTGAGGATTTGTTTTGTGTTGGCAGGATTCCATCACCGTGGTGGTGGAGGACCTCCGGCTGTGCTCCGTTAAACCCTGCGAAGACATCGAGAGGAGGTTCTGCTTTGAAGTCGTGTCCCCCACCAAGTGAGGCCTGCTCTCATTCTAAAAATAACAGTTACCCCCCCCACCCCTCCCCGGCAGCGCAGCTCCCGAGACGGCAGTGTCACTTGTTTGGTTTAGATTAGGATTACTTGTAAATTATTTGTCAGACTTTTTGGTCCCCGGATGGTGAAACGTCATCAAGTCAAAATGTAGTTAGTCCTTTGAGTTATAACCAAATATGTAAGGGATAATGCCCAACGAGGTGGAAATTAACATAAATATATGGACGACGCAGGGGCATGAACCTTCCGACGGTTTACCTCCGTGAAGTCCATATATTTATGTTAATGTTCACCTTATCCCGCTTATACCACAGTCACTTATAGGGCTGGGGATCGATTCAAATATCAAGATTCGATTCCGATTCTTAAGATTCAGAATCGATTATCACGCTTTGATTCAATCCGATATTGATTTGGGTTACTGTTAATAAAACTGTTTTTTGAGCTGTTGCATGAATTATATGACTGTAGTTCTGCAACATATTAATACTAGTATTATATTGAGATTCAACAGCAAGTATTGCAGCTAATGATGCTGTAAGGACCAATCAGCTCCCAGAATGCTGATAGAACTGAAGAACAGAAACATCATGTGGGTCAGAATTACCAAACAGATCCAGGGAGGAAACGGAGACGGATGAAATCGCTTTTATTTTTTCCCCATTTATGAGAATTTGGTTTTTAACATTTATGCAAATGTAACCCCAAGACAGTATATAAAGCAAAGAAATATAGACAATGTATGCAATTATAACTGAAAACTTTAATGTTTTCATACCTTTAAACATATTTAAAGGCAAAAACATGGCACTAGTTATTCTCGTGTCCAACAAAATATTCCTTTTTTGGGCATAAACAAAAAAGTACCAAAAGTTGTGATGTAATGATGAAAAAAAACAACAAAAAAAAAATATATATATTTTTTTTTTTTTAATCGATTTTTAGACATATTAATCAATCTTTAGGAATTAATATGAGAATCGATTTAAAATAGGAGAATCGATCTTTTCAACACAGGCCTCGTCACTTAGCAAAAAACATAAATATTAAATCAGTTATTCATGCTTTAATGTGTTTTCAGTGTAAATCATTAGTTTTATAACAACCACAGCTGAGCGACTATTTAATCTCTCGTCTGCAGCCGTTGGAACCTGGTAAATTACAAAGTTTCTTAACAAGCCATAAATCAGTTTCCTTGGTAACACCTGAGGGTCTGACTAATACCTGGAACAATCACTACCGTCCCATAAAGTCCTTAATGGACACAGTGTTGATTCTCCAGTAACTAGGACGGACCTGAGATACGACTCAGCAAGGGGAGATATTCTAGTCCGCTCAGCTCCGCTCGGCTAGTGTCTTTTCTCTCCTCTTCTGCATCCCAGTCATCAAAATTGTTAAATTCACCAAATATATTAAAAGAAATGACAAAATCCCTCACGTCGGCGTCCTGCGGTAGCCGGGTCTGAATCTCTGAATCTCTGTTGCCGTGGTTACCACCTGGCAGTTGATCCAGCGCAATGATGCTAAAGTTATCAGGCAAATTGACCGAACTTGTTTTCTAGGTGTAGGTTACCACTTTTAATGTTCACCTGCCAGCCAGTCAGAATGGAGTATTCACACAGACCGTGGTATAATTACAATTAGTTTCCATTTTTGGCAAATTGAAATTGACTTTGCGATAATTGGCAAGTAGCAAATGTTAACATGCCAAAATGCATCAAAAATTGTGTAAACATCCCAGAAATTACAGCAGTATCAGACTTGCTTAATATTAAAACATTCAAAAAACACGGCTGGAGATGTTTCCAGAGTTGTGATCTGTGAGTCCGTTAACATGCTGAATACAGATGGTAAACTCTCTAAACAGGAGCTGAGGACACGTGATGTGACGGCAGGTAGAGCAGCATCACCTCTAAGAAACTCCTGCTATCTCAGCCTGACACTGTTGGTTTTTAAGCTAAAATAAAGCCTAAAATGGGTCAAATTTGGTGGAGAAGTGGGGGGATGAAGAAGTGGGCCTGGGAGAAACTGATTGTGCTGCCAAGAGAACCAACATGAATTCATAAGCCGGACTGATTTACCGACTTTGATGCGTGACCTCTGCTCACATTCCTGCATGCTGCAAACTGGGTTTGTGGACTGAAATAATCCTCACAAGTTTTCAGTCACTGTGTCTCATTTGTTGACGAGAAGCTGGTGTTGGACCAAAATCTGGCTCATCTCAGTGTTGTTCCACAAGGTTTTCTTTCATCGTGCAACTTGTCTCAACAAGTAGAGACGCATTGATCGGTGATTTTAGGGCTAATCGCAGCACTTGCACACCTCTTCTGCAGGTTTTGCCCCCTTTTTTTGAAATAGTTTGCAAAATGCTGCCATGTGGGGTGGAGATAAAGATGGGGAAACCCAATAAGTGTATTGTGATCTGGGCCTGTGGGCTAAACAAGTAGCTCGTTAGTTAACACATCCAGGTAGTTCCAAACAAAGAGGAAGTGATGTATTACATCAGATTTCTCTTTAGACACAGAAAAGGTTTCTTTCCTCATTATATGTCCACTTTAATATGCTAACGTGTGTTGTTGCATTTAAATCTCATTTTAAATACACAATAGCTTAACTTGATTGATGTCTGGCCACTGTTTAGCCCTTTGAGCACTGCTGAAAGTTAAATATTGTCCAAAACTAGAATTGGTGAACAGACTGAATACAGCCTACCTCAGCGGTATTTCCTTATTTGAATATTATATTAAGAATTGAGCACAAGCATTTCAGTCCATAGTAGCCAGTTTGATGTTATAAATAAGGAACCAAAATATTAACCATAATCTCCTTTATTTATGACATCTGTGCATTATATCAGCAAAACAAAACAATCACATGAAATTATAGGAGGCTTAGAAGTTCATCTGAAATGAAAAGTCCTCATTTAGAGATTCAAATGAAAGAAGTTTCAGGCCAATCCTAGAAGCTAATGATGTAAACAAGTCCTCGTTACAACGGAGGTTAATAACAAATAATGTGACAAACATTATCACTGTGCAAAACTGGCAAAAAATCTGTAGTAAAAAACCATCTCCAACAGAGATTAACATGTACAAACACTGCCCAATGAATCATTAACCAACTGAAAAGGCTACCAAGCATCTTAAACTTGTATTAATTAACAAAATGGGATAAGTAAACCAAGTTAGTTTCGCTTACTTCGTCACTTCCGCCCGCCGACCGGAAGTGACGCCGGCCGGCGACGATTGGGCGGCCGGTCGATCGGGACAACACTACTTTCCCCCCCTTTTTTTAAATATGACCAGGGGCCACATAAAAGCTCCTGGCGGGCCACAAGCAGTGTTGGTCAAGTTACTTTGAAAAAGTAATTAAAAAAAAAAAGTAATCCCGTTACTTTACTGATTACTTATTTCCAAAAGTAATTAGTTACATTACTAGTTACTTTACTTAGTTACTTTTCAAAAACATGATGCACAACCTGAATACACTTTACTGGAACAATATGAAACAATAGAACTTTCAGTTTAATTCTATTCTTTGTGCATATTCCACCATATAAAATTAAATTACAATAAGTAAATGAAACGGTCTATTTTTAAACTTGTTTTTATTATTTTCAGTCTTAAATTTATGCACATTGCGTCGGGGAAAATACAGCTCTCTCTGACTTGAACTACAATATAACCTGCGACAAGCTTCTTCAATTCAGCTGCACTAAGTCCCGTTGGTCTTACATTTAGTTTCACCTGTTTAGGACTCCCGCTGGAGTCTGATGAGGCAGCCGGCGCTGCAGCCCCAGTGGGGGAGGAGGAATCCGGGGGTCTCGCAACGAGCTTTCCTCCCACACAGACTTTACAGCGGACGAGAATGTTTTTATCACTTTTGACCGAGTAAAACTCCAAATAATGTCTGTAATTCCAGGCGTTAAACGCCGCATGCTCCTGCTCTCTCTCGCACTCCATGTCGTCTCTGGTTTACCACTGAAGGCTGATTTATGGTTCCGCGCACCGACGCAGAACCTACGGCGTAGGGTACGCGGCGACGCTCACCGTACGGCGCGCATCGCCCCGTACCCTACGCCGTACCCTACGCCGTACCCTACGGCGTATGCTCTGCGTCGATTTAACGCGGAACCATAATTCAGGCTTGACTTTGCACCGCTCATACGTCAGTATGAGCGGCGCAAAGTCATGAGACATTTTCACAAAACAAATAGTGCATTTAGTAATGCAGTAACGCAGCCTTCTTTCAGAAAAGTGAAGGTAATCTAATTACTGTTTTTGCAATTGTAATCCCTTACTTTACTTGTTACTTGAAAAAAGTAATCAGATTACAGTAACGCGTTACTTCTAACGCATTTCTGCCCATCACTGGCCGCAAGTGGCCCGCGGGCCGTCAGTTGAATATCCCTGGCCTACCTGCTATAGATCTAAGCATTTCATCAAAACACTCATCTCTGCAAACAACATCAAGGGGTTTAACAGCTCGAAGATATGTTTTATTATTTATTTTTTTTTTTTTTTTTTAAATAGCTAGGGCAATGATGACATTCTGAGGAGCCGGGTAGAAAATATCAGCTTAAAGATGCAGAGCTTCTGTTTGTTGCTTCCTAACAAATGTTGACATGTGCATTGCAACGTGAGCGGCTGCTGGGGAAGGCACAGTTTGATTGGGAGGATGTCATGGTTGTTTTCCAGGAGCTGTATGCTGCAGGCCGAGTCTGAGAAGCTACGGCAAGCGTGGATTCAGGCCGTTCAAGCCAGCATAGCCTCGGCGTACCGCGAGAGCCCAGACAGCTTCTACATCGAGGTAAGCTGGAACCAAGCTCAGCAAACTCAAGTTTCATGGCTTGTTTTTGATATTCTACTTTATTAAGTCATTAATCCATCCATCCATCCATTGTCCACCGCATTATCCGAGTCCGGGTCGCGGGGGCAGCAGTCGGAGCAGGGATCCCGAGACTTCCCTCTCCCCGGACACTTCCTCCAGCTCTTCCGGGGGGACTCCAAGGCGTTCCCAGGCCAGCCGAATGACGTAGTCACTCCAGCGTGTCGTGGGTCTTCCTCGGGGCCTCCTCCCGGTGGGACATGCCCGGAACACCTCACGAGGGAGGCGTCCAGGGGGCATCCTATACAGGTGCCCGAGCCACCTCAGCTGGCTCCTCTCGATGTGGAGGAGCAGCGGCTCTACTCCGAGCTCCTCCCGGGTGACAGAGCTCCTCACCCTCTCTAAGGGAGCGCCCCGCCACCCTGCGGAGGAAACCCATTTCGGCCGCTTGTATCCGGGATCCCGTTCTTTCGGTCATGACCCAGAGTTCATGACCATAGGTGAGGGTGGGAACGTAGATCGACCGGTAAACCGAGAGCTTTGCCTTTCGGCTCAGCTCCTTCTTCACCACGACGGACCGATACAATGACCGCATTACTGCGGCCGCCGCACCGATCCGCCTGTCAATCTCGCGCTCCGTTCTCCCCTCACTCGTGAACAAGACCCCAAGATACTTAAACTCCTCCACCTGAGGCAGGAACTCTCCCCTGACCTGGAGGGTGCAAGCCACCTTTTTCCGGTCGAGAACCATGGCCTCAGACTTAGAGGTGCTGATTCTCATCCCAGCTGCTTCACACTCGGCTGCAAACCGCCCCAGTGCATGCTGAAGGTCCTGGCTCGAGGGAGCCAACAAGACCACATCATCTGCAAAAAGCAGAGAGGAAATCAAGTGGCTCCCGAACCGTACCCCCTCCGGCCCCTGGCTGCGCCTAGAAATTCTGTCCATAAAAATAATGAACAGAACCGGTGACAAAGGGCAGCCCTGCCGGAGTCCAACACGCACCGGGAACAGGTCTGACTTACTGCCGGCAATGCGAACCAAGCTCCTGCTCCGGTCATACAGGGACCGTACAGCCCTCAGCAGAGGGCTTCCGACCCCATACTCTCGGAGCACCCCCCACAGGATGCCACGTGGGACACGGTCGAAAGCCTTCTCCAAGTCCACAAAACACATGTGGACTGGTTGGGCAAACTCCCATGCGCCCTCGAGCACCCTGCGGAGGGTATAGAGCTGGTCCAGCGTTCCACGGCCAGGGCGAAAACCGCATTGTTCCTCTTGAATCTGAGGTTCGACTATCGGCCGAATTCTCCTCTCCAGCACCCTGGAATAGACTTTCCCCGGCAGGCTGAGGAGTATGATTCCCCGGTAGTTGGAACACACCCTCCGGTCCCCCTTTTTGAAGAGAGGGACCACCACCCCGGTCTGTCAGTCCAGAGGCACTGTCCCCGACTGCCACGCGATGCTGCAGAGGCGTGTCAGACACGACAGCCCCGCAACATCCAGAGACTTGAGGTACTCAGGGCGGATCTCATCCACCCCCGGTGCCTTGCCACCGAGGAGCTTCCGAACTACCTCAGTGACTTCAGCTTGGGTAATGAATGAATCAACTTCTGAATCCTCAGCCTCTGCTTCCTCGACGGAAGGCGTGTCAGCGGGATTGAGGAGATCCTCGAAGTATTCCTTCCACCGCCCGACGATGTCCCCAGTCGAGGTCAACAGCTCCCCTCCTCCACTGTAAACAGTGTTGGCGGAGCACTGCTTCCCCCTCCTGAGGCGCCGGATGGTTTGCCAGAATTTCCTCGAGGCCGACCGGTAGTCCTCCTCCATGGCCTCCCCGAACCTTTCCCAGACCCGAGTTTTTGCTTCCGCGACCGCCCGGGCTGCAGTCCGCTTGGCCTGCCGGTACCCGTCAGCTGCCTCGGGAGTCCGCCGACCTAGCCAGGCTCGGTAGGACTCCTTCTTCAGCTTGACGGCATCCCTTACTTCCGGTGTCCACCACCGGGTTCGGGGATTGCCGCCGCGACAGGCGCCGGAGACCTTACGGCCGCAGCTCCGGACGGCCGCGTCAACAATGGAAGTGGAGAACATGGTCCATTCGGACTCAATGTCTCCGGCCTCCCTCGGAATCCGGTCAAAGCTCTCCCGGAGGTGGGAGTTGAAGACCTCCCTGACAGGGGAATCTGCCAGACGTTCCCAGCAGACCCTCACGATACGCTTGGGTCTTCCAGGTCTGACCAGCTTCCTCCCCTGCCAGTGGATCCAACTCACCACCAGGTGGTGATCAGTTGACAGCTCCACCCCTCTCTTCACCCGAGTGTCCAAGACATACGGCCGGAGGTCAGATGACACGACTACAAAGTCGATCATTGACCTCCGGCCTAGGGTGTCCTGGTGCCACGTGCACTGATGGACACCCCTATGCTCGAACATGGTGTTCGTTATGGACAGACTGTGGCTAGCACAGAAGTCCAATAACAGAACACCGCTCGGGTTCAGATCGGGGAGGCCGTTCCTCCCAATCACACCTCTCCAGGTAACACTGTCGCTGCCCACGTGAGCGTTGAAGTCCCCCAACAGAACGATGGAGTCCCCAGTTGGGGCACTTTCCAGCACCCCTCCCAGGGCCTCCAGGAAGGCCGGGTACTCTGCACTGCCGTTCGGCCCGTAGGCCGAAACGACAGTGAGAGACCTATCCCCGACCCGAAGGCGTAGGGAAGCGACCCTCTCGTTAAGTGGGGAGAACTCCAACACATGGCGGCTGAGCTGGGGAGCTATGAGCAAGCCCACACCAGCTCGCCGCCTCTCACCATGGGCAACTCCAGAGTGGAAGAGAGTCCAACCTCTCTCAAGGAGTTGGGTTCCAGAGCCCAGGCTGTGCGTGTAGGTGAGCCCGACTATCTCTAGTTGATACCTCTCAGCCTCCCGCACAAGCTCAGGCTCCTTCCCCCCCAGCGAGGTGACATTCCATGTCCCTAAAGCCAGAGTCGTCGTCCGGGGATTGGGTCGCCGGGGCCCCCGCCCACGGCTGCCACCCAAATCACACGGCACCTTCCCCTTATGAACCCTCCCGCGGGTGGTGGGCCTACGGGAAGGCCCTTCCCCTTATGAACCCTCCCGCGGGTGGTGGGCCTACGGGAGGGCGGAGGGGTAACTGTACCAAATATTAATGTCCATGAACCGCTGGTTCTTGGTAACTGTACCAAATATTAATGTCCATGGACCACTGGTTCTTGGTAACTGTACCAAATATCAATGTCCATGGACCACTGGTTCTTGGTAACTGTACCAAATATTAATGTCCATGGACCACTGGTTCTTGGTAACTGTACCAAATATTAATGTCCATGGACCACTGGTTCTTGGTAACTGTACCAAATATTAATGTCCATGGACCACTGGTTCTTGGGGTAACTGTACCGGTAACGGTCAAGTCCAACTACCTTTAATTTAAACCGATAATCTGCTGTTATCCCGTCTTCTCCACTAGTTGCTGATGTTTTGCCCCTCAGTGAGAGTAAGGGTGCGTGGTCCAGTGGGGAAGTGACGTCAATGCAGAACCTCTTTTACTGGACTTCAGAACCAGCTGATGGATGTGAAAACTGCCTTCCTGCCTTCAGTCGTGTTTGTTTCTATTCAGCATCTGGACAGAACGGCGTCTCCGTCCACCAGCAGCATCGATTCGGTCAGCGAGCCGCGAGAGCGCAGCAGCAGGGGGGAGACCATCCTGCAGCGTATCCAGTGTCTTCCAGGGAACGAGCAGTGCTGCGACTGCGGCCAGGCCGACCCCCGCTGGGCCTCCATCAACCTGGGCATCCTGCTGTGTATCGAGTGCTCCGGCATCCACAGGTAGAGAAAAACAGCCGTCTTTTAGGCCAGTCTCGGGACAAAAAGGTCTCCGTCCCAGATAAATGGTCAATGTAAATTTACTTGATTTATATAGCCCTTTACAGCCACCTCTAGGTGAGCCAAAGTGCTTGACCTTTGACCTGGGAACTTCCAATAACAGTTGGTTTGAGGATCTCAGCCCCGCCAGGCTCACGCACCGTTAAAAGCTCTGATTAATAGGGGGGGGCAAGGCCCTTGAGTGCTTTAAAAACAAACATTAAAAGTTTAAAATCCATTCTAAAATGGACAGGAAGCCAATGGAGTGAATATAAAACAGTTGTTAGTTGCAGTAGTGGCGAATATGGTTTTTGGATAAGGGGAAGGAAACCGGAGCACCCGGAGAAAATCCTCAAGGAAATGTAGGGAGAGCAAAACTAATTTTATATCTGTCTACTAATTCTAGTTCAATCACGTTGAAATCAGTGTTTTTAAATTATTCCAAATATTTTCTGTTGGTGCAACCACCAAAGCAGTAGCAAATGCCCCCAACAGTCCCAACGTAAGAGCTTTTATAACAGTGTCTCTGTATCCTTTGGCCTTTGGTGTTTTGATGAAAGTCTTAAAGGTGTCAATTACTGCATCATTTAGGAGCTTCTTTGACAATAAGATGACCAATAATTTGTCAAGACTGCCAACACTCTTAATCAGATTTTTTAACAAACACGTTTCAACATTATTCACAATATCTATCCTAAATGTAAAATCTGAGTCCCAGACATGGGGCCAAATCTTTCTATAAAAGTTATTTATCGCTTTCGTTTGACGGACTATGGTAATGTTAGCTCTTTTCAAAGCTGCACGAAGTAGCTGTGTAACTACTAAGTGAATAAGAATTTGTTTACTTTCTAGATTAGTGCAGTCCATTATCCTGACAATGACAAATAAAAGCCGGGTATTTAATTTCACCTGAATTAGATGCAATCAAATCTGATGTGTAGATCACTGAGAGTCCTCCAGTATCTGTGGGCAAATGTGTGATCTGTGTTTATATAGAGTAACAGAATTCTGTGATGCAACAACGGCAGTGGGCGGGGCCAATTCCAAATGGTTCTTTATGATGTCATCTTTTGATGTCAGCAGTTTTCTCACTGACTTCAAAGCATTATGTTAAATTGGACCTAATGAGCTCCGCCCCTAAAGTTCCCAACTCCCAACACGGCCGACATTCTTCTCAGACCCTTCAGCCGGCGTGGCTCCATTACACTCTAGCGCCACACGGGAACCTTTGACTGAAAAAAGAAAAGCAGAAAATATGCCTACTGACATATTTGTAATATACTCAAACTATTGTATTTACTGACTAAATTAAAACGGGCAAAACAAGATGCCTAGTCTATGGGAAAAAAAATGTACGATAATTTCACAGTGCCTGGAAATGCCAAAGTTATTGTGCAATTCATAATATAATAAGTTGATTCACTGTCTCAATAATCAAATAAATTCATTGACTCTTAAAAGTTGTTAGTTGCAGTAGTAGCGAATATGGTTTTTGGATAAGGGGAAGGAAACCGGAGCACCCGGAGAAAATCCTCAAGGAAATGTAGGGAGAGCTAAACTAATTTTATATCTGTCTACTAATTCTAGTTCAATCACGTTGAAATCAGTGTTTTTAAATTATTCCAAATATTTTCTGTTGGTGCAACCACCAAAGCAGTAGCAAATGCCCCCAACAGTCCCAACGTAAGAGCTTTTATAACAGTGTCTCTGTATCCTTTGGCCTTTGGTGTTTTGATGAAAGTCTTAAAGGTGTCAATTACTGCATCATTTAGGAGCTTCTTTGACAATAAGATGACCAATAATTCATCAAGACTGCCAACACTCTTAATCAGATTTTTTAACAAACACGTTTCAACATTATTTACAATATCTACCCTAAATGTAAAATCTGAGTCCCAGACATGGGGCCAAATCTTTCTATAAAAGTTATTTATCGCTTTCGTTCGACGGACTATGGTAATGTTAGCTCTTTTCAAAGCTGCACGAAGTAGCTCTGTAACTACTAAGTGAATAAGAATTTGTTTACTTTCTAGATTAGTGCAGTCCATTATCCTGACAATGACAAATAAAAGCCGGGTGTTTAATTTCACCTGAATTAGATGCAATCAAATCTAATGTGTAGATCACTGAGAGTCCTCCAGTATCTGTGGGCAAATGTGTGATCTGTGTTTATATAGAGTAACAGAATTCTGTGATGCAACAACGGCAGTGGGCGGGGCCAATTCCAAATGTTCTTTATGATGTCATCTTTTGATGTCAGCAGTTTTCTCACTGACTTCAAAGCATAATGTTAAATTGGTCCCAATGAGCTCCGCCCCTAAAGTTCCCAACTCCCAACACGGCCGACATTCTTCTCAGACCCTTCAGCCGGTGTGGCTCCATTACACTCTAGCGCCACACGGGAACCTTTGACTGAAAAAAGAAAAGCAGAAAAGATCCCTACTGGCATATTTGTAATATACTCAAACTACTGTATTTACTGACTAAGGCAAGTCAAGGCAAATTTATTTATATAGCACAATTCAACACAAGGTAATTCAAAGTGCTTTACATTGACATTAAAAGCGGCAAGACATAATAACAAATGGGTAAGAATAAGAAAAGAAGTAAAATAATAAAAAGCACAAGCTGTTAAAAAAAAAATAAGGGCAGTAGAGTAGAGTACAGCAGGTTTAATTTAAGAGTACACTTCAGTAAACAGTAATGTTTTTAACCCTGATTTAAAGGAGCTGACAGTTGGAGCAGACCTCAGGTCTACAGGAAGTTTGTTCCACCGGTGAGGAGCAGAATAACTGAACGCTGCCTCACCTTGCTTGGTTCTGGTTCTTGGGACACACAACAAACCAGATCCAGATGAACCTCAGGGGTCTGGGAGCTTCATAGGAACTAACAGATCAGCCATGTATTTTGGTCCAAGACCATTCAGGTCTTTGTAAACCAGCAGTAAGATTTTAAACTCTATCCTTTGACTCACTGGAAGCCAGTGTAGTGATTTCATGACCGGTGTAATGTGGTCCAGTTTCCTGGTGTTTGTAAGGACTCTGGCAGCAGCGTTCTGGATCAGCTGCAGCTGCCTGATTGATTTCTTGTTAAGGCCGGTAAAGATGCCATTGCAATAATCCAACCTACTGAAAATGAATGCATGAATAAGTTTTCCATGTCTTGTTTAGACAGAATCCCCTTAATTCTAGCAATGTTTTTCAGGTGGTAATAGGCAGATTTAGTGATAAACTTTAGATGGCTGTTGAAGTTCAGGTCTAAGTCAATAATTACACCAAGATTTCTGGCTTGATTCGTAGCTGTCAATGACATGGAGCCAAGGTGAGCGCTGATCTTTTCCCTTTCATTTTTAGGGCCAAAAATTATCACCTCTGTCTTTTCTGCATTTAGCTGGAGAAAATTCTGGCACATCCACTCATTGATTTGGTGAATACAGTTACTCAATGAGATCAGGGGACTGTAGTCATGTGGTGACACTGAAATATAGAGCTGTGTGTCATCTGCATAAGTATGGTAGGAAATGTTGTGACTAAATTAAAACGGGCAAGACAAGATGCCTAGTCTATGGGGAAAAAAATGTACGATAATTTCACAGTGCCTGGAAATGCCAAAGTTATTGTGCAATTCATAATATAATAAGTTGATTCACTGTCTCTATAATCAAATAAATTCATTGACTCTTAAAAGTTGTTAGTTGCAGTAGTAGCGAATATGGTTTTTGGATAAGGGGAAGGAAACCGGAGCACCCGGAGAAAATCCTCAAGGAAATGTAGGGAGAGCTAAACTAATTTTATATCTGTGTCTACTAATTCTAGTTCAATCACATCCTTTATTCAGATTTGGATTTAATCTTCGACTTCAAACTAGTGTTTTGAAATCAGAGTTTTTAAATTATTCCAAATATTTTCTGTTGGTGCAACCACCAAAGCAGTAGCAAATGCCCCCAACAGTACCAACGTAAGAGCTTTTACAACAGTGTCTCTGTATCCTTTGGCCTTTGGTGTTTTGATGAAAGTCTTAAAGGTGTCAATTACTGCATCGTTTATGAGCTTCTTTGACAATAAGATGTCCAATAATTCGTCAAGACTGCCAACCCTCTTAATCAGATTTTTTAACAAACACATTTCAACATTATTCACAATATCTATCCTAAATGTAAAATCTGAGTCCACGACATGGGGCCAAATCTTCCTATAAAAGTTATTTATGGCTTTCGCTTCATTGGCTATGGTCGTGGTAATGTTAGCTTTTTTCAAAGCTGCACGAAGTAGCTCTGTAACTACTAAGTGAATAAGAATTTGTTTACTTTCTAGATTAGTGCAGTCCATTATCCTGACAATGACAAATAAAAGCCGGGTATTTAATTTCACCTGAATTAGATGCAATCAAATCTAATATGTAGATCACTGAGAGTCCTCCAGTATCTGTGGGCAAATGTGTGATCTGTGTTTATATAGAGTAACAGAATTCTGTGATGCAACAACAGCAGTGGGCGGGGCCAATTCCAAATGTTCTTTATGATGTCATCTTTTGATGTCAGCAGTTTTCTCACTGACTTCAAAGCATAATGTTAAATTGGTCCCAATGAGCTCCGCCCCTAAAGTTCCCAACTCCCAACATGGCCGACATTCTTCTCAGACCCTTCAGCCGGCGTGGCTCCATTACACTCTAGCGCCACACGAGAACCTTTGACTGAAAAAAGAAAAGCAGAAAAGATCCCTACTGGCATATTTGTAATATACTCAAACTACTGTATTTACTGACTAAATTAAAACGGGCAAGACAAGATGCCTAGTCTATGGGAAAAAAAATGTACTGTGGTGCCGAAGAACGGGAGTCGGAGGCGGAGTATGAATGTTGAAAGCAGGCGCGAGCCGTTTATTAACATCAGCCATTCAAACCACAACAACACTGAACCGGAAGCGTAACGTCCGTCAATGCGCCTTATCCGGGCGGAACCACATTAACCCGCAGAGGGTTCCTAAGTGAATTATGTAACCCACTACACCAGCCCCCCCAGAATTCACCCATAGTCAAAATCCCCCCGCCGCGGGGGAACGACAGCCCGACCCCTACGGGTGCGAAAAACCGGGGTCGAGGGGGGCGGGGTCGAAGGTGCGGCCGCACCAACCGCAGAGCCGGGGGGCCAACGCGCCAACAGCGGCGCGGGCCTCTCAACCGGGGGCAGGGACGAGGGCCCAGGGGGCCGGCCCCTACGAGGGGCTTGTGCCAACTCCAATGGCCGGGAAATGTCCAAGTGGGCCGGCTTAACCCTATCCACCGAGACAGTCTTAGGCCTACCGCCCATGTCCACAACCAAGCTCTTAACCCCGTGCTGCAGGACCCTAAACGGCCCGTCGTAGGGAGGGCGCAGGGGGCCGCGGTGGGCATCATGGCGAGCGAACACGAAATCCGTCGAGCGCAGACTGGGGGGCACCTTGAAGGCGGGGGAGCCGTGTTGCGATGTAGGGATGGGCGTGAACGCCCCAGCGGCCTCCAGCAGGGCGGCGCGCTGCGTGGCTGCCGACCAGGGGGCAGTGGCGCTCGGGATGAAATCCCCCGGAACCCACAGGGTCTGCCCGTAGACCAACTCAGCAGAAGAGGACTGCAGGTCCTCCTTGGGGGCACACCTCAGGCCCAGGAGGACCCATGGGAGTTTATCCACCCAGTTGCCATCCGTTAAGCTCGCGCGGAGGGCTGCCTTCATTGAACGGTGGAACCTCTCCACCAGACCGTTCGCCTGGGGGTGGTAGGCCGTGGTGCGGTGTAGTTTGATCCCCAAACCGTCCGCGACCGCGTTCCATAGCTCCGCAGTAAACTGCGGGCCGTGGTCCGAGGAGAGGTCGGAAGGGGTCCCGAAACGCGCAACCCACGTCCCGATGAATGCCCGGGCCACGTCGGAAGAGGTTGGCGAGGGGAATGGCCTCGGGCCAACGCGTCGTTCTGTCGACCACCGTGAGGAGATAGGTGAAGCCCTGCGAAGGGGGCAGCGGACCAACCAGGTCGATGTGAACGTGGTCGAACCTCCGCTTGGGAACAGTGAAGGTTTCAAAGGGGGCCCTGGTGTGACGGTGCACCTTAGCCCGCTGGCAGGCCACACACGCATCGACCCACGCCCTCACGTCCTTCTTCAGCCCTTGCCACACAAACTTCTGAGAAACCAACCTAACGGTCGGCTTTCTGCCAGGGTGGGAGAGATTGTGCACCGCCTCGAAAACGCCCCGCCTCCAGTCAGCAGGAACCAGCGGTCGAGGCTGGCCAGTAGAGAGGTCACACCACAGTCTGACACCCGAGTCACCGACCGCGACCTCCTCCAGGCGCAACCCGGTGTCGGAGGCCCTGAGGGCCTGGATCCCGCGGTCCGAGGCCTGGTCCGCGCCCATGCCGGCGTAGTCGACGCCCAACTGGACCGCCCCTACAACCGCCCTGGAGAGGCAGTCCGCGACCACGTTGTCCTTACCGGCGACGTGTCGGACGTCGGTGGTGTACTCTGATATAAACGCCAACTGGCGCTGCTGGCGGGCAGACCACGGTTCAGCCACTTTAGACATGGAGATTGTGAGGGGTTTGTGGTCCACGAAAGCCGTAAACTCCCGACCCTCCAGGAGGAAACGGAAGTGGCGGATTGCCAGGAAGAGGGCCAGGAGTTCCCTGTCGAACGCACTGTATTTACGCTCTCTGGGGGTCAACTGGCGGCTGAAAAAGGCGAGCGGCTGCCAGGCGCCGCCGACCCACTGCTCATGCACTGCGCCGACGGCGTAATCCGACGCGTCAGTTGTGACTGCCACCGGGGCCCCAGGTGCCGGGTGAGCCAGCAGAGCCGCCTGGCTCAGGGCAGCCTTGGTGGCCTCGAATGCGGCCTCCCTCTCGGCCGTCCAGTCGACGGCCTGGTTGGCGGACTTGCCTTTGAGAGCCTCGTACAGCAGGCGCATGGTGTGGGCCGCTCGGCGGATGAACTGGTGATAAAATGTCACCATCCCGAGAAATTCTCAGAGCGCCCCAGCGGTATCCGGGCGGGGAAAAGCAGCAACGGCCTCCACCTTCGACGGAAGGGGGGCGGCCCCGTCCATGTTGATGAGGTGCCCAAGGAAGTGGATTGAGGGCAACCCGAACTGGCACTTAGCCGGGTTCACGATGAGGCCGTGCTCGCTGAGCCGTGTGAAGAGGCCCCGGAGGTGCGCCAGGTGCTCCCCCTCCGAGGAGCTGGCAACGAGAATGTCGTCCAGGTAGACGAAAACGTAAGGCATGTCCCTGAGCGCCGAGTCCATCAGCCGTTGGAAGGACTGAGCCGCATTCTTAAGTCCAAACGGCATGCGCAGAAACTCGAATAAGCCAAACGGCGTGACTACGGTCGTCTTAGGGACGTCAGCCGGACGCACGGGGACCTGGTGGTAACCACGCACCAGGTCCACCTTTTGAAAAAATCAGCTTACCCGCCAGGTGCACAGAGAAGTCCTGGATGTGCGGGACCGGGTAGCGATCGGGAGTAGTGGCGTCATTCAAACGGCGGTAATCGCCGCACGGCCGCCACCCACCCCCTGGCTTGGGGGCGATGTGGAGCGGCGACGCCCACGGGCTGTCCGAACGCCGAACGATGCCAAGGCACTCCATGTTGGCGAACTCAGACCTGGCGACCTCGAGCCTCTCGGGGTTGAGCCGCCGGGCCCTAGCATGGACCGGGGGGCCCTCGGTCACGATGTGGTGCTCCACACCATGTTTGGTCGTGGCCGCAGAGAAGGTGGGTTCAGTCAGGCTGGGAAACTCACCGAGGAGGATCTGGTAGTTGTCCCCCTCCGAGAGCGAGCCGGAGAGCCCACTGCAGGTCGCCTCCCCAGAAACACACGCAATCGTGGAGAAGGTCAGCGCGTCAACAAGGCGGCCGTTCTTGACGTCCACCAGCAAACCGTGCGCGCACAAAAAATCAGCGCCGACGAGGGGGAAAGATATGTCAGCAGTGACAAAGTCCCACGTGAATCGCTGACCCCCAAAACACAAGTCCACGGTCCTCGTGCCGTAGGAGCGGATAGGGGTGTTGTCTGCAGACGTCAGTGGCGGCCCCTGGGAACCACCGGCGGTGTCGTCCACGGTAGCCGGCAGCACACTCCTCTGTGCGCCGGTGTCGCAGAGGAACTTGAGTCCAGAGATGGCGTCTCGGACAAACAACAGCCGGTTCGTCGTGCCTGCGCTCACGGCTGCTACTGAGCGCAGGCTCTGGCGTTTCCCGCCGCGTAGGTACAGGGGGGACGGCACTTGCTCGCCTTAGCGCCAAAGCGTGCATGGTAATAGCACATACCAGAGCCGGCGCCGCCGTCAGCAGCAGTGAGTCCCTTCTTGGTCGGCGTGTCGCCACCCGCAGGTGCAGAGCTGCGTGTCAGGGCCAGCACCTCCGGGGTGCAACGTTGAGCAGCCAGGAAAAAACGATCAGCCTCCTCGGCCAGGGCGCGGGGCTCCGTAATAACAGTGTTGGCCAGAGCTGTCTGAACGCGAGGAGGCATGTGGCGGAGGAACAGCTCAACAAAAAGAAAGTTGGGCTCCTCTGCACCCAGCAGGTTCAACATCACCTCCATCAGCTCGGAAGGTTTGCTGTCCCCAAGTCCCTGGATTGCAAACAGCCGTCTGGCCCGTTCTTCCCGCGACAGCTCAAAAGTCTTGAGGAGGTAAGCTTTAAAAGCTTCATATTTATTCCGGGCTGGAGGGGTGGTGATGAAACTCACCGACCTGGTCGCGGTGGAACTCCCCAGCGCCGAGACAACGTGGTAATAGCGCACATCGTCGTCTGTGACGTCGCGGAGCGCGAACTGCGCCTCGGTCTGGGCGAACCATGCCGCCGCTGATGTCTCCCAAAACTCCGGCAACTTCAGAAAAGTAGCGTTGTTTGCCATGTTCGGTTCAGTCCCTGAGTCTTCAGCGAGACTGACGTCGGGGTCACCAGTGTGGTGCCGAAGAACGGGAGTCGGAGGCGGAGTATGAATGTTGAAAGCAGGCGCGAGCCGTTTATTAACATCAGCCATTCAAACCACAACAACACTGAACCGGAAGCGTAACGTCCGTCACTGCGCCCTATCCGGGCGGAACCACATTAACCCGCAGAGGGTTCCTAAGTGAATTATGTAACCCACTACAGTACGATAATTTCACAGTGCCTGGAAATGCCAAAGTTATTGTGCAATTCATAATATAATAAGTTGATTCACTGTCTCAATAATCAAATAAATTCATTGACTCTTAAAAGTTGTTAGTTGCAGTAGTAGCGAATATGGTTTTTGGATAAGGGGAAGGAAACCGGAGCACCCGGAGAAAATCCTCAAGGAAATGTAGGGAGAGCTAAACTAATTTTATATCTGTCTACTAATTCTAGTTTAATCACGTTGAAATCAGAGTTTTTAAATTATTCCAAATATTTTCTGTTGGTGCGACCACCAAAGCAGTAGCAAATGCCCCCAACAGTCCCAACGTTAGAGCTTTTATAACAGTGTCTCTGTATCCTTTGGCCTTTGGTGTTTTGATGAAAGTCTTAAAGGTGTCAATTACTGCATCATTTAAGAGCTTCTTTGACAATAAGATGACCAATAATTCGTCAAGACTGCCAACACTCTTAATCAGATCTTTTAACAAACACGTTTCAACATTATTTACAATATCTACCCTAAATGTAAAATCTGAGTCCCAGACATGGGGCCAAATCTTTCTAAAAAAGTTATTTATCGCTTTCGTTTGACGGACTATTGTAATGTTAGCTCTTTTCAAAGCTGCACGAAGTAGCTCTGTAACTACTAAGTGAACAAGAATTTTTTTACTTTCTAGATTAGTGCAGTCCATTATCCTGACAATGACAAATAATTAAAAGCCGGGTATTTAATTTCACCTGAATTAGATGCAATCAAATCTAATGTGTAGATCACTGAGAGTCCTCCAGTATCTGTGGGCAAATGTGTGATCTGTGTTTATATAGAGTAACAGAATTCTGTGATGCAACAGCAGCAGTGGGCGGGGCCAATTCCAAATGTTCTGATGATGTCATCAGAAATGATGTCAGCAGTTCTCTCAGTGACTTCAAAGCATTATGTTAAATTGTCCCAATGAGCTCCGCCCCTAAAGTTCCCAACTCCCAACATGGCCGACAGTCTTCTCCGACCCTTCAGCCGGCGTGGCAGAAACCAAAACAAGATGGAAAAATAAAATGTAATAAAACAATTATGACTGACTGCTTCTCATAAGATGAAGCATACTTTAGTTTTTTTGGTCAGATTTGGCTGGAGTTTGCTCCTTCGGAGAGCTGCGTCCTGAACGAAGCACGCTGAAGCGTTTTTATTTCAGTATCAGCATCTTATACATTCCTTTACATACACACTGTCTACCGTTTTCCATTCATTCCGTCTGCACCCACAGACTAGTTTGCACCATTTAATTAGCAAAGCAATGAAGATAAGAGTGAGACACAGGAGAGGAAAATAAAAATAAATAAATGAATAAAGTACATAAAAATAATAAATAGGAAAAATAAATAACTAAATAAAAAGGAGGTGGGGTGGGGAGGGTATTAGTGTGTGTGCATGAGTGTGTCTTATGTATTACTAGAATGTAGGGGTGTGCAAACAAGGGTACCTCACGATTCAATTCGATTTCGATTATTGGAGCTTCGATTCTTCGATTATAACGATTGTCGATTTGATTATTGGTGCCACGATTCTTCGATTATTGTGATTTTTTTTTTTTTTTTATGCTTTTTTCCATACAAGATTGATTTTGTCTTTATTTGTGGGTACATTTGTAAATAAATAGCCAATCAATTAACTCAGTTCCTCTAACAACACTCATTCAGTAAATAAGGTTTTTTGAACATTTGACATGTATTTTTCAAAGACATAAAATAATGTATTTTATGACTATGTAAACATTTGCTCTTTGACTTACTTAACTTTGACCAGGGAAAGCTGCACTTGCATGAGAGCGCCCTCTATTGGTGGAAAACACTGAAAACGGTCAAGCCCTGGATTTAATGAGTTCATTAATTCAAGTAAACAAGATATATGTACTTCCATCAAATCTATTTAGTGTAAACATATCTACCATATTTCAAGTGAACAATAAGAAATTCAGCAGCTTATTCAGTCTGGAATCTGGATAGGATAACTTAAAAAAATAAAAATAAAAAAAGAAATAAAAAAAATATATATATTTTTTTTTTTCTAATTCCAAATTGTCACGTGACGCATCGCGATGCATCGACACATCGATGAATTGCACCCACCTCTACTAGAATGTGAAGGAGAGTCTATTCACTGCGTTAACAGAGGCATGGCAGGGCTCCAGCTTTTGAGAAAAACACTTTTCTGAAGTCTAAGAGTATGTTATCTGTTCCATCTGAAAGATTTCCCATACTTTTTCAGTCCACATGTTGTATGTTGGGGGGTCAGATTTTCAATTCAATTTTATTTGTATAGCGTCTAATACAACAGATGTTGTCTCTAGACGTTTCCAGAGACCCAGAACATAAACCCCCGAGCAATTATTATATAAAGAATGGCAGGTAAAAACTCCCCTAGTGGGAGAAAAGCCTTAAGCCAAACAGTGGCAAGAAAAACTCCCCTTTAGGAGGGAAGAAACCACCACAATAGTGATGCACTTTGCTGCTGTCAGTTATATCTGTAAGAGATATTTTTTTACCTCTACCCACAATTCCTTCCGGTATCACACCTAGTATCGCCACCGTCGGATCTTTTATGAGATCTTGATACTGAAAGGGCCCCAAACACATCTTCCCAATATGTATTTAATTTTGAGCATGTCCAGAATATGCGAGTCTGGTTGCCTATTAGGGGTGTAACAATATATCGTGCCACAAAATTTCGTGATACAAAAATGTCACAATACGTGTCGTGGAGGTGAAAAAGTGTATCGCGATATTGGAATATTAATATTAATCTATTGTGTTGACTAGTAACGCGCATCCGAAAAAAGAAAAAAGTCAAATCATACATGAGAGAAACTATTCAGTTTGTGGCAAAATATTTTATTGTATGAAACTGAAGATCATAATGCAAACCTGACATTTACTTTTAGTTCAGTTTGTGGAAAATGGTTGGCCTGGCTTTTTCTTTAAAACTTAAACAGTTATAAAGCATTACAAACTGTAACAATAGGGCAAACGCACAGCATTGTTTTGTATTTTGTGTTTTTCAAATAAAAGACCATTTTTTCCAGTCATATGTTCCTCATTCAAGGTTGTTAAAAAAATACTGCTATAATATCGTATCGTTATCGTGACCTCAATATCGTGTATCGTACCGTATCGTGAGATTAGTGTATCGTTACACCCCTATTGCCTATCTGCATGCCACAGTTTCTCCAGCATTTATTAGTGTCTGACCCATTTTGACCACTATTTCTGGTGTACGAAAGAACCTTGTGATTACCTTCCATTTGTATTTCCTCCAGTTATTGGAATTGGTGACTAAGTGTGCTGAAGCAGCGTATATTTTGAGTGGATTTCCGAAAGGGGGAAAGGAGGAGGAAACGTAGCGCCTCTTTGTGACGGGCAAGCACGTTCTGCCTCCTGATGCGGAAGGATTAAAGCGGAGCACGACGCTCACACTGCAAAAACTCCAAATCTTACAAGAATATTTGTCTTATTTCTAGTTAAAATGTCTGATTTTTAGTCAAAAAAATCTCATTACACTTAAAATCAGACTCATCACTGATAAAAAACAACAATTTTCACCTGTTTCAATTAGATTTTCACTTAAAATAAGTAGAAAAATCTGCCAGTGGAACAAGATTTTTTTGCTTGTAATGAGAAGATAAATCTTGTCCCACTGGCAGATTTTTCTACTTATTTCAAGTGAAAATTTACTTGAAACAGGTGAAAATTGTCAAATAACAAGTTATTTATCTGCTGATGACTCTTGTTTTAAGTGTAATGAGATTTTTTGACTAAAAATAAGACATTTTAACTAGAAATAAGAGAAATATTCCTGGTAAGATTTTGAGTCTTTGCAGTGCAGAGCATCAGTGTGCTTTCCCTGGGTGTTTTGTTTGTTCATTTATTTAGCACATATTAAAAAGTCAGTAATACAATTACCATATAAAAAAAACAATAGACAGCATATATGCAAGGACGTCCAAAAAACTCTTTAGGGGCTTGACAAGAGGACTTCCTTAAATGAACATAAAAATTGACATAAATGCATATCATACGCAGCAAACACACGCCACACACACACACACACACTCCCGCGCACAGCACGCTCACACACTGCACACTCAACACGCTCACACAAAGAAAAGAAAAAGTACATACCCAAAAAAATAGAAAAGACAAAGGAAAGAAAGAAAAACCACAATACTGTATAAAAAAATGAGGAAAAAAGACAAGTGTGAGTAAGTAGAAGTTTACATCATATTATTAAGCTATTGATATAGCAAAATATGTTTCACAGATTATTTTAAATCATGAGAAAGTTTGACCAGGTGGGGAGGAAGTGAATTCCACATCTTGGAACATCTGTAAGAATCTTAAACTGAGATGAAATAGTTTGCGATTGTGGGGACCAAAGCTGGGAGGCTTTATAGGTTGAATAATTCTGAAATTCATTGTTCGGGGAAAAGAAATTGTGAAAAAAAGTTAGGAAGAGTTTTATTTAAAGAACCGCATACAAATTGAGCAATTTGGAGGTTTTCATTTAGCAGAGAGATCCTTGACTAGTTAAACTCATCCTGGTGAGGATGTTGAGTTAAAGGTTTGCTCTAGAAAAAGGCTCCAAATCAATGATCTGCACCCTTCTTATTTCTCTGAATGTCCGGTGGGAAAAGCAGTCTGCAGCAGTTGTGTTCTGCTTTTCCGTTGCTTGTATAATCCCCAGTCCTGTTCCCGTGTGCGCTGCCACCTGTTGCATATTCATGCTCCTTCCACGGACTCATCTTTTCACCGCGAGGCCAGACTTGGCCTTTTCTTACAATGCAGTTTCTCTCCAACATGCCACCGTTGCCTGGATACCAGACAGTTATTTGCATGACATTGGGAGACGGGGAAGAACCCTCGTAGCCATTCAGAGCAGCTCCCTGCACCAAAACGTGGCCCACAATTCACTTGTGTGATTTCCTCTCTTCATATTGGAGGAATGAAGGCTTCCTTTGTTTGTTTTCTTCAGTCGGTTGTCTTACAGTCGCCACAAAAGTCACGTCTTTCACATTTACCTCTCGGTTGTTACGCTGCTGAAAATGAGCAGCATTTGTGAACTCAGAAATGTTTTTGTTGCAGGAGTCTGGGGGTTCACTGTTCCAAGGTTCGCTCGCTCACGCTGGACTCATGGGAACCGGAGTTATTTAAGGTACAGTTTTTCCTGGATGACGCCCGACCTGACCATGAGCAAGACCTTGATTAGACCCACCAGTTTCACTCCAAAACATCACATAACAGAAAGAAAGTCGAACAAAAAAGCAGGAGGGATTCTACAACTTCATGTGTACGGAAGAGTATTAGGGCCGGGCAGGAGAAAAAATATTTGAGAGGGGAAGATTATTTTTTTTTATTATGCACTTGGAGAAAAAAGTCGAAATGTCGAGATTAATGTTGAAATACAATTTCAAGAATGAAGTCGAAATTTCGTGAATAAAGTTGTATATACGACTGAGTATTAGGGCCAAACTAAGACAAAAAAAATGGAAATTAGGAGAATAAAGTCATAATATTATGAGAATAAAGTCGTCAAATTTACGAGAATAAAGTCGTAACGTTACGAGAATAAAGTCGTAATTTATGAGAACTCTAACAGGAAGAGCATCTTCTCCCTGTGTTTAAATGAGGAATATTGAGCATCTTGTGAAGTTATATTTATTTATTTATAATATATTTAATATTAAGACTTTATTCTCGTAATATTATTACTTTATTCTCGTTATTTTACGACTTTATTCTCATATTATTATGACTTTATTCTCTCTCTCTCTTTATTCTAATTTCATTTTTTTTGTCTTAGTTTGGCCCTAATACTCGTAGAAATACAATTTTGTGAATAAAGTTGAAATGTCTCCTCTGGCCCATCAAATCCAGTTAGGAGAGCGAGTCTTTATGAGCTAAAAGAGAAATAATTTCTTTGTTGCTAAAGCTGATTCTGCAGTACAGTTTCACCAGTTCATCTACAGGCCTACGAGGCATTTTGTAAAGACAGTTTGTTATAGTCTCAGAAGGTTGACTTTATTATAGACATTTCACCTTTTTTTCCTCAACATTTCAACTTTTTTCTCGAAGTGCATAATGGGGAAAAAATAAAATATTTTTATTTTTCTCCCGCCTGGTCCTAATACTCTTCTGTATCATGTGTGCTTTGTTTGTTAAAGATGAGGTTTATATTGAAAGACTTTCCCTAAATCTTTTTTTTATCTTATCTTGATCTGTAGAGAGAGGATCACTGCAAAAACTCATATTAACAAGAATATTTGTCTTATTTCCAGTTAAAATGTCTCATTTTTAGTAAAAGAAAAACTCATTACACTTAAAACAAGAGTCATCACTGGAAAAAACAACAATTTTCACCTGTTTCAAGTAGATTTTCACTTAAAATAAGTAGAAAAATGAAAAAAAAAAATTCTTTGCTTGTAATAAGAAGATAAATCTTGTCCCACTGGCAGATTTTTCTACTTATTTCAAGTGAAAATGTACTTGAAAAAGGTGAAAATTGTCAAATAAGTTATTTTTCTGCCGATGACTCTTATTTTAAGTGTAATGAGATTTTTTGACTAAAGATGAGACATTTTAACTAGAAATTAGACAAATATTCCTGGTAAAAGTTTTTGCAGTGATCAGTCGAGGGTCTGCTGCAATGTCATAAATCTTAATTTTTAAGCCGATATTTTGTTTCTGCACCATTAACAAAGAAACAAACAAGTCAATAAATACTGTAGATTGTAATATTTTTTCAAACTTTTCCATGGATGTGCAAGGTCTGAGTTGACAGACCATGAATGTCTTTTATTTCCTTCCAGCTGATGTGTGAGCTTGGGAACAGTGTCATCAACCACATTTACGAAGGTTCATATCGAGAACAAGGTCTGAGTAAACCATCCCCTTCCAGCTCCAGGTAGGGATGTGAAAACGTGCAGATACTCGGCACACGGGTGTCTGTTCTCGGGCGTTAACGCCTCGTGTGGTTGTTCCCGAGCAGGCAGGAGAAGGAGGCCTGGATCAAGGCCAAGTACGTGGAGAAGAAGTTCCTGAAGAAGCTGGGCTCCACGCAGATCCTCGTCAACGGGGGGCGCAAGTCTGAGCGGCGGTGGAGCGTGAAGAAGTGTCGGAGGCACAACAGCGCCACCACCATATCCAAAACACGACAGAAGTACCGGCCGGAGCCGGGCAGCACCTCCCCGTCCACCCTGTCGGCAGGTCAGACAACCCCGTCATCTGGTGGTGTTTTAATAACATTAAGGTTACAGCTCAAAGCACCCACGATCAATAACTCCAGTAGGAAATACAGTAATCCCTGGTTTTTCACGGGGGTTACGTTCCAAAAAGAACCCGTGATAAGTGAAATCCGCCGAGTAGCAACCTTTTTTTTTTTTGTTTGACAATTATTATACAGGACAGTCTCAGAAAATTAGAATATTGTGATAAAGTCCTTTATTTTCTGTAATACAAAAATGTCATACATTCTGGATTCATTACAAATCAACTGAAATATTGCAAGCCTTTTATTATTTTAATATTGCTGATCATGGTTTACAGCTTAAGAAAACTCAAATATCCTATCTCAAAAAATTAGAATATTCTGGGAATCTTAATCTGTAAGCCATAATCAGCAATATTAAAATAATAAAAGGCTTGCAATATTTCAGTTGATTTGTAATGAATCCAGAATGTATGACATTTTTTTTTTTTTTTAATTGCATTACAGAAAATAAAGAACTTCATCACAATATTCAAATTTTCTGAGACAGTCCTGTACAAGGCTTCAAATTGCGGGGATCACCACGACCCGATTAATTGGATTTGAACGGGAAAAAAATTAAAAATGATTATGAAAAAGCCGTGAAGGTGTGTTTTTACCAAAGAAGAACTTGGTTATGGGTCGTTGTTGTCGCTCTTTTTTCTTCTGGGCAAAAAGATTATTATAAACCGACATGAAACCATGGATTATATCTGAGACTGTAATGAACGATTCATCAAAGGTCGTTCTTGAGCTGCTGCTGAAGCTCATTGGCCGTTCTCAGCTTGTTGCTAAGCAACCAATGTTATTGTGTATATAGTGTGTATATAGGTGTGAGGATGTTATTGATATTCATATAACATTTATGTATATATATGTATATGTATGTGTGTGTATATATATATATATATATATATATATATATATATATATATATATATATATATATATATATATATATATATATATATGTATATATATATATCTATATATACACATGCACTTTTTGGATATGACATATACACACACACACATTTTATATATATATATATATATATATATATATATATATATATATATATATATATATATATATATATATATATATATAAAATGTGTGTGTGTATATGTCATATCCAAAAAGTGCATGTGTATATATAGATATATCTGTGTGTATATATAGATATCTGTTGTTTTTTGTATAGAAATTAAATTAATTTTGATCATAAGTAAATATAGTTTAGGGGGTAGGATATAATACGTTTTTACTTCTTCTTACTCCTTTTAGAGCATGTTAATTATGATGGATGCATGTTTTTATTTATATTTTTGTTTTTTTGTTTTCTTATTTACATTTATTTTAGTTTTGTATTCACTACTGTTTCATGTTGGAAATAAAAATGTCAATCAATCAAATCGGTGAAGCAGCGAGACGTGGAAGGTGAACGGCGTTATACCAGGGATTACTGTAAAGGTGATGGGACAATAATAACATTCTTCTAGAGCTGATCTCACTCTGTTCCCTTTGTTCCCCGGTTACGTTTAACAGCAGCTGCCAAGTTCAGACGAGAGTCCTTGTTCTGTCCTGATGAGCTGGATTCTCTCTTCTCCTACTTCGATACGGGATCCGGCCCACGAAGTAAGAACCTCACAAGTTAGCCCCTTCACACTGTAGAGTCCCTGTGCACAAACATGCTGGCAAAGCCTGATTATTACAGCATGGATCCAACATTGATCCTTTATAAACACTTATTATTATTATTATTATTATTATTATTATTATTACGTTTATTGAACAGGGACAAATGTATCAAACATTATTTCATAAAAAATACAAAACAGATGTCATACATACAGGTTTCTAGCCAGAGCTAATTTGCAACCCCTGTCCCTGGTTAGGCCTTTACTTAAAATTTGAAAGCAGAGTTAAAACAGTACAAAACCATTAAAATACAAAACATGCAAAACAGAATAAACAGAATAAAGACAATACAAAGACAAGAAGCAAAAACACAAACTAGATAAAGACAGAAAACTAAAATAATACAGTGGTACAGTATGTTAAAGTCAATGTTCACAAGCTTGTTTCAGTTTCAGCCATTGTTTTACTTGTTGCTAAAAACCTTGAGCTCTGTCAGTATTTTGATTTCAGGTTCAGTTTATTCCATAATTTGGTACCTATTACCGAGAAGGATGACTGTCCAAATGTTGTTCTGTGTTTTACTATCCTACAATTACTGCTTGTTGCAGCCCTAGTTCTAATTCCACTGTTTTGTTTGTTTACCAATTGGCAGAGTATTTCTGGGGCAAAGGTTATTCACACATTTGAAAATAAGTTTTAAAAATGAGAAGCCTACAAAGCTGTCAAAACTTAATAGATTGTATTTTTTGATAATTTGGCAGTGATGCCACCTTAATTCAATCCAAAACTCAAATATCCTATCTCAAAAAATTAGAATATTCTGGGAATCTTAATCTTAAACTGTAAACCATAATCAGCAAAATTAAAATAATAAAAGGCTTGCAATATTTCAGTTGATTTGTAATGAATCCAGAATGTATGACATTTTTGTTTTTTTAATTGCATTACAGAAAATAAAGAACTTTATCACAATATTCTAATTTTCTGAGACAGTCCTGTAATGACCTAATAGGTGTAAGTGTCCGATGAGCGTGAGCGAGGCGTTGTCGTCTAACGTGTCCGTGTTGTGGCGTCTCCCGGTCCGGCAGGTCTGAGCAGCGACAGCGGCCTGGGCGGCAGCACCGACGGCAGCACAGACATCCTGGTGTTCGGCTCCGTGGTGAACAGCGTCACGGAGGAGGGTGAGGCCCGTCCGGGAAGGTTCAGCCACAGGAACCGGTTTGATCTGGTGATTAATCAGTGCTGCCGGTCCGTTCCTCCTCCAGAGTGTGAGGCGTCCGAGGACTCGAGCGGCGACGCGGAGCTGGAGCCGGAGCAGGAGGCCTCGGACCCGGAGGACGTCAGGGAGATCCACCCCGGAGCGCTGCTCTACAAGGCCTCCAAGGTCCGCAACCTGCCCGTCATGGCTGAGGCGCTGGCTCACGGGGCCGACGTCAACTTTGTCAACGACGGAGACGGAGGAAAGACGCCGCTCATCCAGGCTGTGGTCGGGGTGAGTCACATACCTAACCCTTACATACCGTTATAGTCTTAACCCTGGTGCTGTCTGCAGGGGAGGAAGGGAGGGAAAGGAGGGAGGGAGGGAGGGAGGGAAGGAAGGGAGAAAAGAAGGAAGGGAGGAAGGAAGGAAGGAAGGAAGGAAGGGAGGAAGGAAGGAAGGGAGAAAAGAAGGAAGGAAGGAAGGGAGGAAAGAAGGAAGGGAGAAAGGAAGGAAGGAAGAGAGGAAGGGAGAAAGGAAGGAAAGGAGAGAGGAAGGGAGAAAGGAAGGGAGGGAGGAAAGAAGGAAGGAAGTAGGAAAGGGAGAAAAGAAGGGAGAAAAGATGGAAGGAAGGGAGAAAGGAAGGAAAGAAGGGAGGGAGGGAGGAATGAATGGAGAAAAGGAAAGAAAGAAGGAAGGAAAAGCAAAGAAGGTAATAAAGGAACAAATGACGAAAGGGAGGTAGGAAGAAAAAGGAGTAAAGGAGGAAAAGAGGAAAGGAAGAAGGGAGAGAGCAGGAGGAAAGAAGAATTGGGTAATTTTGACCCAAAGACAGCATAATTGTTTCAAAGAACAGGGAAAGTACTTTTTAGGTTGTACACGGTATCAGTGTCTGCGTTTCCATGCATCAATAACCCTTTTAAAACCTGAATATTGGCAATAACCTGAGGCCCCGTTTACACGGAGCAAAAACGGAGGCTTTTGGCCGTTCGTTTACACGAAAACGCAGCTCAAAGTCTCCAAAAACCATCATTTCTGAAAACTCCGGCCAAACTGGAGATTTTCAAAAACTCTGTCTTCACGTTTGCTTGTAAACGGAGGGAAACGGATATTTAGGCTTCAGAACGTCACATTATGAGACAGAAACGTCACCAGTGTCATGAGTGCGACCTGTGTTTACAATTAGTTTGGCCACCGTCAATATTTTCTTGTATTTTACCTGTTTTATATTCTAAAGTCACACTTAAAAGTAACTCCACTTCTCTGTCACTCCAAACCAAAGACTCTCGTTCCGTCTTGGAAGTAAAGCCTGAATTATGGTTCCGCGTTAAATCGATGCAGAGCCTACGGCGTAGGTTACGCGGCGATGCACGCCGTACGGTGTGCGTCGCCCCGTACCCTACGCCGTAGGCTCTGCGTTGGTGTAACGCAGAACCATAAATCAGCCTTAACTGGAAGTTACACGTGTCATTTGTTGATGTTTTTTCCAGGATTCTGATTGGCTGGCATGACGTTAACAGCGTATTTATGCGGATTTGTGTAAACAAAGAGATTTTGAAAACGATCTCGTGTAAACGAGGATATTTTTCAAAACGTAGAGGGGGAAATATCCGTTTTTGTAAATACCCGGCTATGTGTAAACGTGGCCTGAATTTGCACGTCCATGTAAACACCAATAACCCCTTTGAATAACCTGAATTTGCTCATATTCCGATTTCTAAAAACCCCAATATGAGCCCTGGGTTACTCCTTTTAAAACCTGAATATTCAGTCATGTAAACACCAAACGGAATATCCCCATCAAACGGAACAGGAATTAGTTTTCTGCACATGCTCTGTTCACAAGGAATCCTGGTCTTTTGAGTCCAGGAAGTTCTTCTAAACACGGAGAAACAAGACCAGGAGGAGACTAATCACTTCATAAATGTAATGAAGGATATGAACATTTCTGCATTTGTAGACGGTAGAAAGTACCGGGATAGAAGATTTACAAGAAGGTGAGAGAAAAGTTGCGCGAAGCAGCATTTGTTTTGAATTTGGATACAGGAAGAAGAAGCAGGAATGACGGTAATTGCGTCATGATGTTCTCCGTGCGTCGCTGGTTTGATCCAGATATCCTGAATTATTAATTACCATGGAAACGGAATATTCCCAATGTTTCAGTAACCGGAATATTAGCAATAACCCAAATTTTGACTGCATGTAAACGCAGTTATTGGCAGTTCATACTACTACTAGTAGTAGTAGTAGTACCACTACTATCAGGGGATATCCATTTTTATGCATTTTAGGGACATTTTTACTGCTGTCAAAATGTCCAAGTATGTAAGAGTTAAGTACAACTGTCCTGCAGCTCCTGACGTCACATTTTCAAGCACTGAAAATCATATTAATGGTTGTTTTTAATCAGCAGAATGATTTAAGAGATGTTGGTCAATGAGTTAACGCCAACGCATCTAAAACCAGTGTTTGAGTTATTATACCTGCAGCTCCATGAGCATGGGATTTTATTTAAATGACACAATATTAAAAATCAGGCTTTAATTCTGATGCAACATTCTCAATTTGAACTAAAATAACAAAAGAAAATACTGCCTTAGTTAAATCCATATGAGATATCGACTATAAAGCAAAAATCCCATCAAAAATAAGCAGAAATGTCGGCAAATGTATAAAACTTATCAATCTATTCTTCAATTAGAAAATATGTAGAGCTGTTGGCTTGTCATTGACGTAAGCGGTGCTGGTTCCAGGGTTCTCTGATCGCCTGTGAGCTGCTGCTGCAGAACGCTGCTGACGTCAACCAGAGAGACTCCCGGGGGAAGGGGCCCCTGCATCACGCCACGTATCTGGGACACACCGGGTGAGTCAGCGCTCTCCGTCTCTCTGCTGCAGCCCCGATCCAAACTGCACGAGGAGAGGCTATTAATGCAGTTTTTTAACCACTTTGCACATGATTTACAGTTTAATAAAAGTACTGACACTTGTCCAACAGAGTGGTATATATATATAATATATATATATATCCTATAATATCATAAAATCATGAGTCTCCTAGTTTTGATTCCCACGTTACTTGACTTAAAGGGGACCTATTAGGGCATTTAATGTCTATTTTAAACAGGCATTTAATGTCTTAAAAACAAGCTTTTGGTTGTTTTTTATAAATAAATTAGAAATTCAGCCTCTAAACCTTGTCTTTATCTTCCCATTCTCCAACCTCATTATCTATGCAGGATTCTGAGTGGGCGGGGCTATGATAATGAGGCTCTGTGCTGATTGGCTGCCTGAATGACGCGATACACCGCTACGGAAAAATGGAGGAAGCTCCGGCCGGCGAAGTTGAGGCTGATTTACGGTTCTGCGTTAAATCGACACAGACCCTACACCGTAGGCGTTGGTGTAACGCAGAACCATAAATCAGCCTTTACACCGTGTCATAACTGCATGTGATGCGAGCGAGCCAGCGTCAGCGACAAAATCAATTCCATTGCTTTATTTTCTATTGGACTGTCCTAACTGGATGCGCAGCACGACGCACCGTTTTGAGCTGAACATTTGTCGGACGTCCTGCTTCTATTTTCTTCCTGTCACTCGCGTTGAAAGCCGGTTGAAAGCGCTCTGAGACTTCTCACACTTTAGATTTAAGACTGTCTGGTAATATCTTTGTCACGGTCTCGTCCCTTATAAAGCCCCTCATATTCACGGCCCACCTTGTCTTCTTGCAGCGATACAGAAAGAAAAAATATGAAGGCTGTTGTCGGAAGCTTCCTCGTTGAATGATGTTTATTCCTTGATTTCTGTCGCTGCTCTGAACCTGCAGACCTCTGAGAGGGAAAACCTGGCTGCGTTTGTCTTCGTTACTAACCTCCGTTTCCTTTCCATCTTCCAGGCAGGTGTGTTTATTCCTAAAAAGGGGAGCGACGCAGAACGACGTGGACGAAGACGGCCAGGACCCTTTAAGCATAGCCGTGCGGCAAGCCAACGCAGACATCGTTACGCTGTACGTTTATTCCCAAAGCCTGCTGTAGATTTCAGTCGTCCACTCCAAATTTGAGACGTATATTCAACATTCTCTTCCTCCTTTAGTTTAGTTTTTAGTTTAGTTTATTTCGGTCATGACATCACTAAAAAAAAAGAATAAAAATGACAAGAAAACTAATACACTGTTCAAAGAAAACATTACAAAAACTTTCCAATATACAAATAACATCTAGACCGAAAAAGGTGTAGGCTGAAGCAAAGCTTATTATTTACCTACCCTCAAAAAGATTAATTAAAGTAATGAAATGAAAGCAAGAAGTAAGAGAAAAGACTGACAGTAAAACAAATTGCCTCCATGGGGATAACAAAATTTCCTCAAGAAATAAAAAAAATTAAAAATAAAGGTGCAGTCTACATGTTTCCTTCATCCTTAAAAAATCAAATCACAAATTAAATAAATACCCAACTCAACATAGCAGCATCACCACTCATTAATTTGATATAAAGAAATCATCCTTCTTTTCAATGTTTTTTAAATAAGGTTAAGGTTCTACATAATTTCAAATCCCTATCTAATTTATTCCAAACATCCACCACTGCCACTGTAGCATCTCAGTTTAGTGTTGGTTCTGAGTGTTGATTTCCTGTATCTCTCTCTCCTCTGAGGTTTTAATGGCTTGGTCTTAAATTGAACATATTTTGAATACAGTCTGGCAGCATGTTATTGTTGATTTTGAACATAAGCTGTGCAGTTTTGAAGTCCACCAGTTCATTGAATTTAAGCTCATTTGAATCTATAATGTTGTTTTTTTTGTCCTGTCGTCCATTAGGCTGCGTCTGGCCAGGATGAACGACGAGATGCGGGAGTCGGAGGGTCCGCTGGGCCAGCCAGGTCATTACCCCGTCAGCAGCCCCACTGAGCAGCAGTATAAGAGATGCATTCAGGAGTTCATCTGCCTCCACATAGCAGACTGCTAATCTAGACACAGGGGGTGCCAGTACACGCGAGACATGTAGCTCCTAATTCAACGCAATATCTTATTATCTACATCAGAATATCTTTTATCCCTTCCCCTGCACAGTCTGTCGACTTGTACACCACAAATATCCTCTCAGGGCTCAACACCTCACCGCTCATCTCCCTTGTTGATGTCAGATTTAAACTACTGGGGGAGCAAAAAAAAGGCTAAAATCAGTGCAGATGGTTTAGGCGAGGTCTTTAGTACGGTGGCCGAGATCCGCCATTGCTGAAAATAAAAGTAACGCTGCAAACAGAAACAAACGCCGCTGCAAATGAAAGAAACGCTGCAAATTAAAGGAAATGCTGAAAATTAAAGGAAACACTGAAAATTAAAGAAACACTGAAAATTAAAGAAACGCTGAAAATTAAAGAAACGCTGCAAATTAAAGAAACGCTGCAAATTAAAGAAACGCTGCAAATAAAAAGAAACGCCGCGGCAAATTAAAGAAACGCTGAAAATAAAAGGAAACACTGCAAATTAAAGAAACGCTGCAAATTAAAGAAACGCTGCAAATAAAAGAAACGCTGCAAATAAAAGAAACGCTGCTGCAAATAAAAAAAAGACGACGCAAATAAAAAAGCCAAAACGGAAGTGAATTTCCGGGGACTATTTTTGCTGATGCACCAGTGTTTTTACGTGAGAGGAGAAGTAAATAAAAACAAACGTTCTCTTCGTCTTCTTCTTCTCCTCTCACATAAAAACACTGGTGCATCAGCAAAAATAGTCCCCGGTAATTCACTTCCGTTGTGGCTTTTTTATTTGCGTCGTTTTTTTATTTTATTTGCAGCGGGGTTTATTTTATTTGCAGCGGCGTTTCTTTTATTTCCAGCAGCGTTTCTTTTTGTTTGCAGCATTTATTTTATTTGCTAAGCGTTTCTTTTATTTGCAGCAGCGTTTGTTTCTGTTTGCAGCGTTACTTTTATTTTCAGACATGGCGGGTCTCAGCCACCGTACTTTAGAGCCTGGTCATTGGCTCATCAACAAACTTGGAGTCTTTATGGGATACGAGGAAAGATTATCTGAACCAAAGATCTGATGAGGAGAATTTATGTCAAACGTTCTTGGATTAATTATTTGGTGTGGCTGAGTTTTACAATGGAGGGGTTTATATTAGATTTCTGAGGCTTAAATAGACGGCCATCTAAATTCGTGACTGCTAAAACAGTTATTGATAGGATGGATTTGACCTTTTGCGGTGCAGAGGCTCATGGGTAATGTAGTTTTTAGAAAGTTCCACCATGCCTGGAAGCTTACTCCATCATTAATGATTAAACCTTTGATTTTAGCCACAAGGGGGATATTTTTCTACAAATGATGTTTTCAACCAGGGGGTTTTGCCCTTCATTTAAGGGGCTATTGCGACTGTATTGGCACGTGCACATTTTTAAAGCTGAAAGAGAGTCTTACATCAATCCGTTTTAAACTTTTTTTTGCTACCGGCTGCACTTTAGACTTCCATTTGGTGACCCTTGCCATCTGACCTAATCATTTAATTTGAAGGAAATGAGAAGAGGAGGGAAGGCGTGTCGGGGGTTTATCTGTGAGCGTAGCTGCAGTTGATGCGTCTCCACTGCAAAAACTCAAAATCTTAAGAATATTTGTCTTATTTCTAGTTAAAATGTCTCATTTTTAGTAAAAAAAAAAAAAAAATGTCATTACACTTAAAACAAGACTCATCACTGGAAAAAAACAACAATTTTCACCTGTTTCAAGTAGATTTTCACTTGAAATAAGTAGAAAAATCTGTCAGTGGAACAAGATTTTTTTGCTTGTAATATAAGATAAATCTTGTTCCACTGGCAGATTTTTCTACTTATTTCAAGTGAAAATTTACTTGAAACAGGTGAAAATTGTCAAATAAGTTATTTTTCTGCTGATGACTCTTGTTTTAAGTATGAGATTTTTTTTTACTAAAAATGAGACATTTTAACTAGAAATAAGACAAATATTACTTGTAAGATTTTGAGTTTTTGCCTCACGCACACAAACAAACCCCTGAAATCAGATGCCGGGGATGGGGTCAGGTTGAAGTTGGAGAAGAATTCTCATTCAGTCACGCAAACAAACGTTTAAAAGGATTCATGTAAAAGTCCAAAGTAAGCTTTGAATGAATCTTTCAGCCCTGTTTTCATGATCAAAGCAGCTCTTTTAGATCGGGGGGGAAACTGTGACTGAGAGGATTTCTGAATCAATCCTCTGCATTGATGGAGAGATTGATCAAATGAAGCTTTTATGTTTAATGAAAAGCAAAACGATGCACTTTTCCTACCAATAGTGATTTCAGCTTTTGTTTTGTTTTTAATCTTTTTTTTTTCTGTTTATTTTATCTATAACAAAACTCCCTGAGCAATAGTGCAGTGATTGATTCAGTGCAGACCATCAGTATTTTTTCTATTGTGTTTAACGACATTGCAGAGGGTATTTTTTTAAGATGGATATATTTTGTTAGACTTTAATTTGCTCGACTTTCTCTCCGACACACTCACGCACACAGAGCACAGACGTCATGTTCTCATTTGGAGTTTTAATTGTATCTTGTCACTTGTTGGTGGGGTTTATTCTGCACTGGAAGATGGACTTTTTTGATAAATCACACAAAGCGTACTGTACATACAGTATTTGTTGGTTAAGACGTTTGTTTTGTGGTAATCTGATGTTTCACAGCTCGGCTTATATTAGATTTGTTCTTTGTTTCAAATGCATGGGTGGATGTTGCTTTTTCTTAAACTTTTTCTACCCAGTCTATGTGAGCATTTGATGTTTAGGATTGCTGAAAAACTTTGATGTGTTCATCATAAGCTGCCAAAACATGACATCGGTGCATGACATGAATTCCACGGGAGAATGAAGTGGAAGCCAAAAGGCTTTGATGTCAGGGACTCTCGACATTTAGTCTGGACCAAAAAAGGAAAAGAGCAGTTGTACAGAGAACCAGCAATTTTCTTTTCCTTTTTTTTTAAATGTATTTTTATTTCATGATAAAATGGACTGTGCAAAAATTATTGCAATGCAGATGGGGACTAAACCTTAATTTGTACACACAGAAACTACAATCTCACAATGACAACATGTAACGTCTTTAAACATTATTAAGAAACCTGCTCTGTTGCAGAACAGAACTATACTGATTATAGAGCAGGATCTGATCCTTCATCCACTAAAACAAAGCTGAAAAAAGACAAATAATTGTCCTAATTTATGGGTATTTGTGCTGTCATCTCATAACCGTAATCCTTTTCTTTGATTCTTGCCTGAGGGAGGATTTTTTTAACGCCTTCGGTGGAATTATTTTTCTTTTTGATTTGCTTTTGTCAAAATTGGCGATAAATCTAACAACTATAAGGAAAAACATGCCTTAAAGTTAATACTACTAATATACTAAAAGATGTCAGACCACAAAAATGGTGATAACGTCATTGCAATTGAGCACAAACAGCTTTTTCCTGCCCCGGCCGCGGTTCTAACGTTTGCACAGTCCCCACCTTGTCCGTTTTCAGTGACGGGAAGAGCAGCTACAACTTTTCCTCCTCTTTCCTTCTCAGCCAATCAGTTCAAAAGCACTTTGAAAACACATTGCTCTCTTAATGGAGCTTCTTCTTATTTCGTGCAGTATTTGGTGTGATGACTTAACAGCAGAATTCACATTTTTCACTATGAACAACTTAGGGACTGCCAGAACAATCACCGTAAAGCCATTGGAGGATTATGTATTGTACTGCCTGGTCCGTCTACATTGACTGTTGTGTATATAAACTAAAACCTATCAACACTTGCTTCTACCTTACCCTTTTTAACATGTATTTCTTCTGTCTCCGAGAGACTCTGAATAAACTGTTTCTGTGCATATTAACACTTCCTGCTACTGCCTGCTACCTTTGTTTTCCTCCTAGTGTGCTCTGAAAACATACTAAAATAAATACTAACCTCTTCCTTTGCCTCTGTGCTTCATTTCTAAAGCTTCTTTTACTCACTCCAGTTTTAACGTGTTTCTAACAAATTAACTAAACATTGAGCAAATGTCTCCTGCATGAGGTGATAACTTTAAACACTAGTCTTGTATGCAGATAAGTTATGTTCTCAGGGCTTTAGATATATAAAATGAGTTTTCTGTTTGCACCTTAGAGGCTGGATTGTTCATCATCCTTCACCAGTCCACTACATTGCACACTTGTTTCTTTGCAAACTGCATATCTTGCACCTTTAAATGTTCTCTTGAATTTGTTTGCTTACTCCTAGTTTGCAAAAGCAAAATATCCCCCAACACACATACACGTTTATAGTGTTATAAATTGAATTTTAAAGGAGGAAACTATGCTGTAATTAAATTTTTTCAGTCACTCATTTCATTATGGCTCACAATAATGTTAGAATATTATTGATCTTTGTTAAAGTGAGAGTTATTTAAACATTTAAATTATCTGAATCACTTCAGGCCTTTTCCTGGGTAGGTGTAGTATTTCTTGCTTTTGGCGGTTTAAACCAAATAAAACCGCATTAAGCTGACTGGCTGGGAAATGCACTGCAAAAACTCAAAATCTTAACAAGAATATTTGTCTTATTTCTAGTTAAAATGTCTCATTTTTAGTCAAAAAAAATCTCATTACACTTAAAACAAGAGCCATCACCAGAAAAAAAAAACTTATTTGACAATTTTCACCTGTTTCAAGTAAATTTTCACTTGAAATAAGTATAAAAATCTGCCAGTGGAACAAGATTTATCTTCTTATTACAAGCAAAAAAATCTTGTTCCACTGGCAGATTTTTCTACTTATTTTAAGTGAAAATCTACTTGAAACAGGTGAAAATGTATGTTTTTTCCTGTGATGAGTCTTGTTTTAAGTGTAATATTTTTATTGACTACAAATGAGACATTTTAACAAGAAATAAGACAAATATTCTTAAGATTTTGAGTTTTTGCAGTTTACAAACTATAAGTACAGTTTAGGCAAGGCAAGTTTATTTATATAGCACAATTCAACACAAGGTAATTCAAAGTGCTTTACATCGACATTAAAAGCTGCAAGACACAATTAAACTGACAAGTCAATTAAAAAGGGAAATAGAAATAAAAAATACAATGAAATAAAATTTAAACAGGAAATAACAAATAAAATGATAAGAAAAGAGGTAAAATAATAAAAAGCACAAGTTGTTTAAAAGTAAGGGCAGTAGAGTACAGCAGGTAAGTATTTAATAAAACAGTAATGTTTTTATCCTGATTTAAAGGATCTACAGTTGCAGCAGACCTCAGGTCTACAGGAAGTTTGTTCCACCGGTGAGGAGCAGAATAACTGAACGCTGCTGAACCTTGCTTGGTTCTGGTTCTGGAACCACAACAAACCAGATCCAGATGAAGCTCAGGGGTCTGGGAGCTTCATAGGAACTAACAGATCCAGCATGGATTCTGGTCTGTTTACAGATATATCCGCAGTGCAAGGGGGAATGAGAAAACGCATCTTAAAGCTGTAATGTGGATTGCTTATTAAAATTAAACCATTGGTTCTTGTGCATGTATCATTTACTTCTATGGGAATGCAACGACCCAACAATCATCTGTCACTTGATGATTTTTATAAATCCCATAATTCAGTAAGACAATGCACAAAAGCAGCAGCGAATTTGAAAAAGTACTCAAATGATAGTTCTGTTTAATAATATGTCAAATAATTTCCTCTTGATGGACTAATGCACTAATCCACTGATAATTTCAGCGTCGTCTTGCTGCTTAGAAACAGCCCACAGCAGTTAGAAACAAACTAATAGTCAGAAACTTTTACATCAACACGAAGCTCAAACTTCAGGAATGAAGGAATGTTCATGGCTTTTCTGCTTTTCTTTTCTGCTCCTTTCGTATTCCCCGAGCCTGGGAGCTCTCGCACGCACAAAGGAGTTCAGCTGCTTTTGTTGTGGCTGGAGATTCAGCTGTTACCATGGCGATGGGAAAAGGGAAAGCTCAGTATTTGGGAAGCTGAAAGCTTCCTGGTGCCTCGGCCTGTTTCCACTCCTCTTGTGTTCCCTTCTTCACTTATTCTTACCTTTTTATTATTTTTTTGTTTATTTGGATCCACCATAAGATACAGCAAATATGCAGTAGCTATTCTTCCTGGGCTCCTAATATTACATTTTCAAACAATATTTCCATCTTTAGACACATATTACAGACACTACACTTCCATAACATTCATACTAACAATCCGTTCATACAGCAGCTGTATTATTTACTTCTTGATTGAAGAAAAATAAACCAATACTTAAATAAAAATACAAGAAAAAAAGTGGAGAGACAAAACAAAACTCTCCTTACCTTTTGGGATCTCAGATAACTCAACTCAATTCACAAGAAAGAAGCACTTAACATAATTGTGTTCAAGGTATCCCATATGTAACAAATAAATACATTTTTAACAAGAAATTGAAATTGTGTTTACATATGGTCAGAGCTGGGTAGAGGAGCCAAAAATTGTACTCAAGTAAAAGTACTGTTACTTCAGAATAATATGACTCAAGTAGAAGTAAAAAGTAGTCATCCAAATAATTACTTGAGTAAAAGTAAAAAAGTACTTGGTGAAAAAACTACTCAAGTACTGAGTAACTGTTGAGTAACGTCTGATTTATTTTTTTAACACAACCATTCAAACAGACAAAAGTACAAAATAATCATCTTCAGGCAAATTAAATCAATAAAATAAATAAAAAATAAAGAATAACTAAATTAAATTAATCTTAAAGTAAATTCAAGTACTTTAATAAATAATAAAATAAATAAAATAACAGAATAAAAAAATAAATTAAGCACAAGTAGCACAAAATTTCAAGCCTTTGTACTTTTCTTTTTTAACCAGGCAGAACTAGAACAAACATGAACTCATAGAAACTCTGTGTGTGTTTGAGTCTGTGTAAATGTGACAAAACATGCAAAAACTAACATTTTTCCCAAAGAATCACCCAGTGATGTCATGAGATTGACGCGTACGTGGATAAAAGGGATAAAAGAAGTAACAGCTCAACGTAGCCTAATGTAGCGGAGTAAGAGAAACAGTTTCTTCTTCACAAATCTACTCAAGTAAAAGTAAAAAGTATAGTGATTCAAAACTACTCCTAAAAGTACAACATTTCCCAAAACTTACTCAAGTAAATGTAACGGAGTAAATGTAACTCGTTACTACCACCTCTGCATATGGGATACCTTGAAGACAATTATGTTAAGTGCTTCTTTCTGGTGAATTGAGTTGAGTTGAGTTATCTGAGATATTATATCTCTTATAAAACAGGTTTTCTCAGCTCAAACAACAAATATCAGAGCTTGTTGTTTGTTTTATTGTAATTTCCCTTTTGTTTTCTTCTTCAGGAGATGCCACGTACGTTGATATCTTCCGGGAATTCTCCCACATGGCATCCCATAACCCAGAGAAGCTGAAGAGAAGGAGTCTGCACTTCCGCCACTCCTTCAGGTAGTCCAGCCAGCGTCGGAAGAGGAAGAGAATACTTGAAGAACACAAAACAAAAGCAACTTTAGATACATTAGTCCCAGCCGGGGTACAAGGATTACTGACGTCAAGGAGAAGCTGGATGCCTTCACAACACCCGGCCTGTTCTACTCCACTGAACAATTCACACACGCTGCATTTCATGTGTGTGTCAGCGAAAACATGTTTAGGATAGATGTATAATGTCTGAGTTTCAAAAAGACTTTTGATGGGACTTTGGTCTGGAGGATTTGCTGGTCACTTCCTCTCAGATATGTATATCTATACAGTTTTCTACAGTGTTAGATGAGCACTTGTTTTGTTTATTCTGATCTAAGTCAACATTGTTTTACTGCCATAAGTGTTTGATTCTTGAAGGAAATTCATTTATATTCTCTATAATTAGTTTTCCTGTTTGTGTAATGCATGCACAATATTCTGTTTCCTACTCAAGCTTGGATTCATTAGCTATAATAACATGATGTTGCAGTATTATTTCTCTCAATGAACAGTTTATTATGATACGAAATGTGTTTTATTTAGCATCGACTATGCTGGTGTAGTCCTTGTAATAAATTGTTGGAATGTACTTTGCCTCACTGCTATAAAATGTGGTGTTTATGTTCCCTTAAACTTGCCCGAGAAGTAAAGTGGTAATATATCTGATGGAGCAGGAGTACTGGTGAGAGATGGGTGGAAATAAAAGCTGTCCATGTCCATGTCCATGTGCATGACTCCTACCTCTTTCCTTGTGGGTGAAACAGCAGCGCCCCCTTCTGGTGATGTGCCAAAACTCCGTTTTCAGTTCCCAATATGACAAAGCCACGTCTGAACTCTATAAAATACAATAATACATCTAAAACTATACACAGAATTTGAAGCTACATTTGTGCATATTTATGTACAGAAATGGGCAGCAAATGATATGTGTATGTATGCAATGTATATATATATATATATATATATATATATATATATATATATATATATATATATATATATATATATATATATATATATGTGCGTGCGTGCGTGCGTGCGTGCGTGCGTGCGTGCGGTGTGATTATGTGTGTAAGTATATTATACACAGATATAGAGCAGATACAGTATAGTGTAAATAAGTATATTTATATACATATTTATATGGGCATGTGTGTACAAATACAGGACTGTCTCAGAAAATTAGAATATTGTGATAAAGTTCTTTATTTTCTGTAATGCAATTAAAAAAAAAAAAAAAAAAAAAAATGTCATACATTCTGGATTCATTACAAATCAACTGAAATATTGCAAGCCTTTTATTATTTTAATTTTGCTGATCATGGTTTACAGTTTAAGATTAAGATTCCCAGAATATTCAAATTTTTTGAGATAGGATATTTGAGTTTTCTTAAGCTGTAAGCCATAATCAGCAATATTAAAATAATAAAAGGCTTGCAATATTTCAGTTGATTTGTAATGAATCCAGAATGTATGACATTTTTGTTTTTGTAATTGCATTACAGAAAACAATATTCTAATTTTCTGAGACAGTCCTGTATATAGAAATATTCAACTATGTGTATGTATGTATGCAATGCATGTATAAGTATGTGTGTGGGTATAATTACAGTATATAATAATAATCATTATTATTATTTATAATAATAATAATACTGTTATTTAGCAGTGTGAGTACAGTTTGTGAATATTTAAATACAGGCTAATGATCAGTGAATGGAGGTAGGACTAAATAAGTTTACACTTCTTCCTATTCCTTTTTTGGCACATGTAAATACAGATAGCAAGTTTTAAAGGATGAAATTATTTGTTTTGTTGTTTTGTTTTCTTAAACTTCTCATGAAGTGTTTTTTTTTTTACATGTACAAAAATAAAATAAATCAAATCAAATCAAAAAAGCTCTATTTAGAAATTGGGTTTTTTAAGAGAAACTAGCATGTAAAATATAATTAAAAACAGAATGCCATTTTTTCCAAATATATTTGAAATATCCAAATCCCTGTATTCAAATGTAAATTGAAAAAAGCAACTAAATATATATCATATAATTGTCAAATTTTTCTGAAAGGATTGTGTGTTATGAAATAACCAACTGGGAGATTAGTATTTTGTTCATCAGTTTATTTGTCAGATGAAGTCCAGTGCCTGCAGGAGGAGGAGAGGAGTGAGACAGCAGGAAGAGATGATCTTCGGCGCCAATGACGTCAGATAACATACGCTGAATTCCAATCTCTCCACCCTCACAGAGTCACACACACGCCTTAAGGAACTTTAGGACTTTAGGAATGGGACAGCCCTGAACACTTACGCAAGTCGCGGGAGCCTTAAACTTTTGTGTGAGTCTGTGAGGGGGGAGATTGGAATTCAGGCTACGAATCAGCACCATGGATCTATAATATGGATCAGCACCACCAGAGAGGAGAGCTATGTATTGCCAAATCTCGCGAGAGTGTGTTGCTCAGACGGAGACAGGTCTCAAACAAAGTTCATTCTCTCCTAATTTGTCGGTATGAAAATTGCCATTTTGGTGTCAAAATGTTCAAAAAGGTTTGTGGCTTTTGAAAAATGGGTCCCATATTTACTTAGGTTACTATGGGGCGAAGCAATTGGTAATAATCTATGCTCACGTTCACTTTTCCCATAGGACTCAATAGACTCCTAAAGGGGCGGGGCAATGGGGGAACCCACGTGACACAGATACAGGAAACACAACCGTAGAGGGGGCGGGGCCTCGTTTCTCTGAGTCGTTAAGTCCGCGAGGGCAGACATTTTGAGCCCTGACTGCTCACTCCCTTACCTTAAGTCCGCATCTCCGCAGAAACACAACAGCATGACCGAGGAAAAGACTACGAGCCGAAAGAAGTTCACCTGTAAGTATAAATACAAAGCCCACTGGTGATTTAAATTCAGAAACTGTTGTCCCGTGATGATTTTAAAACCGTCCTATTATTTCCTTCACACACAGGGAGCGACCAACAAACGCTCAGGTTAATTGACCTCCGTCTGGAGCGTGAGACCCTATTCACGGGTCACAGGAATGCATCTTCCCACGGTTTTGAGTAGGTATTAAGTTTAAGTAATCTGCACAATTGTCTGTTCATGATTATTTATTTAGCATGACTGTAAACTATAACTTGAAATATAACATATTGCACTCTTGCTGTGGTTTATGTCATGCACAGATAATCAGAATCCTTTCACAACATACATTTTCTATACTCAACAGTGTCATCATTACAGAGATGGGCCTTGTAGGCGCTATAACAGCCAATCAAGCTGCAAAGAAGTGGGAAAATCTGAAGAAAAAGTACAGGGTGAATAAACTTTGATGTGTCATAATAGTTTGGTGAATTGGTCACTGGATCACATATGGGATTTTTCTGCATGTGGATGTACAGGACTGTCTCAGAAAATTAGAATGTTGTGATAAAGTTCTGTATTTTCTATAATGCAATTTAAAAAAAAAAAAAAAAAAAAAAAAATAATGTCATATATTCTGGATTCATTACAAATCAACTGAAATATTGCAAGCCTTTTATTATTTTAATATAGCTGATTATGGCTTACAGTTTAAGATTAAGATTCCCAGAATATTCAAATTTTTTGAGATAGGATATTTGAGTTTTCTTAAGCTGTAAGCCATGATCAGCAATATTAAAATAATAAAAGGCTTGCAATATTTCAGTTGATTTGTAATGAATCCAGAATGTATGACATCTTTGTTTTTGTAATTGCATTACAGAAAATCACAATATTCACATTTTCTGAGACAGTCCTGTACTTTCCACCATGGTGAATCTTCAGAAATCATCCGTCTCCAGTCCTCCAGTATAAATGGGGTTCGTAACAAAATATAATTTGACCTTGTTTCTTTTACACAGGATCTGATCTTGGCAAAGACAGAGGATGGAGAGGTCAAAGCAGCAAACTGGCCTTTCTATGAGGCCATGCACAGAGCCCTGGGGCCGAGGGACTCCAGCAGGCCTTTCAATATTATTGCCTCTGCAATGGACTGGAGTGAAGAAGCGCCTTATGAGGGCCCTGACGAGGGCCTTGATGAGGGCCCTGATGAGGGCCCTAGTTCCTCTGCACCAGGGCCTGATGAGGACCCTGGTTCCCCTGCTCCAGGGCAGTCACACTCTGGAGGGAAGAAACCCAGAAAAAGGAAAAATGAAGTTTTGACCTTTCTACTGGACTACGGTGACAGACAAGAAAAGAGGCTGAGGGAGCTGGATGAAAAGGAGGAGGAGAGGGAAAAGAGGAGGGATGAACAGTTATCCAGGTTAATTGACATTTTTGGGAAGATGGTGGACAAGATGTAGTTTTCCTCATCATTTTTTTTTATTTATAATTTGAGGTTCAATTTCTTTTGTTTTCATTTTATATTAGACAAATCCTCAGTTGACCTGCTGTTTAATAAACCATACTTGCTTTTCTTTAATCTGAGTACAGTGTTTGAATTAAGATTTCCTTTGTTAACAGAAATGCATACATGTAAATACTAGCAAGATAGTTTTAGATCCAACACAAACAAGTCGGGCAGTAATTTGGTTATTCATTTATTTATGAACACAAAATTCAAACAATTTCAGCAAGTTGAACAAAAACGTTGCAGTAAATAGTGATAATATAACTGAAATATTTAGCTCAGGTTACCATCAATTTATACACTCTCTTACAAAAATAAAATTACTCGGCGATTGAGTCTGGCGTACTGGATGTGCTGGTATGGGTAGATAGAAAGAAATACACTACATCAACAAGGAAATGCATATTGTACTATGCGCATATTTAAATTGTCGTCTTTGTTGTATTTTATGCTCCTTTATATAGGCTACCACTTTGTTTTCAAACATCCGTAGGATGATTATTCCCAAACTTATAATACTGGTACGTAACATTTAGATCTGACGTGTTTCCGGTGCTGTCCCATTCTTATTTCTACCATTTGGAGCCCTCGCACTTGATCACTTCCAGCTGACGTCACTTAAGTCTGTGAGGGTTCAGGGCTTGAGGGTTTAGGGCGGAGGTTGGAATTCAGGGTACGTTTCGTCCATCCATAGAGATATGCACGTAGATGCGTCACAGCGTCAAGGCGCCCGCCATCTTGGATGTGGCAAACAGTGGAGCGACAGCAGAAGACGCCTCATTCATGTTCTGCGTGGAATAGAGGGTCTGCATTGACGTCACTTCTACACTGGACCAGCCCCCTTACTTGCACTGAGTGGCAAAAACAGGATAACGGCCGATTATCGGCTTAAATTAAAGCACTTGGACTTGACAGTGACCCGTACAGTTACCCCAAGAACCAGTGGTCCATGGACATTAATATTTGGTACAGTTACACCAAGAACCAGTGGTCCATGGACATTAATATTTGGTACAGTTACCAAGAACCAGTGGTCCATGGACATTAATATTTGGTACAGTTACCAAGAACCAGTGGTCCATGGACATTAATATTTGGTACAGTTACCAAGAACCAGTGGTCCATGGACATTAATATTTGGTACAGTTACCAAGAACCAGTGGTCCATGGACATTAATATTTGGTACAGTTACACCAAGAACCAGTGGTCCATGGACATTAATATTTGGTACAGTTACCAAGAACCAGTGGTCCATGGACATTAATATTTGGTACAGTTACCCCAAGAACCAGTGGTCCATGGACATTAATATTTGGTACAGTTACCAAGAACCAGTGGTCCATGGACATTAATATTTGGTACAGTTACCAAGAACCAGTGGTCCAGGGACATTAATATTTGGCCACGAATCCAGTTTCCTGATATTTATATGTACTTAATTTCTACGCCGGGGAAATACACGAAGCAAAGCTTGAAGGCTTACAAAAGTCTTGACGCTTGGTCCGACTTCAAGGCAGGATTTGTTGTAGAAATTAAAGTGATGAGGACACCGAACTTTATGATTTGACCGTTTAACGTTAGCTACCCAAAAATCCAACATTACCGGATACAAAATGGGAACCACAAATCCACGTTTCAGTGCCTGGAATCCAGTTATTTCTGTGAATTGCAGCGATCCATTTGTCTCTCTTAAGCTTATTTTTCGACAGTCTGTAAAACGATAACCCTGATTTCTTGCTAAATCTATGAGTACAGTTGATCGCACAACAGCTCTTTCCCATTTTAGATGTTTTCGAGTTGCTCAAACTGAAAGTTTACACTGCCACTCAGTCTTTCTGACACTCAGTCTTTCTGACACTCAGTGGGCGTAACCCGCTGTGAAGTCACATCTGTAACGTCATGTGCATTCCCTCTATTGTACCAACCGCCTTATATCAGAAACGGCAGACCAGATTGGGTCTGAGGATGTGTTTTTTCTGGTGGGGCACATTCAGGAAACACAGTTTGGAATTGACAATCATGTGTTGATGTCACAAGTCGTCTGTCCTCCACAAACACCATGTTGCAAACTGAACCCTCTGAAACTGCAGAGTGGCAACACACGAAAAAGCTCTGAAGGCTGTTCTTTTTGAAGGTTTTTAACTTATGCAAACAGAGTAAAATTTTTATTTTTTTCTCTTTATCGTATAATGTTCACAAAGTGTAATGCAATTCATGTCATGGGTAGTGTATTTTGAAGGATCAAATACTCAACATCCCATATTATCAATTTTACATCGTGCAAGAAATGATGGGCGTGGCAATCAAACTTTGAAAATCGACTGTGCGCATGCGCAGAACCCCAAAGTAGCAATTCTTGACAGGGAGCAAAGAGCGGCAGAACACCACATCCAACATGGCGGACGCGGTTTCACCTAGGCTAAATAAGTTCATTTTAAAATAATGAATGAGGTTTATCCATGTAATGATTTTTTACATGAAGGTTTTATTTGGATTTGAATAATTGCACTTTTTGTAACACAGACATCGAAACCGTAGAGCATCTTTTTTTCTCTTGTAGCTTAACCAGGACCTTTTTGGAAGCTTTCCAATACTGGATAACCTATAATGATCAAACCATTCCCATTCTTACATTTGAAAGCATTAAAGTTGGTTTACAAGTGGAGGACAAAAAAATAGACTCACTCATCTCACTCATCTTCTTCCGCTTATCCGTTCCCGGGTCGCGGGGGCAGCAGCCTCAGCAGGGATGCCCAGACTTCCTTCACCCCAGACACTTCCTCCAGCTCTTCCTCCAGCTCCTCCGAGGGGAGTCCGAGGCGTTCCCAGGCCAGCCGAGAGACATAGTCTCTCCAGCGTGTCCTGGGTCTTCCCCGGGGTCTCCTCCCGGTGGGACATGCCTGGAACACCTCCCTAGGGAGGAGGGACATGCCTGGAACACCTCCCTAGGGAGGCCTCCAGGAGGATCCGGTACAGATGCCCAAGCCACCTCAGCTGACTCCTCTCAATGTGAAGGAGCAGCGGCTCGACTCCGAGCTCCTCCCGGGTGACCGAACTCCTCACCCTATCTCTAAGGGAGCGTTCAGCCACCCTGCGGAGGAAACTCACCTCGGCCGCTTGTATCCGCGATCTTGTCCTTTCGGTCACTACCCAAAGTTCATGACCATAGGTGAGGGTAGGTGCGTAAATTGACCGGTAAATCGAGAGCTTCGCCTTTCGACTCAGCTCCCTCTTCACCACGACGGTCCAGTACATCGACCGCATAACTGCGGACGCTGCACCGATCCGTCTGTCAATCTCACGCTCCATCGTTCCCTCACTCGTGAACAAGACCCCGAGATACTTGAACTCCTCCACCTGAGGCAGGACTTCTCCACCCACCCGGAGAAGGCATGCCACCCTTCACCGATGGAGAACCATGGCCTCGGTTTTGGAGGTGCTGATTCTCATCCCTGCCGTGTCGCACTCAGCCTCAAACCGCCCCAGCACATGCTGAAGGTCCCGGTCCGATGAAGCCAACAGGACAACATCATCTGCAAAAAGCAGAGATGAAAAAAATATAAAAAAATAGACTTTGAAATTAATAATTTAATTATATTGGCTACATTTTTTATTCATAAATGTCGCTTTTTTGAAAATTAATCCAATCTTTATTGCCTATCTAAACGAAATAATTCAGTACAAAAAATATTTAAAATCTTGCATGATTCAAAAAGCCCAGCATCTTCAGAAGTTGTACCCTAATTCCTGACTGATCACTTGCGTTTTTTCTTTTCTTTTCTTCTTTTTTTTTCTTTTCGCTGTGTATCTTTGTTTTGTTTTACTTATTGGTCGCTCAGTGTTCTTTGATGAAAATGTTTTTTCTGGAATGTACAATGTGCCTTGTTTTTTTGTAAATTCAATGAGAAAAGAAAAAAAAAACATGGCGGCCGCGGTGACGTCTCCTTCGCAGAAGGAGGCGTGACGTCATCACGTCTGCAGGACAGGAAGTGGGAGAGGAGCCGATGGAGCCTCGTCCAGCGGCGTCCAGCTGCTGCTGCTGCCGCTGCTGCTGCTGCTCGTCCCGGGTCCCGGCTGCTGCGTCCACGGCGCCGCCTGTGGTGGCGGGGTCTGGCGGGATGCGCTAGCCGGCGGCCGGCTCTGCTCAGCTCAGCGGCCGGCTCTGAGAGCTGCTCCTCCGCCCCGCTGCAGCGGAGCCCCGGCGGGGGCCAGCGGCTCCAGCAGCCCCGGCTGCAGCTCCGCACACAACCCGGGGAGGAGGGGACGGTGATGCCTTGATGTCCGACCGGCCACGGTGTGTCCAGTCAGAGACTCCAGGTCGGTGATGATGGGGGTTCAGGGGCGACTCCAAACATGTTTCCTAGGGGGGGCCAGATGGGGCCACTTCAATTCTCGGGGTGGAACCAAAACTAAAAGCCATTAATACAGGACTTTATTATACTGTTGTAGTATACAGGCTCAGAAATACTTTTTTTTTTTTTTTTTTTACTTTCTAACTTGTCTGCATATATATTAATCGTTAATACCATGTTGGTAAAAACCTAAGGCATATACAGGACTGTCTCAGAAAATTAGAATATTGTGATAAAGTTCTTTATTTTCTGTAATTCAATTTAAAAAAACAAAAATGTCATACATTCTGGATTCATTACAAATCAACTGAAATATTGCAAGCCTTTTATTATTTTAATATTGCTGATTATGGTTTACAGTTTAAGATTAAGATTCCCAGAATATACAAATTTTTTGAGATAGGATATTTGAGTTTTCTTAAGCTGTAAGCCATGATCAGCAATATTAAAATAATAAAAGACTTGCAATATTTCAGTTGATTTGTAATGAATCCAGAATGTATGACATTTTTGCATTACAGAAAATAAATGACAGTCCTGTATACATATGAAGACAATGGTCTCTCTTGTGTAACATCTAGCGCAGGGGTCGGCAACCCAAAATGTTGAAAGAGCCATATTGGACCCAAAACACAAATAGGTCTGGAGCCCACAAAAAATGAAAAGTCTTGCATTAGAATGAAGGCAAATGGCGAAAGGCGAAATGTTGAGAAAAAAGTGGAAATGTTGAGGAAAAAAGTGGAAATGTCGAGGAAATAGTCGAAATGTCGTGGAAATAGTCGAAATGTCGAGAAAAAAGTAAAAATGTCGCGAGTAAAAAGGAAAGGAAAAAGGAAGAAAAAAAGAGCAAAAAAATAAGAAAAGGAAAAAGAGAAAGAAAGAGGAAAAAAAAGAAAAAAAGAAAAAAAAAAGGTCAAACATTTTTGAAAAAGCTCCAGGAGCCACCAGGGCGGCGCAGTGGGTTGCCGACCCCCGATCTAGTGACATCTAGTGGCATAAAGTGCAGATTGCATCCATGTGAACTAAAACCATGAACTCTCTTCTAAGCCCATGTGTCTCATCTCTGTCTGTTGGGTCCACAGAGATGGCGTCGCAGCTCCAGGTGTTCTCCTCTCCCTCCGTCTCGTCCAGCGCTTATTCCCGCTCCAAGAGGCTGAAAGTGGAGAACCCAGCCTGGGATGTGTCCACCCAGCTGAGCGATGGAGCCTACTACCAGCAGAGCCCGTCCCAGGGCGGGGCCGGGGCCCCCTCCACCTCGGGCTCCGGCTCCACCCAGGGGCCCCCGCCGCCCGCCGGGCCCCGGGAGCAGGCCGTGGTGCGGGCGGCCGACAGCACGGGCAGCCTCCGCGGACCCCCGTCCTCCTCCTCCTCCTCGTCCTCCTGCTCCTCCTCCAGCCGGCTGAGGAAGGAGTCGTCCTCCCAGCAGTACAGCCTGAAGAGGAAGAGCGAGGAGGTGGACAGCAGCGACAGCGTCCAGATCCTGGAGGAGCTCTCGGCCCCCGTGGTCTCCAACCGAGCGGGCGGGGCGGGGGGCACCACCACCGCCCAGTCCATCGCTCACTCCACCTCCACCACCAAGAGCAGCACCTCCCACAGCGAGGGGGACTACCAGCTGGTGCAGCACGAGATCCTGTGCTCCATGTCCAACAGCTACGAGGTGCTGGAGTTCCTGGGCCGGGGAACCTTCGGCCAGGTGGCCAAGTGCTGGAAACGGGGGACCAATGAGATAGTGGCCATTAAAATCCTGAAGAACCATCCTTCTTATGCTCGACAAGGCCAGATTGAGGTGAGTGTTCTGGACATGAGAGAAGCAGCTGGGTTGGTGGTAGGCCTGTGTTGAAAAAAATAGATTTTCCAATTCTAAATCGATTTTCATATTAATTCCTAAATATTGATTCGTATGTCTAAAGATCTTTTTTTTTTTTTCATCGTTACATTACAACTTTTGGTATTTTTTTGTTTATCCCCAAAAAAGGAATGTTTTGTTGGACACGAGAATAACTGGTGCCATGTTTATGCCTTTAAATATGTTTAAAGGTATGAAAACATTAAAGTTTTCAGTTATAATTGCATAAATTGTCTATATTTCATTACTTTATATCAGGGGTCTCCAACCCTGGTCCTGGAGAGCAGCTATCCAGCATGTTTTACATCTTTCCCTGCTTCAGCACACCATGATACAAGGAGCTGTGTCAGCAACAGAACTGCCCGGACCTTGATGACAAGTTGATTGAATGAATGAATGAATTGTTTATTTCGGTTACATTACATTATTTGCAATTCAAACTGTGTGTGTGTGTGTGTGTGTGTGTGTGTGTGTGTGTGTGTGTGTGTGTGTGTGTGTGTGTGTGTGTGTGTGTGTGTGTGTGTGTGTGTGTGTGTGTGTGTGTGTGTAAATGACAAAACACTTTCATACAAGTTTACACTCATCAGTTTCACACAAAAAATAATAATAAACTCTGTAACCGAAAAAGGAATAGGCTGAAGCCAAAGCTTATATTTGCCTACCCTGTACTTTCCAACAGAAAACCCAGATTATCTGCAATATGAAAAGAAACAAAAAGAGAAATTCCTTTAAATTGTTCTGCTTAACCAAATTATACTCCAATCATTTAGCATTGTAATCATTTAATGTAATTATTTTACTTTTCAATATTTTTTTTAAATTCAACAGAGATTTACACAGTTTCACTTCATCACTAAGTTGATTCCATAATTTGACTCCCAAAAATGAAACACATCTATATTTAACATTAGTCCTAACACGACATCTTTCAAAGACCCACAGCCTTCTTAAATTATAATTTGTTTCTCTTAATTTTAAGAAATGCTGAAAGCAAGCAGGAAGGCTATTATTCTTAACTCGAAACAAAATTTCTAATGTTTTTAAATATACAATATCTATGAATTTTAATATGCATGACTCTACGAATAATTTATTAGTACTGTCACGATAAGAAAGTTAAGACGACCATTGATTAGAATCAGGTGTGTTCATGCAGGGAGACACCTAAAACATGCTGGATAGGTGGATCCAGGACCAGGGTTGGAGACTCCTGCTTTATATACTGTCTTGGAGTTACATTTGCATAAAATGCTAAAAACCAAATTCTCAAAAACCAAAATAGACCGAAAATGGAAAAAGTTAAAATGGAATATGGGAAAAAATAAAAGCGATTTCATACGTCCTCTGTTTCCTCCCTGGATCTGTTTGGTAATTCTGACCCACATGATGTTTGTGAAAGCAGTTCTATCAGCATTCTGGGAGCTGATTGGTCCTTACAGCATCATTAGCTGCAATACTTGCTGTTGAATCTCAATATAATACTGGTTTTAATGTGTTGCAGAACTACACAGTCATATAATTCAGGTAACAGCTCAAATCAATATCGGAATCGAATCAAATCCTGATAATCAATTCTGAATCTTAATTGTGTCCGTCTCTAGATGACTGCCAGGGGCAGCTATTTAGCCCCTAAATAAAGGGCTGTTTATCAGTGTGGGATAAATCATCATCACTCATCATCATCACTAGTATTACCATATCTGGATTATTGTGTGGAAGTTTGGGGCAACACATATATAAGCAATTTACAACCGCTATTCAGACTGCAAAAAAAAGCAATCAGGATACTTCACAATGTGGGTTATAAGGATCACACAAACACACTGTTTAAAGTCACATGTGTTGAAATTCTGGGACATTGTCAAACTAAAAACTCTACAAATCATATTCAAAGCGAGAACTGATTCACTTCCAGGCAATTTACAGAAAATGTTTTGTGACAGGGAGGGGGGTTATAATTTAAGAGGAAAATTTAATAAAAAAAAAAAGTGTTCATTCTAAAAGGAAAAGCATGTGTATCTCAGTTGTTGGGGTGGATCTATGGAATGGGTTGGGTGATGGGTTGAAGCAATGTACAAATATAAATCAATTTAAAAAACAGTAAAAAAAGGAAGTTATTTGAATATTTATGTTTAATTTATAATAGAGGTAACAAAGGGGCAGGGTTAAATAAGTTTTACTTCTACCTGCTCCTTTTCGGACACTGTTTTTTTTCCCTGTTTGTATTACGTTTTTGTTGTTGTTTTTTTTTTTCTGTATGTTTTGAATTTGTTTAACATTTTATATTTTTCCCTTATGTGTTTGAAATAAACAATTCAATCAATCAATCAAATGAAAATGAAAATCCAAAGCGTGAGTAACTGATGTTAATCTCCTTCCTGCAGGTGAGCATCCTCAGCCGGCTGAGCACCGAGAACGCCGACGAGTTCAACTTCGTCCGCTCCTACGAGTGTTTCCAGCATAAAAACCACACGTGCCTTGTGTTCGAGATGCTGGAGCAGAACCTGTACGACTTCCTGAAGCACAGCAAGTTCAGCCCGCTGCTGCTCAAGTGCATCCGGCCCATCCTGCAGCAGGTGTCCACGGCGCTGATGAAGCTGAAGAGCCTGGGCCTGATCCACGCCGACCTGAAGCCCGAGAACATCATGCTGGTGGACCCGCTGAGGCAGCCGTACCGGGTCAAGGTCATCGACTTCGGCTCCGCCAGCCACGTGTCCAAGGCCGTCTGCTCCACCTACCTGCAGTCCCGATATTACAGGTGTGGGGGTTTGGGCCCGGTCTGCACCGTTTAAAGCAGCGGTCTGCACCGTTTAAAGCAGGGGTGTCAAACTCATTTTGCTTGGCGGGCCGGATTTGAACAATTGTTTTCTCGCGGCCCGCACGCTCAAAATAACAAAAACGGTGCGGAAATGTTTTTCTCTAATTCTTTTTTTTTTTTACTATTGTTATCTAATCCAATATCAGTTTAGTTAATTTTAAAGGAAATATGCACTTTGTTTACACTCTAATTATGTAAAATATATTTCTTCAAGATCTTTCCTTGAAATTTCTCGGTATTTTTCAAATTATGTAAGATACTTTTAATATAATTTTACAAAGATAAACAGAAACAAGTATGTTTTTTTTAAATTTCGCTTTTTTATAGGAAATTTAATTGAAAGCAACATCTTTCTTGTTACATCCGAGAGTGTTTCTTTGTGATTTAGAGATTTTTCCAGTACAATTAAGTGTATTTATTTTTAAAAATTGGCGCAGATATTTACACCAGTGTGCCAAAAAAGTCAGCACTTCTTTTTTAACTGTTTTACTTTGTCACTCTCCTCGTATTCAAAACTGAAATTCTCAGAATAAATATTGTCTATCATCTTTTTTAGCAGTGATATTTTTCCTGCGAAAATATATAATAGTAGTCAGTTAATAAAAATAAACGACCGTCTACAAAGAAATAAAATCGGCAAATGCATTCTAGAAAACTAAAAAAATTTTGAAAACTGCTCTTTTTGTGGAATAACGATGGATTTGTAGAAGAAATATATTATCGGATATGCTGTGATTCATGGCAATTATTTATCCCTTCCTTTTTAGTAAATTAACATTTCGTTTTTTACGTTGGAAACTTCTCGCGGGCCGCATGAAAATCTCTCTCGGGACGCACATTTGACACCCCTGGTTTAAAGTGAAGCCTTTATTTTTTTTTTAAGCTGAATGCATCTGTATTATTTTGGTCAGGGCTCCAGAGATCATTCTGGGTCTTCCCTTCTGTGAAGCCATCGATATGTGGTCTCTGGGATGCGTCATTGCTGAGCTGTTTCTGGGGTGGCCCCTGTATCCCGGGGCCTCGGAGTACGACCAGGTAAACCTTTATGTGATTCTGAGTAGGGGTGTACCGATACACTAATCGGAAAAAAAAAATAGGAACTATGAAATATCGATCAATCATAAGAAGGGGAGGCGCACTTTTTGGCGTCTATCTCCGCCACGGTAACGCTTTTGACTGAGAAAAGTAATGCGCATTGTCGCAGGATGGAGACGCATATTTTGATGTATAACACACCTGGGTGCACGTTACGGTTCTGGCCGCATTAACTGCTGAAGGAATGGCATAAATTGCGCCAAAATTACACGATTACACTAGGGGTGCAACGATACACTAATCTCACGATACGGTACGATACACGATATTGACGTAACGATAACGACACGATATTATAGCAGTATTTTTTTAACAACCTTGAATGAGGAACATATGAGTGGAAAAAAATGGTCTTTTATTTGAAAGACACAAAATACAAAACAATACTGTGTGTTTGCCCTATTGTTCCAGTTTGTAATGCTTTATAACTGTTTAAGTTTTAAAGAGAAAGCCAGGCCAACCATTTTCCACAAACTGAACTAAAAGTAAATGTCACGTTTGCATTATGATCTTCAGTTTCATACAAGTACAAATATTTTGCCACAAACTGAATAGTTTCTCTCATGTATGATTTGACTTTTTTCTTTTTCGGAAAATTTAACAGCTAAAATTAAATAAATAAGTAAACTATGAAAAGTCCTAAACTCCAAATGCAACATGACTGTTATTGATCTTGTTCCAGAGCTCAGAGCTTCACCTGCTCCAGCCTGAGGCCGTAAGGTGAACCCGTTATCGTTTCATCCTCCCACCTTTGGGGACACAATCTTTACACCATAAAAAACATTGATTCATGCTCTCCTTAGGAGTAAAAGTTCTGAGCTTAAAACCCCCAAGAGTCCCGTGATCAGGACCTGCAAAACGGTACTAGTTTCTTCTGAGCGTAGTCAGATTTTGGTCCGCAGGTCGAGGTCGTCACGTGATCCCGCTGCACCAATAGGATGTTACTAGTAAACACAATATATTAATATTAATAACCCAATATCAGCTACAGTTTGTCACCTCCACGACACGTATCGTGACGTTTTTGTATCGCAAAATTTCGTGGCAAGATATATTCTTACACCCCTAATTCTGAATCACTTCATGCATATCCCTCTTGTCCTATAAACTGCTTTCTATCGTTGATATGTTGATGAATGTTTCTGCACAGTCAGCGGTTTGCGGTAAAAACTGAAGCATGAACTTTAGCGTTCTTGTGCCAATTGAAATAACTTTTTCAGAAAAGCCTCAGGCTTTAGGGGGCTTTTTTCCCCAACACTGTTTAGGTTTAAGGATGTTATTTTAAAGAAAGGTAAGAGCCTGAAAAATCCCACACAAATAAAGGTGTGACAAGTAGTGGCTATTATGCAAATCATTAAAGGTAGAGTAAGTAATTCTATGCAAATCTCAGGACACTTTTTTTGTCCCATTTAGTAAATGTCCTCCAGAAATGTCTTACCCTACCTTTAAGACAATATCAGCCTTGTTCGTAACACATTATACACATCAGTCATTTATTTGTTCATTCTTTGCTTCTTGTCATATTTTCTGTTTCCGTATTGGCCCGAATATAAGACGACCATGATTATAAAACAACCCCCTCTTTTTCAAGACTCAGGTTTGAAAAAAGACCTTTTGAACACCAAATTCAATTTTTATACAGAAACAAATGATTATAACAATATATTCGAGAGAAAAAAAGCATGTTATTTTGCCTCATTCAAATCATCATCTTGAAGTTTGCAGCATAACTTCTCCTCAGCTACCGGTTAACCTGCCGATCTTCCACCCACTTTTCTCCAGATTGTTGCTACGTTTCTCCATTTTCTGTTATGTCTTCTCTTATTTTCTTCTCTTTTCTTTCTTACCGCTATTTTTTATTTTTCTTCTTCATGACAGGGGTTCGCTTTGGCCTGGGGAGTTTAGTTCAGCATTCGCTTTAGAGATATCTGGCGCCATCTAGTGTTGTGAATGGGTATTTCGTCTAGACCTCGAATTAGGGCTGGGCGATATGGACCAAAAGTCATATCTCGATATTTTCTAGCTGAATGGCGATACTCGATATATATTGATATTTTTTCTGTGCCATAATTGGGGTTTCCCCCAAAGCATTATAGCATAGCATCTCTGTTAGCTTCTTTTTTTTCTGAGGCAAACCCTTAAAAAAACAGTCAGTTTTAATACAAAGCCTCGTGCCAAATGTCACACAGGTTCCTTTATTAACAGAGGTCTGCACAATATCAAAATGTATAAAACAAATGTAATAAAAATAAACTGCCTGCATATATAGAATAAAATTGCTTCTTGAATAAAATAAAACAAATATCCCTTTCCTGCATAACAATTAAATTAAAATACACTGTGCAATTAATACAATGTAGACAGTAACAGGCAGACTTTTCCACTGAGGTTGACAATTGTGCAAATAACAAAACATTTGTGCAAATCTCAAATAAAACATTCAAGTCAATTTGTCACAAAATAAGCTATATCAAAATCATTTAAAAAAATAAAAAAAAGCTATATCGATATAAACAATACTGTCTCCATATCGCGTTTGAAAATATATCGATATATATTAAAATCTCGATATATATCGCCCAGCCCTACCCCGAATGTAAGACAACCCCCACTTTTTCAGTCTTATTTCAATGCAAAAAACACCCTTATATTCGGGCCAATACGGTACTACTTCTGTCATTTAGCAGACGCTTTTAGCCAAAGCGACTTAAATCTGAGAGAAAAAACACACCATTTCGCCCTGCCTTGCTCAGGGGCCCGAGGTGGTTAATCTAGGTTGCCCTTCTGGGGCTTGAACCTCTGTAGCCACTAGACTACCACTCCCATCTAACGCCCGCCACTTCATTCAGTAAACAGCCCACATGTATGATGGTGCAGGAGGCCACTCCGTCAGCTGTCGGGCCTCTAAACACGACCACAGTGTTGAAATAAGCAGCGCCACATCCGTCTCTTACGTTCTCCCACCGGTCTCTCTCAGATCCGGTACATTTCCCAGACACAGGGCCTTCCAGCAGAATACCTGCTCAGCGCAGGAACCAAGACGAGCCGCTTCTTCAACAGAGGGCCCGACTCCAGCTACCCGCTCTGGAGACTCAAAGTAGGAGACACATTTCACATTTCTGCCTTCACTAACGTTTACAGTCCATGCAGTGAGGTCTGGCTGTGCTCTCTCCTGCAGACTCCTGCAGAGCACGAGACGGAGATGGGGATCAAGTCCAAGGAGGCCAGGAAATACATCTTCAACTGCCTGGATGATATGATGCAGGTAACAAAGAAATACAAGGAGTGTGAACAAGAATAGAGGGAATGGCGTCACAGATGCGACTTCACAGCGGGTTACGCCCTCTGAGTGTCGGAAAGACCGAGTGTCGGAAAGACCAAGTGTCGGAAAGACCGAGTGGCAGAAAGACTGAGTGTCAGAAAGACTGAGTGGCAGCGTAAACTTTCAGTTTGAGCAACTGGAAAACATCTAAAATGGGAAAGAGCTGTTGTGTGATCGACTGTACTCATAGATTTAGCAAGAAATCTGAGTTATCGTTTTACAGACTGCCGAAAAATAAGCTTAAGAGAGACAAATGGATCACTGCAATTCACAGAAACAACTGGATTCCAGACACCGAAACGTGGATTTGTGGTTCCCATTTTGTATCAGGTAATGTTGGATTTTTGGGTAGCTAACGTTAAACGGTCAAATCATAAAGTTCAGTGTCCTCATCACTTTAATTTCTACAACAAATCCTGCCTTGAAGTCGGACCAAGCGTCAAGACTTTTGTAAGCCTTCAAACTTTGCTTCGTGTATTTCCCCGGCGTAGAAATTAAGTACATAAAAATATCAGGAAACTGGATTCATGGCCAAATATTAATGTCCATGGACCACTGGTTCTTGGTAACTGTACCAAATATTAATGTCCATGGACCACTGGTTCTTGGTAACTGTACCAAATATTAATGTCCATGGACCACTGGTTCTTGGGGTAACTGTACCAAATATTAATGTCCATGGACCACTGGTTCTTGGGGTAACTGTACGGGTCACTGTCAAGTCCAACTGCCTTTAATTTAAGCCGATAATCAGCTGTTATCCCGTCTTCTCCACTAGTTGCAGCTGTTTTTGCTGATGTTTTTGCACCTCCTGCAGGTGAACATGACGACCCTGGAGGGCACCGACATCCTGGCAGAGAAGGCGGACCGGCGGGAGTTTATAGACCTGCTTAAAAAGATGCTGACCCTCGACGCGGACAAACGGATCACGCCCATGAAGACGCTGAACCACCCCTTCGTTACCATGACGCATCTGCTGCACTTCCCTCACAGCTCCCAGTAAGACCAGTGCAGACTCTGACGGATGACTCCACCTTTCATTACAGCAGGACTGTCCAGGCTGGGTTTCCTGGTGCAGCTTCCCACCCTCAAACCTCTCCCCATCCCTAATGTATCATTGGTACAAAATGACCTTATAACAACATGCTATTTAACTTGACAACCCGTCAATAATAACAAATGTACGGTAGATAAAGTAGCTTGACTGTATGAGTCAAATGAAATTTAAAAAAAAAATCAACCTGAAATAATAAATAAATATTAAATAAAAAAACTTAAAACTAGCAATTAATTACTCACCAAAAGAAAGTTACCTCCACCACCTCAACCCCCCACAAAAAACTGAAAGCAGGTCTTGCAGGTCAGAAATCAAAGCTAAACACGCACGTGTGCCTTGTAGCATCCTATGATGTCATAATTTCACCCTATAATGTAATAATTTCACCCTATAATGTAATAATTTCACCCTATAATGTAATAATTTCACCCTATAATGTAATAATTTCACCCTATAATGTAATAATTTCACCCTATAATGTAATAATTTCACCCTATAATGTAATAATTTCACCCTATAATGTATCCATTTCACCCGATAATGTAATAATTTCCTATAATGTAACAATTTCACCCTATAATGTAACAATTTCACCCTATAATGTAATAATTTCCTATAATGTAATAATTTCCTATAATGTAATAATTTCCTATTATGTAATAATTTCCTGAAAATGTAAGAACGCCTGAAAATGCAATAAAATTTGTACTCAATCAAAAATGTAATAAAACCCAATAATGTAATAACTTCCCCAATAATGTAATAAAATTTCCTGACGGATATTGTAACAACATTTTTACCAATAATGTAATACCTTATTACATTATTGGGAATTTATTACATGGAACTCAAAGTCTGTAATTTAACCCAATAGTCATTCTGGTGTTTCAAATCCAGCGTATATAACATTCTTAGATACTTAAAACACAAAATGTAGAACTCTGGACTGAAAATGAACATATATATTACATTATTTGTCAAGTATTACATTATCAGTTTTGGAAGAAAAAAAAGACCCACCTGAAAATGTAATAAATTCCCAATAACGTAATAAGGTATAACATTATCGGTAAAAATGTTATTACAATATCAGTCAGGATATTTTATTACATCATTGGTGAAGTTATTACATTATTGGATTTCATTACATTTTCGATTGAGTTAAATGCAAACTTTAGTACATTTTTTTTTCAGGAAATTATTACATTATAGGGTGCTATATGGCTTTAACAGATGCACATTTATTTCATTAAAAATAGTCAAACTTCTTAACAATATAAATTGATATAAAACTATAGCGAATTTATTATATATTGGCTAAAGTTTGTAGCTTATATACGACCAACTGATCATGTGAGCACTCTTTCTGAACAGAGGTGAATGCAGAGAGCGTTAACAAGGTGTTAAATAAATGTTCATCAAAGCTGCTGGAAAAACAACATTCTCCAGTCTAGAGATGGAGACAGATTCATATCTAATGAGTGGCATCTTAGGTGTTTGTGCCGCAAAGTTTTATTTCAACAACACACCCACCTTCAAGTGAAGCACGAGTTTCCTCGTGTTTTGCTTTTTTTTCCTCTCTTGCCCCTGATTTGTGTCTTTTGGATGAAAAGTTGAAATCTCTGCAAGAGCCTGCCTGCACCTTCTGATTGGTCAGATTTCAGGTGCTGCCAATCAATGCACGGCCAGATTACTCCATTAAACCATTCAGATCTCTTTTCTCCCCTCCTCCTCACGGTAGCGCATATGCACATCCATTACGCACATGTGTTGCCGAGAAAAATGCTGCCCCTCGCGCAAAATGCGGCCCCCTTTGGCACTGCTCGAGTTGTAAAAAAAAAAATCAGGGGGGATGGTGGATTTTATCATATGGGGACAGATAATTTGTGCTGATTACAAATAATATAATATATTACAAATAATAGCAGTGACCAAAACACCTGCAGAAATACTGCAGGAATGACATAGCAGCAGTTAAATGCAGCCTTCTGTAAGCTTTAAATATCCACTGGGCTTACATCAAATACATCAAAACACAACAATAAAAAACACTTTTCTGAACTTATCAATATGACTCTGTCCTTCACAGGATAAGTAAAATGGATCACTGCAAAAACTCAATGTTAACAAGAATATTTGTCTTATTTCTATTTAAAATGTCTCATTTTAGTAAAAAAAAATCTCATTACACTTAAAACAAGATTCATCACTGGAAAAAACAACAATTTTCACCTGTTTCAAGTAGATTTTCACTTGAAATAAGTAGAAAAATCTGCCAGTGGAACAAGATTTTTTTGCTTGGAATAAGAAGATAAATCTTGTCCCACTGGCAGATTTTCCTACTTATTTCAAGTGAAAATTTACTTGAAACAGGTGAAAATTGTCAAATAAGTTATTTTTCTGGTGATGACTCTAAAAGTTGAAATAGCAGTAAAACCACATTCATTGATGAAATGACATAAGGGATGGAAAGGGGGGATGGCAGTTTTACAGGGGGATGATTTTGACCGTTTTTATTTCAGGGGGGATGCCATCCCCCCTCAACTCCAGTACTGCCCGTTGGAAGATGAGGCCCCTACGCACAGCGTGTGTTCTGCCTTTAGGGAGGGGTGGCACTGGTTTCAGGATGAGTCTCTCAACCATGTTTATTTCACTTTCATTCAACAGTGTGAAGTCGTGCTTCCAAAATATGGACATATGCAAACGCAGATGCAGCGCCTTTGAGAATGGGAAGAACCTGTTTGGCAGCAGCAGCACTCCCAGTGCAGCCACCAACCTCACCGTCACCTTCAGCAGCCAGCTGAACCAGCACAACCAGGTGGGAGACACGGCTCATGCAGCTAGGGTTACCATTGATTGATTTGATTTATTTTATACATGTTAAAGGAGCTTGAGGCTCCTTTTAAGAAATGAGACTCTCTAGCGCCACCCTTCACCACGACGGCCGTTGGGGGTACTGCAGCCAACAGTGAAGTCGGCACGGGAGAACGGGGAGAACGCACATGCAGCGTCATGTGACGTCACATCCACAGGACAGCGCGGGAAATTACGGTCACAATTGCAGCACATTTTGCAGCACACAGCCTGTTCAAGGCAACGGAGAGATACACTAGAGGGCTCATTCTTTTGGGTTTGGAACGCTTCATCTGACATTATTACTAGAAAACTTAAAACTCAATCCTGCCTCATGCTCCTTTAAAAGACAACAATTAAAAGAGAAGATAAGAAAACAAAACAAAACAAAAAAAATACAAAGAATTTCGCCGACTCCCGCTTCCTGATTCAAACGTCTGCCGGCCCCCCGACCAATCAGTGGAGCGGAGGGTGGTGACGTCGGAAATAGTCCCGGCTTAGCCCGGTTAGAACCTCGGCAGAATAGTACAGAAATAGTATCGGCTTGGAGCGGCTCTACCCGCCTCAGCCCCTAGTGCAAACGTGCAAGACGGGTGGCGGGTAGAACCGAGCTGAGGCGGGACTAATGCAAAAGGGCCATTACTGTCTACATTGTATTAATTGCACAGGGTATTTTAATTTAATTGTTATGCAGGAAAGGGATATCTGTTTTATTTTATTCAAGAAGCATTTTTATTCTATATATGCAGGCAGTTTATTTTTATTTCATTTGTTTTATACATTTTGATATTGTGCAGACCTCTGTTAATAAAGGAACCTGTGTGACATTTGGCACGAGGCTTTGTATCAAAACTGACTGTTTTTTTAAGGGTTTGCCTCAGAAAAAATGAAGCTAACAGAGCTGCTATGCTATAATGCTTTGGGGGAAACCCCAATTATGTCACAGAAAAAATATGGATATATATCGAGTATCGCCATTCAGCTAGAAAATATCGAGATATGACTTTTGGTCCATATCGCCCAGCCCTAGTTATACACACACACACACACACACACACACACACACACACACACACACACACACACACACACACACACACACACACACACACACACACACACACACACACACACACACACACACACACACACACACACACACAGCAACCGTAGCTATGGCAACAGGTGGATCTTCCTGCTGCGTGCAGTGATGAACGTGACCTCTCTGCCCGTGTGTTGCAGATGAACTCCACAGGAGGACAGTCCCTGTCCCTCAGCAGCAACGTGCCCCTGCTCAACTACCAGCCCGGCCTGTACCAGCAGGCCACCATCAACATCCCGGGCCTGGCCCAGCAGGGCGTGCCCCTGCAGACCAGACCCCCCCAGCTCTGCACCCAGACCGAGCCCTTCCAGCAGACGCTCATCGTCTGCCCCCCAACCATTCAGGGTGAGGATAAGGAAACATGGAGCCATACATGGCAGCAATGACTAAGTAATGTCCACCTGGAAGGGCATTATCCCGCTTATACCACGGTCACTTAGCAAAAAACATAAATATTAAATCAGCTATTCATGCTTTAATGTGTTTTCAGTGTAAATCATTAGTTTTATAAAAGCCACAGCTGAGCGGCTGAGCAACTATTTAATCTCTCGTCTGCAGCCGTTGGAACCTGGTAGAATAGAATAGAATAGAATAGAATACTTTATTGATCTCCTAGAGGAGAAATCGTGCAGCAGCCAACACACACAAGCTCAACGGTTTATACAAAATATTTAAATAGAAATAACCAATAAATAGCTAAATAATTAAAAAAAGCAATATAAAATGTAGAAAAATTAGTAATGTACAAGAGAAAAAATAGTAAACACAAAAAAACGGATAATATTTACATGTGCAAAAATACGTGAGTTACAAAGTTATAACTCAGTTTCCTTGGTAACACCTGAGGGTTTGACTAAAACCTGGAACAATCACTACCGTCCCATAAGGTCCTTAATGGACACAGTGTTGATTCTCCAGTAACTAGGACGGACCTGGGATACGACTTAGCAACGGGAGATATTCTAGTCCGCTCAGCTCCGCTCGGCTATGCTACTGTAACAAACAGGAAATAGATTTGTTTCAAAGAATCAAAGTCCACACATAGTTTCCCAAATCGTTTTATTAAGCTACATATAGGATCAACCATTCAATGAAATAAACTTTTTTCTCTCCTTCTATCACTTTTAATGGACACCTGCCAGCCAATCAGAATGGAGTATTCACACAGACCGTGGTATAAATAAATTATTTTCCTCCCCTCCCACACAGGTCTACAAACCTCCAACAAGCCGTCTGGTTATCCAGTGAGGATGGACAACTCGGTCCCCCTCGTACCTCAGAACCAGTCCTCCCAGCCGCTGCACCTCCAGCCCAGCATGCTGGCTCAGGTAGGACACTGGGATAAACAGTTACAGTAATCCCTGGCAGAACGCCCTTCACCTTTCACGTCTCGCTGCTTCACGGATTTGCATTGAGCATCGTGTTCTGCATTCTGATTGGCTAAACAGACTCCCCGCTTCTTCACTTCCTGCGTCAATAACGTTGGTTGCTTAGCAACTTCATCTAAAGCTGAATGCAACAAATCAGCAGTGTTACTAACAAGAAAATCAACATCAGAGGTAGAACCCAGGTCACTGGCCTTGACTGCTTCACTATTTTCCACTGTCTTAAGATGAGCAATGGCCTCCTTAAATTTAGCAATAGCTTCATCAGACAAACATCTGCTAAAGTAATACCTCCTATTTTGCACTTCAACATCAACAAAATTAAATTCAAACGTTATTAAGTAATGGTCGGATAAAAGGGAGTTTACAGGTGACACCAACAGACCATCAGTTTCAACACCGTAGGTGAGAACGAGATCGAGAGTATGATTAAAACAGTGCGTCGGTTTGTCCACTTTTTGTGAGATACCCATTGATTCTAGAAGAGAAGTGAAAGCTAATTTAAGATTATCGCTTTCAACATCCATATGAATATTAAAATCACCCACTATGATGAATTTATCTGTGCTGATCAATAATCCAGAAAGGAAATCTGAACATTCAGACAAAAACTCTAGATAAGCGCCAGCAGGGGGCCGGTACACTACCACTAACACAACTGGCTTCTCTGATTTCCAGCTCGGAAATTTCAGACTAAGCGTGAGGCTTTCAAATGTATTATAGTTGCACTTAGGTTAAATTTTAGTTTGAAGATTTTGAATTCAACACAACGTAATTCAAAGTGCTTTACATCAACATTAAAAGCAGCAAGACACAATTAAACAGTAAATAACAAATAAAATGATAAGAAAAGAGGTAAAATAATAGAAAGCACAAGTTGTTAGAAAGTAAGGGCAGTAGATCCAGCAGGTACATCTCATTCTTACAATGGCAAGAATTACGTTTCTATACGGTCAAAACGTACAAAGACCGGGTCAAATACAGTATTACATCACAAATGTCCGGCTGATTTGTGTCGAGTCTTTGAGGAAATCCTTGCAACAGCAGTTCCACCACTGAAATCTCTCCTGCCAGGCAGGAGGAGGTTTGTCGGACCCGTCGCACAAACCAAGAGTACAAACCGTTACTTTCTAGCGGAAGCTCCGAAATGCAAACTTAAGAATGGATTTGTTCTCACCTGGATAACCGGCCGGTCCTCTTGAGACGATATCCTGATATCCTGCAGTATTATTGAGCAGTCGTGTTTTCATGTGGATTTGTGCTGCATGGGGAAGGTACAAGGGAGTGTGTGGTGCTGACTGATAAGTGTCGTATTGTTGTTTTGATTGATTTATTCATTAGATGTTCCTATCGTTAGTCAACACCGCTGTTGTTTTGAGCACTTGAGTCCGTAACAAATTCCCCCAACATCTATTCTTTCTTGTTCTAAATGCCACGTTCTCTAAACCTCGGACGCCGCTAGAAAGTCCCCGTTTCCCGGCACTCATTCATCACTTTGACAGATTGGGGATAAACCTCTTAGCAGGAAGTGGTGGAGCGTGCCCGCTGAAAGATGGAGGGGAGAAACTAGTAAAACATCATTTGGATTTTTAAATCAACAGAAATTTAAAGGAGCATGAGGCTCCTTTTAAGAAATTAGACTCTCTAGCGCCACCCTTCACCACGACGGCCGTCGGGGGTACTGCAGCCAACAGTGAAGCCGGCACGGGAGAACGGGGAGAACGCACATGCAGCGTCATGTGACGTCACATCCACAGCCCAGCGCAGGAAATTTGGGACCGAATTGCAGCACATTTTGCAGCACACAGCCTGTTCAAGGCAAAGGAGAGATACACTAGAGGAATCATTCTTTTTGGTTTGGAACGCTTCATCTGACATTATTACCAGAAAACTTAAAACGTATGCACATTTTTTTCATAAATCCTGCCTCAATCCAGCCTCAAGCTCCTTTAAATGAAACAATTTAGATGCTAGGCCATGAAATGGATTTATTCTTAAGGGGAAATGCTAGAATCCTTGTTATAAGCAAAATGCTGAATATGATGCTCTTTGTTATGTTTGACAGCAAATTAGAAACAAGAACACCATGGGCTCTGAGAACTTTTTTTCTGCAGTCTTTAAAGCTCAAGAACCAATATGATGAATAATGGAAATAATCAATGGTTGCCGCCTTAAGTGCTGATTATTTATTTAATCCAGTGCATTTTGGTGAGGGCTGGATTGAACCGACACTGAAGGACGGTTGGGGAAAAAGGTTCAGGGTTTTTTACTCCGAAATCTGCAAACCTTCTGCATAGTTTCACTAAAAGTTGTAACTTCTCTGTACTCCCGAACATAAAAAAGCCGAGCTCCACGTGGAACTCTGACTGAGTTCGTTAATCGATGAAAGTACAGCCTTGAGCTTTGCAAAGAAAATAGCAGACGTACAACAGAACTCTCCAAGAATTTTAATTGAACTGCTAGTTTGTAAAATCATTGATTTTCCAAATATGTCAGTCTGTGGACCTTGAATGCTTGTTTTCTTTTTTATCAGTCCAGAACTGTCAGCTATGACTAATGTGAGGGCTTTACTCTGGGCCCAGTTTGGCTTTTACTCTCTTAATTCCTTTTTGAGCGCATTGTTCTGAAGTCACAAGGAATAAAACGGGACTCAAGAGTTTTCCAAAGCTGTTTTCTTTTGCTGCAAGATACAGGATTGTTGTGAAGTTTAGTTTTAGTTTTAGTTTAGCTTAGTTTATTGGTTCTTTCAATTTCCACAACACAAATAACCCAAACTGTAAATCGACAGTGTAATACAAAAAAATATAGAATTTTTTGGTACCTGTGTGTGTGTGTGTGTGTGTATGTATGTATGTATGTATGTATGTATGTATATATATATATATATATATATATATATATATATATATATATATATATATATATATATATATATATATATATATATATATATATATATATATATAATTTTAACTAAAAACCAAGGATCAAAAGGTGTAGACTGAAGCCTAAGCTTATGACGCCTGCCCTTTTCACAAAAATAAATGTTAGCTTTTATAAACTAGTGCATTTAAGATTTAGTGGATGAAACAAAATACATAAATAAATCCATATGAGAAGTTGCCCGAGTATAAACAAAATAACATACAGCATATTCCACATGTCATTACTAAATATCATTTCATACATTATATATATATATATATATATATACACACATTCCATACAGATATATGCATACATAAACACACATATAAATACACATGTCCATAGGTACATGCCTATGTGTATTTTACCTTTGTTTTATATGTATTAATCATTTTGTATTTATAGGTTCTTTTGAATTGTAATAACGTGCTGCACATTTTCATTTCAGTACCTCAGCTGTTCCACAGATTAATCCTGTCACTGAGATCATCGTTGTTTAACGTTGGTTCTTGCTTTTGTTTTCCTGAACATAAATGTTCCTCTTAATTCATATTGGCTAACTCTGCTCTGGAACAGCTTCTGAATACGACAGCATGAAGACAGCATGTCCATCCCTTCTTCTTCTTTCCAGTCTTTGACTACGTTCACACTGCAGTTCCCAAGTGACCCAAATCCCATTTTTTGCTCATATGTGACTCAGATCTGATTTGTTTATGACAGTGTGAACAGCACAAGTCACATGGAATCTGATCTTTTCAAATCAGATTCAGGTCTTCCATATGTGGTTCTAAATCGGATACAGGTCTGATGTTTTGCAATGGGACCTCAGTGTGAACAGCCAGGTCGGAATTAATGCGACTTTGACGTCACTTGAGAGCGACCGTTGTCATCACACTGCGCTGGCGGGGGCGGGAGTCACTGGGAAGCGATCGGAAAATTAAAAATGCAGCTTTCTTTCTCCTCCTTCTCCTCTTCATTAACACTTGCTCATAGTTTCGTCGGCTTCCACCACACAACAACTTCAAAATACACCCATGTACGCTCACTTCTGTTGCCTCCATGTTTACCGCCGTATGACGGTGTGCTGCGTGTGACGTCTTTGTTATTGTTCCTCTGCGCATGCGGGTCAGTTCAGGGCCGTGATGCGTTCACACTCCAGTCTGATATAGGACACGTTTTAAAAGATAATGTGAACAGCCACACAAAAAAAGTCGGATATGGGAAAAAATCTGAATTGAGCATTAAGGCTTGCAGTGTGAACGTAGTCTTTGTTTGACAAGATCATGTGTGACTTGTGTGTGCTGTAGTTCTGCTCCGTCCTTCATGTGTGTGTGTGTGTGTGTGTGTGTGTGTGTGTGTGTGTGTGTGTGTGTGTGTGTGTGTGTGTGTGTGTGTGTGTGTGTGTGTTGACAGCAGGGCTGGCCGGCAGGAACACAGCAGATCCTCATCCCCTCCACGTGGCAGCAGATGCCGGGCATCTCCATCCACAACCCGGGCCAGGCCGTGGTGCCCGAGTCCCCGGTGGGAGCGCCGGGGTCCGACGGCCAGCAGAACTCTGGATGGAGGTGAGTTCAGCAGGAGAGGAACGTATGCTTATCCATCAGTGGTGACAGATGACTCACGCAGGAGTGTGAACTCCTAAACCACCTGAAAAACATTGCTAGAATTAAGGGGATTCTGTCTAAACAAGACATGGAAAAAAACTTATTCATGCATTCATTTTCAGTAGGTTGGATTATTACAATGGCATCTTTACAGGCCTTAACAAGAAATCTATCAGGCAGCTGCAGCTGATCCAGAACGATCCGCCAGAGTCCTTACAAACACCAGGAAACTGGACCATATTACACCAGGAAACTGGACCATATTACACCAGGAAACTGGACCACATTACACCAGGAAACTGGACCATATTACACCAGGAAACTGGACCACATTACACCAGGAAACTGGACCACATTACACCAGGAAACTGGACCACATTACACCAGGAAACTGGACCATATTACACCAGGAAACTGGACCACATTACACCAGGAAACTGGACCTTATTACACCAGGAAACTGGACCATATTACACCAGGAAACTGGACCGTATTACACCAGGAAACTGGACCACATTACACCAGGAAACTGGACCTTATTACACCAGGAAACTGGACCATATTACACCAGGAAACTGGACCGTATTACACCAGGAAACTGGACCACATTACACCAGGAAACTGGACCACATTACACCAGGAAACTGGACCACATTACACCAGGAAACTGGACCATATTACACCAGGAAACTGGACCACATTACACCAGGAAACTGGACCTTATTACACCAGGAAACTGGACCATATTACACCAGGAAACTGGACCGTATTACACCAGGAAACTGGACCACATTACACCAGGAAACTGGACCACATTACACCAGGAAACTGGACCATATTACACCAGGAAACTGGACCACATTACACCAGGAAACTGGACCATATTACACCAGGAAACTGGACCACATTACACCAGGAAACTGGACCATATTACACCAGGAAACTGGACCATATCACACCAGGAAACTGGACCACATTACACCAGGAAACTGGACCACATTACACCAGGAAACCGGACCATATTACACCAGGAAACTGGACCACATTACACCAGGAAACTGGACCACATTACACCAGGAAACTGGACCATATTATACCAGGAAACTGGACCATATTACACCAGGAAACTGGACCATATTACACCAGGAAACTGGACCACATTACACCAGGAAACTGGACCATATTACACCAGGAAACTGGACCATATTACACCAGGAAACTGGACCATAATACACCAGGAAACTGGACCACATTACACCAGGAAACTGGACCACATTACACCAGGAAACTGGACCATAATACACCAGGAAACTGGACCACATTACACCAGGAAACTGGACCACATTACACCAGGAAACTGGACCATATTACACCAGGAAACTGGACCATATTGCACCAGGAAACTGGACCATATTACACCAGGAAACTGGACCATATTACACCAGGAAACTGGACCACATTACACCAGGAAACTGGACCATATTACACCAGGAAACTGGACCACATTACACCAGGAAACTGGACCACATTACACCAGGAAACTGGACCATATTACGCCAGGAAACTGGACCACATTACACCAGGAAACTGGACCATATTACGCCAGGAAACTGGACCATATTACACCAGGAAACTGGACCACATTACACCAGGAAACTGGACCATATTACACCAGGAAACTGGACCATATTACACCAGGAAACTGGACCACATTACACCAGGAAACTGGACCACATTACACCAGGAAACTGGACCATATTACACCAGGAAACTGGACCATATTACACCAGGAAACTGTCAGGGTTTGACACTTCCCCCCAGTGTTTGTAACTTTCAGTTCTGTCTTGCCCCGCCTGTGTCCCATCTGCCCTGATTGTGTCCACACCTGTGTCTCGTCTTGTCTCGTTATCCCCTCAGTATATCTTGTCTTGTCATTCCTTGGTTCCCTGTCGGTCCGTACTGGTTCTTCCCTCCATGTCTCCTCGTCGGTTTTCCCTGTTCCTGGTTTTTGTTTATCCTGCTCTGCAGCGCCTTGTGTTTTGCCTTTTTTGGATTAAATCCTTTTGTTTTTGAGAACTCCTGCCTCTGGCCTCCCTCTCTCTCCCTGCACTTGGGTCCTTTAAAAACCATACCACAACAGAACGGACCGACCAACATGGACCCAGCGGGAGAGTATATTACTCTTTTTGAGTTCTTCCGCCGAGAGGCAGAGAAAAATGGGGACCCCTTTCTGGGAACCTGCCAGGCTCGAGGCGGGCCCGGGGGTTCTCAGCCCCAGGGGAAGCGACGGCGTCAGCGCCAGCCCCAGCCTGTTCCGGTGGGGGCCCTGGACGCACCTCTTCCTGTTCCCGAGGTGGTCCTGGACGCATTCCAGCCTGTTCCCCCCTTCTGGGGAACACGCCTGGCTCGAGGCGGGCCCGGGGGTTCTCAGCCCCAGGGGAAGCGACGGCGCCAGCCCCAGCCTGTTCCTGCTCCAGCGGTGGTCCTGGACGCATCGCCCCCTGTTCCTGCTCCAGCGGTGGTCCTGGACGCATCGCCCCCTGTTCCTGCTCCAACGGTGGTCCTGGACGCATCGCCCCCTGTTCCTGCTCCAGCGGTGGTCCTGGACGCATCGCTCCCTGTTCCTGCTCTAGCGGTGGTCCTGGACGCATCGACCCCTGTTCCTGCTCCAGCTCCGAGGACCCGTGCCCCCCCTCAGCCAGCTCCGAGGACCCGTGCCCCCCCTCAGCCAGCTCCGAGGACCCGTGCCCCCCCTCAGCCAGCTCCTAGGACCCGTGCCCCCCCTCAGCCAGCTCCGAGGACCCGTGTTCCCCCCCAGCCCGCCCTGGATGTGGACTGTGGGGACATCTGGGATCTGTCCCTTGAGGGGGGGCCAGCGCCCCGGACCCGGGTACCCCCGCAGCCGGCACCTCGGACCCGGGTACCCCCGCAGCCGGCACCTCGGACCCGGGTACCCCCGCAGCCGGCACCTCGGACCCGGGTACCCCCGCAGCCGGCACCTCGGACCCGGGTACCCCCGCAGCCGGCACCTCGGACCCGGGTACCCCCGCAGCCGGCACCTCGGACCCGGGTACCCCCGCAGCCGGCACCTCGGACCCGGGTACCCCCGCAGCCAGCGCCACGGACCCGGGTCCCCACTCGGGCAGCTCCGGGGATCCTCTGCCCCCCGACGCCGGCTCCCCGCATCCTGTCTGCTCCTGTTCCGGTTCCCCGCATCCTGTCTGCTCCTGTTCCGGTTCCCCGCATCCTGTCTGCTCCTGTTCCGGTTCCCCGCATCCTGTCTGCTCCTGTTCCGGTTCCCCGCATCCTGTCTGCTCCTGTTCCGGTTCCCCTCATCCTGTCAGTCCCGACTCCGGCTCCCCGCCTCCTGTCAGCCCCGACTCCGGATCCTGAGGCGGTCCCGCAGCCCTCTGTTCCTGAGGCGGTCCCGCAGCCCTCTGTGCCTGAGGCGGTCCCGCAGCCCTCTGTGCCTGAGGCGGTCCCGCAGCCCTCTGTGCCTGAGGCGGTCCCGCAGCCCTCTGTGCCTGAGGCGGTCCCGCAGCCCTCTGTGCCTGAGGCGGTCCCGCAGCCCTCTGTTCCTGAGGCGGTCCCGCAGCCCTCTGTTCCTGAGGCGGTCCCGCAGCCCTCTGTTCCTGAGGCGGTCCCGCAGCCCTCTGTTCCTGAGGCGGTCCCAGAGCCCCGTCAGGTTCCCGAGCCCCGTCAGGTTCCCGAGCCCCGTCAGGTTCCCGAGCCACGCCAAGAATCCCCGTCACGCCCCCCGCCAAGACCCAGGCCTACGCCTCGGGGACGCCCCCCCGAGCGGTCTCGCTGGTCTGCCCGGTCCCGAGGTCGGCCCCCGGAACTTTGGCCGTGTGTGGCCTGGGCCCTCCTCCAGGCCCCCTCCGCCCACCCTGGGTTAGGACTCTGGGGACATCTGGGATCTGTCCCTTGAGGGGGGGGTACTGTCAGGGTTTGACACTTCCCCCCAGTGTTTGTAACTTTCAGTTCTGTCTTGCCCCGCCTGTGTCCCATCTGCCCTGATTGTGTCCACACCTGTGTCTCGTCTTGTCTCGTTATCCCCTCAGTATATCTTGTCTTGTCATTCCTTGGTTCCCTGTCGGTCCGTACTGGTTCTTCCCTCCATGTCTCCTCGTCGGTTTTCCCTGTTCCTGGTTTTTGTTTATCCTGCTCTGCAGCGCCTTGTGTTTTGCCTTTTTTGGATTAAATCCTTTTGTTTTTGAGAACTCCTGCCTCTGGCCTCCCTCTCTCTCCCTGCACTTGGGTCCTTTAAAAACCATACCACAACAGAAACTGGACCATGTTACACCAGGAAACTGGAACATATTACACCAGGAAACTGGACCACATTACACCAGGAAACTGGACCATATTACACCAGGAAACTGGACCATATTACACCAGGAAACTGGACCACATTACACCAGGAAACTGGACCACATTACACCAGGAAACTGGACCTTATTACACCAGGAAACTGGACCACATTACACCAGGAAACTGGACTATGTTAGACCAGGAAACTGGACCATGTTACACCAGGAAACTGGACCACATTACACCAGGAAACTGGACCATATTACACCAGGAAACTGGACCATATTACACCAGGAAACTGGACCATATTACACCAGGAAACTGGACCATATTACACCAGGAAACTGGACCATATTACACCAGGAAACTGGACCACATTACACCAGGAAACTGGACCACATTACACCAGGAAACTGGACCACATTACACCAGGAAACTGGACCATATTACACCAGGAAACTGGACCACATTACACCAGGAAACTGGACCACATTACACCAGGAAACTGGACCACATTACACCAGGAAACTGGACCACATTACACCAGGAAACTGGACCATATTACACCAGGAAACTGGACCACATTACACCAGGAAACTGGACCACATTACACCAGGAAACTGGACCACATTACACCAGGAAACTGGACCATATTACACCAGGAAACTGGACCACATTACACCAGGAAACTGGACCACATTACACCAGGAAAATGGACCATATTACACCAGGAAACTGGACCACATTACACCAGGAAACTGGACCACATTACACCAGGAAACTGGACCATATTACACCAGGAAACTGGACCATATTACACCAGGAAACTGGACCACATTACACCAGGAAACTGGACCATAGTACACCAGGAAACTGGACCACATTACACCAGGAAACTGGACCACATTACACCAGGAAACTGGACCACATTACACCAGGAAACTGGACCATATTACACCAGGAAACTGGACCACATTACACCAGGAAACTGGACCACATTACACCAGGAAACTGGACCATATGACACCAGGAAACTGGACTATATTACACCAGGAAACTGGACCATATTACACCAGGAAACTGGACTATATTACACCAGGAAACTGGACCATATTACACCAGGAAACTGGACCATATGACACCAGGAAACTGGACTATATTACACCAGGAAACTGGACCATATTACACCAGGAAACTGGACTATATTACACCAGGAAACTGGACCATATTACACCAGGAAACTGGACCATATTACACCAGGAAACTGGACCATATTACACCAGGAAACTGGACCATATTACACCAGGAAACTGGACCATATTACACCAGGAAACTGGACCGTATTACACCAGGAAACTGGACCATATTACACCAGGAAACTGGACCACATTACACCAGGAAACTGGACCATATTACACCAGGAAAATGGACCATATTACACCAGGAAACTGGACCACATTACACCAGGAAACTGGACCACATTACACCAGGAAACTGGACCATATTACACCAGGAAACTGGACCATGTTACACCAGGAAACTGGACCATATTACACCAGGAAACTGGACCATATTACACCAGGAAACTGGACCACATTACACCAGGAAACTGGACCATAGTACACCAGGAAACTGGACCACATTACACCAGGAAACTGGACCATAGTACACCAGGAAACTGGACCACATTACACCAGGAAACTGGACCATATGACACCAGGAAACTGGACTATATTACACCAGGAAACTGGACCATATTACACCAGGAAACTGGACTATATTACACCAGGAAACTGGACCATATTACACCAGGAAACTGGACCATATTACACCAGGAAACTGGACCATATTACACCAGGAAACTGGAGCATATTACACCAGGAAACTGGACCATATTACACCAGGAAACTGGACCATATTACACCAGGAAACTGGACCACATTACACCAGGAAACTGGACCATATTACACCAGGAAACTGGACCATATTACACCAGGAAACTGGACCATATTACACCAGGAAACTGGACCACATTACACCAGAAAACTGGACCATATTACACCAGGAAACTGGACCATATTACACCAGGAAACTGGACCATATTACACCAGGAAACTGGACCATATTACACCAGGAAACTGGACCACATTACACCAGGAAACTGGACCATATTACACCAGGAAACTGGACCATATTACACCAGGAAACTGGACCATATTACACCAGGAAACTGGACCACATTACACCAGGAAACTGGACCATGTTACACCAGGAAACTGGAGCATATTACACCAGGAAACTGGACCATATTACACCAGGAAACTGGACCATATTACACCAGGAAACTGGAGCATATTACACCAGGAAACTGGACCACATTACACCGGGAAACTGGACCACATTACACCAGGAAACTGGACCATATTACACCAGGAAACTGGAGCATATTACACCAGGAAACTGGACCATATTACACCAGGAAACTGGACCATATTACACCAGGAAACTGGACCATATTACACCAGGAAACTGGACCATATTACACCAGGAAACTGGAGCATATTACACCAGGAAACTGGACCATATTACACCAGGAAACTGGACCATATTACACCAGGAAACTGGACCATGTTACACCAGGAAACTGGACCATATTACACCAGGAAACTGGACCATATTACACCAGGAAACTGGACCATATTACACCAGGAAACTGGAGCATATTACACCAGGAAACTGGACCATATTACACCAGGAAACTGGACCATATTACACCAGGAAACTGGACCACATTACACCAGGAAACTGGACCATAATACACCAGGAAACTGGACCATGTTACACCAGGAAACTGGACCATATTACACCAGGAAACTGGACCATATTACACCAGGAAACTGGACCATATTACACCAGGAAACTGGACCACATTACACCAGGAAACTGGACCACATTACACCAGGAAACTGGACCATGTTACACCAGGAAACTGGACCATATTACACCAGGAAACTGGACCACATTACACCAGGAAACTGGACCACATTACACCAGGAAACTGGACCATAATACACCAGGAAACTGGACCATATTACACCAGGAAACTGGACCACATTACACCAGGAAACTGGACCATAATACACCAGGAAACTGGACCATATTACACCAGGAAACTGGATCACATTACACCAGGAAACTGGACCACATTACACCAGGAAACTGGACCATGTTACACCAGGAAACTGGACCATATTACACCAGGAAACTGGACCATATTACACCAGGAAACTGGACCACATTACACCAGGAAACTGGACCATATTACACCAGGAAACTGGACCATATTACACCAGGAAACTGGACCACATTACACCAGGAAACTGGACCACATTACACCGGTCATGAAATCACTACACTGGCTTCCAGTGAGTCAAAGGATAGAGTTTAAAATCTTACTGCTGGTCTACAAAGACCTGAATGGTCTTGGACCAGAATACATGCTGGATCTGTTAGTTCCTATGAAGCTCCCAGACCCCTGAGCTTCATCTGGATCTGGTTTGTTGTGGTTCCAGAACCAGAACCAAGCAAGGTTCATCAGCGTTCAGTTATTCTGCTCCTCACCGGGGGAACAAACTTCCTGTAGACCTGAGGTCTGCTCCAACTGTAGATCCTTTAAATCAGGATAAAAACATTACTGTTTACTGAAGCGTACTCCTAAATTAAATACTTACCTGCTGTACTCTACTGCCCTTATTTTTAACAGCTTGTGCTTTTTATTATTTTACCTCTTGTCTTATCATTTTATTAGTTATTTACCGTTTAATTGTTTCTTACTGTTGATGTAAAGCACTTTGAATGACCTTGTGTTGAATTGTGCTGTACAGATAAACTTGCCTTGTCTCTTGTCAGGGGTCGCCACGGCGGCGGTCCGTTCGACAGCGTGTCTCAGCAGGACTCTGGAGTCGGCCGTCACACGGCCGGCCAGAACCAGAACCAGAACCAGAGCTCAGGGGCTCACGCAAGATCCCAGCCGGGCAAGAGAGCGAAGGCTCGGCATCCTGAGAGCAGAGCCAGGTACCCACCCTCACATCCAAATGATCCAAAACAATAGCTACACTGTACAAAATGAAAGCAATTTTGGACCAGAACTCACTGTATCTACTGTATTGTTCCCTCGTACTTCCACACATCAGTTACTGTGTGGAAGTACGGGGGAACAACTATCAAACAAATATAAATCCAATATTTCTACTCCAAAAAAATGCTATCAGAATTGTCAACCATGCTGAATACTACGCACCAACAAATCCACTTTTCATCCGGTCAAACACCATAAAATTATACGTGTTAGGTTAAAAAGTCATCAACATACATTAATTAACTTAGAAAAAGACACCGGAGACTTATGGAATGATTTTCAATGGCCTTCTGCAGAAGGTTGGAGAGGAATCCTGAGAAGCTTTAGGCAACACGGCCCTTCTCTTAGCTCGTCAGAACTTCTCTCCACTGGCTGTCTGCAGAGCTGGCGCTTTTATTCAGCACGGAGGACAGGAAAAACCATATTTGGTAGATAACAGACGTTGGGGGTGAAAGACACCCAATAGTAAATAGTTGAATGGACAATAGACAGAAACAGATGGTCAAATAGATCAGATGATGGTTGAAAGGTCACACATGTGAAACTTAAACTTTAAAGAAACACAAAAGGTCAAAAGGGTCAAATGCCTCCCGGAACTAAAACAGGACCTCTTTTAGAGGTTTGAACAGATGGTTCTAAAGACAATGGGGTATTTGTTGGACATCTCAAACTCAGGAAGGGCTTCGCTGTCATCTGTTAACATGTGATAACCAACAGTCATCTTAAAGTAAACCTCGGACAGATGTGTCCATCTGACAATGGTTCAGTTGACCAACCAGGAAGTCAGCAGTTTTAACCTCCTGAGTATCAAAGCATGTCACGATAAACAGGCAGTTTTCTGATTCTGATTCTTCACAGTTTCACAGTGATAAAACTTGGATTAATCCCACATTTCCCTCCTTTTTTATCATTTTGAAACTTCAACAGTAAACAAAATAAAACACTCCAGTGTCATCATAAACATACAGGTAATGAAAACACGGAACAGTACAAAAACAGTAATAGTCAGAATCGAAATCGTAATTTCAGTCATTATGTCAGCATGACTCAGTAGTGGAAAAGTCTCTTCCATTCCTCGGACTCCTCTCCTAGTTTGTTGTCGCAAGTCAGTTTGGCTAGTCATCTTCTTCAGGCTGGGCTGGGCGAGTAGGCATCAGTTGATTACTTCGGCGAGCAAAGGTTGTGGTACCGCTCGACTTCCCGCACTACTCGAGCCTGGCATCTCTCTGCTAGCTTTCACTGCAACTGGTGAACGCAGTAGATCATTCAGCAGCCTTTACTGCTGCCGGTGTCCTGATCTGGACAGCAAAAAGGACCCGTCCTGACGGAGTGATGACGTTTCACCACTCGACTCAGGATCCGGTCACCCAGTTTCAGCAGTTCCTGCTTTAGGAGAGGGAAGAGGAAGAAAACAGCAGCGTACAAGAAGACGATTCTCATGTACAGTTCGACTAATGGCCGGCATTCAGGCCATGGCTTTCCTGAGCCTTAACTTAACAGGCATTAGTTCACTCCAAGAATGAAATCCATATGAACAACTTCAAATGGATATGTCCTTTCATGTTGTATCTGCAACATGTCGGAAAGCTCCTACTAAAAAGTTTTTTAAAGGGTATTTAGTATTTAATCCTCATGATGTATCATATACCCCTACTCCCTCCTGTTGAGCCATAAAAACTTCCTATGGCTCAACTTAGCCACCAGGGGGAACAACTTCCTTGGAAGCACTGGTCTGCTTCACAGCATTTTTTGCATGCCGACAGGGGTGGGGGTTTTGTGTCATTAGACCCCCTCCTTGTTGACTTCTCCCTGGAAGAGTCAGGCTGCCAGAGTCAGGCTCCCCAGATAAGTGGCCCTCCCACTTCTTGACCTTCGCACCCTGGCAAGTCTGCAGGTCTGACTCAATGATTCTCTAGGGTTGGATATCTATGTCCCTCAGAGATCCCCCCTCCCATCACCAGATTAGATGGGGCAAAACCTTTAAAATTCTGTCTCCCACCGTAGATTAGACTACAGAATTTCTCATTGAAAAACGTTCTTATTTCAACCCAAGTGGGTTATGATCTTATTAAAGTAACACCACATAAAAACTGTCAGTGCAGCAACTCTCCTGCAACGTAAACAGTAGTCTTCAGTGAACTTATATATATATATTGTATACATATATATAAACAATAATTCATTGTCACAAAACGTCGGACTGAAAGGAAGCATTCTATCAAATAATGCCTTCTCAACTGTTGTTGAACTCTATTTTCCCCAAATCAAAAGAAACGCTAGAAAATTGTCATAAAATTGTCAGAAAAATTGTCTCCAGATCAATCATATAGTCTTCAGGAGATTCCTAATCTTCTGTTTGCATGCTGCAACGCAAATGCATGCTCTTCTATAAAAACTTATAGAAGTCTTAAGAAAATTGTGGGATAAATTCCCATGCGTAAACTACACATAGACAAAAACCCACTAACATTAAACACAACTTCAGATCATCTGCATGTGGGTTTGTGTATCACTGCAAATGTGTAAATTACTTCTCCTCCAACTAAACTAACCAAACTCAATTGGTGCATTTCAAATTAACTCCAAAACTAAATGGTAACAACACTGATCACAAATGTACACATTTTCAGTGTGAATAGCCTAGTATGCACTCAGAGTTTTTCTTTTCTAAAAAGATTGTACAACGGGTTTGTTTCTCTTGCATACAATCCGAGTTAAATACAGTATTACAAAAGTAATCTGCAAATTAAATGATGAATTAACCCAATTTAAAACTTCTATGATTCTATGCCCTCATTCAGGGCTTAGAATGATAGAACAAACTATATTTCTCCATTTGTACGTCTCCTCCAAAAGGAGAGCTCACTTCTCAGCCTGCAGCCGCTCGTAAAGCGGAGCATGCTTTCACACACACACAGAGAGTCACACACAGACACAGAGCTTTCGGCTGCTATTTGTATCATTTTAACAAAAACTTCAACAGAGAGGAAATTCAACCCTCAACTCACGGACATGTAGTCTCCAAATGAGAAGACACCTCCCTCTTAAGCTTCACTAAGCCTGTCATCTCATGCAGCTCTTTGTAAACGTGCAGCCACACTGCAGCAGCACTTTTACACACACACACACACACACACACACAGAGGGAGAGAGAGAGAGAGAGCTTGTCACACACACAGAGAATCACATCCTGCTGCAGCCCCCACTTCTCCCCTACTTCACGTAGCTTTCTTTACCTTTTTCTTTCTAGCTAAACCTTGTCCCGTTTTGGACATTTAATCAGTTTTCTTTTAGTCTTAAATTAGTCCATTTACTTCTTTTTAAGTTTTGTGTATTATTATTTCGCAAGATTCTGTCTCCATTTTTTTAAATTTGAGGACGTCTCCCCATCAATTAAGCATCTTTTGAGGATTATTTAAGCATAAATTTCAGCTTAACCACGCCTCTGCTATTTTTCGTCAGTTATTTTCTTTCTTAAGTTTCTCTCAGGACACAAGTTTCCTTTTTTCAACAGTTTGGTTTTAGCCTGATCTTTTAGTGAACAATTTAAATTTTTCCTCTCAATTTTGAAAACCCCAAACATTGAACAGACAGTTTTCCTGTCATAAACATCAGACAAACATTAGACAAACATTAGACAAACATAAAACACAACCATTAAAAATCATTTCCAAGAAACCTCCTCTTGTTATTCTGTCGGGTCCGAAACCCCCGTGTTGGCCTTACGCACTGCCCCAGGCATAGTATTTTTAGAGGCCCCTATGCCTTCTATAAAAATCGTGTCCCCGACCTGCTGCCAATCACCTCTTTCACTAACCTACTTGTTAGCACACAGAATTTCACTCGTATTTTACACAAAAATACTTCAATACCCCAGGTATCAAGTAAGAGGAGTTTTCTCACCAGTCTCCAAGTGCTTTCCCCTGGCTGGGAAATCTCGTCGTCTGGACTCTGGAACAGCGCAGACCAAATCTGGGCCCGTTCCCTAAAGTCGGAAACGCTGTTGACAGATTTTTAGATGCCCTCCTTTGACCGTACGCCGTTCCATCGCCAGAACTTGAGATCCCGGGTTTCTATGCACCAAATGTTAGGTTAAAAAGTCATCAACATACATTAATTAACTTAGAAAAAGACACCGGAGACTTATGGAATGATTTTCAATGGCCTTCTGCAGAAGGTTGGAGAGGAATCCTGAGAAGCTTTAGGCAACACGGCCCTTCTCTTAGCTCGTCAGAACTTCTCTCCACTGGCTGTCTGCAGAGCTGGCGCTTTTATTCAGCACGGAGGACAGGAAAAACCATATTTGGTAGATAACAGACGTTGGGGGTGAAAGACACCCAATAGTAAATAGTTGAATGGACAATAGACAGAAACAGATGGTCAAATAGATCAGATGATGGTTGAAAGGTCACACATGTGAAACTTAAACTTTAAAGAAACACAAAAGGTCAAAAGGGTCAAATGCCTCCCGGAACTAAAACAGGACCTCTTTTAGAGGTTTGAACAGATGGTTCTAAAGACAATGGGGTATTTGTTGGACATCTCAAACTCAGGAAGGGCTTCGCTGTCATCTGTTAACATGTGATAACCAACAGTCAGCTTAAAGTAAACCTAGGACAGATGTGTCCATCTGACAATGGTTCAGTTGACCAACCAGGAAGTCAGCAGTTTTAACCTCCTGAGTATCAAAGCATGTCACGATAAACAGGCAGTTTTCTGATTCTGATTCTTCACAGTTTCACAGTGATAAAACTTGGATTAATCCCACATACGACTTTATCAAATTCAAGACAGCAATAACAATGTACAAGGCACAACCAGATGCTCCCACGCTACTAACTAACTAACTAACTAACTAACTAACTAACTAACTAACTAACTAACTAACTAACTAACTAACTAACTAACTAACTAACTAACTAACTAACTAACTAACTAACTAACTAACTAACTGGTGAGGGAAAGCAGGTACAACCTAAGGGGCTATGGCATTTTTGAGCAGAAATGGCCAAGAACAAATATAATGTCCAGGTGTTTCAGTGTGGAAGGTGAAACTGTGGAACCTCCTGGACGAGGAACAAAAAAAAGCAGCTCAATTTACAAATTTAAAAAAAATTATAAATCTAAAATAATAGATACATATCGTACACTAATATAAATAACCTTTATATTAAATATCCAACTGTCTAAATTATGCTGTCCTCAATCGTGAGTGACCACATTTATTTTCTTCTCTTCTTTGTTCATTTTCTTTGTTTTGTTTGTTCGTTTCGTTTTCTTCTTATTACCGTAGTATCTTGTTTTTTTTTTTCCTTTTCTGTAGTCTGCCTTTGTTGAAAAGGATAGGCAAAATAAGCCATGAGGCTTCAGCCTAGGGGTGTAACGATACACTAATCTAACGATACGGTACGATACACGATATTGAGGTCACGATAACGATACGATATTATAGCAGTATTTTTTTAACAACCTTGAATGAGGAACATATGACTGGAAAAAATTGTCTTTTATTTGAAAGACACATAATACAAAACAATGCTGTACGTTTGCCCTATTGTTCCAGTTTGTAATGCTTTATAACTGTTTAAGTTTTAAAGAGAAAGCCAGGCCAACCATTTTCTACAAACTGAACTAAAAGTAAATGTCAGGTTTGCATTATGCATCTTCAGTTTCATACAAGTACAAATATTTTGCCACAAACTGAATAGTTTCTCTCATGTATGATTTTACTTTTTTCTATTCCAGAAATTTAACAACTAAAATTAAATAAATAAATAAAAGTTAATAAATACATACAATTTAACATCATAAAAAAAATTGATTCATGCTTCCCTTATAAGTGTAAGAGCAGATTTATTTTTGTTAAGAAGGTTATTTCATTATTTTATAAATATATTCTTTATATTCTGATGTAAATCAGGGACTATAATGACACTAGTCAGTTTATCTGTAGTGATTAGTCTGTTTTAGATTGGGCGGAGTGATACGCCACAGTACGGCACTAGGTGCTGTGTTGATGTTCTAAAATCCTACACTGTTGAGGGACATTAAAGTACACTGGAACTCAGCAGAAGTTGTCCCCGTGTTTATCCTACTCACCACCCCAAAAAGGTTTAATTTAATAAGGTAAGGCTTAACTCTACACCAGCCTTACATCAGTAAAAGTTCAGAGCTCAAAACCCCCCAAGAGTCCCGTGATCGGGACCAAAACGGGACTAGTTTCTTCTGAGTGGAGGAAGATTTTGGTCCGCGGGTCGAAGCGTGGTCGTTACTAGTCAACACAATAGATTAATATTAATAACCCAATATCGCGATACAGTTTGTCACCTCCACGACACGTATCGTGATGTTTTTGTATCGTGAAATTTCGTGGCACGATATATTGTTACATCCCTACTTCAGCCTATACCTTTTTGGTAAAAAAAAAAGAATGTGTGTGTGTGTGTGTGTGTATGTATGTATGTATATATATATATATGTATGTGTGTGTGTGTGTATATATATATATATATATATATATACACACACACATACCTGTGTGAATACATATACAGTGTGTATATGCAAATATCTTTAATGTAAATTACAAAAATAAACTAAACTAAACATCAGCCACCCTGGTCACATGTTTCTACTGCTACACACAAACATGCAGGTTCAGGCTGTACAGAGAGTCTGTCTCTTCCAGCCCACTATGGGATGTTTCAACAGGTTGTAATGGTTTAATTTATTGCAGTGAGTGTGGTTTTTCCCCCCAGGCTGATGTCGTCGGTGCTTTTGTCCACCAGTGTCGTCCAGAACAGCTCTTTTCCCGGGGACCAGTCCCAGCCCATCGTCATCTCTGACACGCCCAGTCCCGCCGTCAGCATCATCACCATCCACAGCGACTCGGAGGACGAGGATGAGACCAAGGTCCTCGCCGCCCGGTGAGCTCCGCTCCTTCTCATCACTCACACCCGGAAACTGCTCTCTTTTCTTTATCTGAGCATGGAACTTTTTGGTGGGATCAACAGGGGCCCTGATTTACAAAACTGCAAAATGCATCATTTCAGAAACACATTACAAACCAAAGTCACAACAATTTGGAAAACATTAAATCCAAAACCACATTTCAGAAAAAGGAACAACCAAATAAAAACCAGGAATTTAAGAGGAATTTGGATTTGTTGTATCTTCTTTCATATGGAAGAGTATTATGGCCATGCAGGAGAAAAATATTTGAGAGGAGAAGATTTTTTTTTATTGAGAAAAAAGTCGAAATGTCGAGAAAAAAGTCGAAATGTCGGGATTAATGTTGAAATACAATTTCAAGAATAAAGTCGAAATTTTGTGAATAAAGTCAAAATTCGCCTTTTTTTTTCAACATTTCAACTTTATTCATGAAATTTAGATTTTTTTCTCAACATTTCGACTTTTTTCTCGAAGTGCATAATAAAAAAAAAATCTTCCTCCTCTAAAATATTATTTTTATTTTTCTCCTGCCTGGTCCAAATACTCTTCCATACTTTCATCATGTTTTTTGAATTGTAATTATTTTATTTTTATTTATTTATTTTTTCTATTTTATTAGTTTGCACACAATAAAAGTAACACTTACAATCAAAATAGTAAAACAAATGTGACAGGAGAGGTCAAAAAGCCAACAGGCTTATGCAGCGGACCTCCCCTGGTATTTTTCTTTTATTTTCTTGCTGTTATTTCTGAACCTCCTTTGAGTTTTAGGAACTCGTGTTTTGAGCCTCGTGGTCCCTGTCAGAGTCAGATTTTTACCACTCCTTCCTTCCTTCCTTGTGCAGCTGCGGCCCCAGCCAGAGGACCAACGTGATCAGCTGCGTGACGGTGCACGACTCCCACGACTCCGACTCGTCCACCAGCAGCCCCCTGAGCCCCAAGGCCTCCACACAGCCCTCCAAGTCCCTGGCTGTCATCATGCCCTCCGTGAGGCCTCATCCCGGGGAGAGCACGGCCGTCAAGCCCCCAGCTCCAGGTCCTCCACACACCATGTCTATATTTAATCATTTCTATCCAGCTGCTCCTGGATGACGCCTGTCTCGGCTGTCTAGAAGAGACGGGCAGGATCCCCCACAGCAGGTTCTAATCTGTAGCAGGGAGAAACAAATCCCATCTAAGACAGTTTGGAGCGTTTTCACCCCCTGACGTGGCACTCACGCCGACATTAGGCTCATTCAAGGCCAGTCCTTCTGGAACATGAATGAGTCGGCTGTTTTCCTGAGAAACAAGGTCTTATTATTAAAATATACATTAAATGCCATAATAGGTCCCCTTTAAAAGGAACATTGTGTGTCATGACAGTATATTATCATTTATATATTGCCCAGTAAAATAAACCTATGTATTATATAGTCCCAGTATTCCCCACAACCCCATCTGGATCTGAGCTTTAAGACACAGACGACTAATTAGATTAGTCTTTTAAAGGGACCTATGATGAAAAACAGGTTTTTTCTTGCTTTAACATATATAAAGTGGTCTCCCCTCAGCCTGCCAACTCAGAGAAGGAGGAAAGCAACCAGATTCTGCAGTGTCTGTACAGCCGCCCGGATGAGCCGTCCAGTCTGATGTGGATCTACGAGCCGTTCAGATTCGGTGCATTTTCGTTACGTAACCAAAATGCAAACCACGTCCACAACTATAAAACCGTGTAACTGCATGATCGTCCGACTATCGTAGCACTGCGTGACATCGTACTCTCTCTGTCCATCTCCCTCCATGAGCTGAACTTTATTGAGGTTTTTGTAGTGAAATGAGGAGGAATCATAGAGATAACTTCTCATTTCAACTAACTGGATCAGCCGTTCCTCATCATGACTGTTTCCTACAGCGCTTTCAACCGGCTTTCAACGCGAGCGACAGGAAGAAAATAGAAGCAGGACTTCCGACAAATGTTCAGTTCAAAACGGCGCTGCGTCGCTGTGGCCAGTTAGGACAGTCCAATAGAAAATAAAGCAATGGAATTGATTTTGTCGGTGACGCTCGCTCGCATGCAGTCAAAACACGGTAACTCCGCCGGCCGGAGCTTCCACCATTTTTTCGTAGCGGTGTATCGCGTCATTCAGGCAGCCAATCAGCACAGAGCCTCATTAGCATAGCCCCGCCCACTCAGAATCCTGCATAGATAATGAGGTTAGAGAATGGGAAGATAGTGACATGGTTTAGAGGCTGAATTTCTAATTTATTTAGCAAAAACAATCAAAAGCTTGTTTTTAAGACATTCAAGGCCTGTTTAAAATAGACATTAGATGCCATAATAGGTCCCCTTTAAAGGAGCTTGAGGCTCCTTTTAAGAAATGGGACTCTCTAGCGCCACCCTTCACCACGACGGCCGTTGGGGGTACTGCAGTCAACAGTGAAGCCGGCACGGGAGAACGGGGAGAACGTGCATGCAGCGTCATGTGACGTCACATCCACAGGACAGCGCGGGAAATTCGGGACCGAATTGCAGCACATTTTGCAGCACACAGCCTGTTCAAGGCAAAGGAGAGATACACTAGAGGAATCATTCTTTTGGGTTTGGAACGCTTCATCTGACATTATTACTAGAAAATTTAAAATGTATACGCATTTTTTTCATAAATCCTGCCAAAATCCGGCCTCAAGCTCCTTTAAGTGGATAAGACTTTTCGATACTAAAAAGCCCAAACCTGGACTTGTGGCCATCATTGATGCTTGTTGGGTTAAGACTGGAGTTCCTATCCATCCTCCTTGAATGACAGAATCCTCCTCCTCTCTGCGTTCCCAGATGTGGCCACAGGCGGCTCTGGAAAGTCCAAGCGAGCGTCTGCTCACCCGTCAGGCCGGGCCGGAGACCAGCGCGCTGCGTCCAGCAGATCCCAGCCCCTCAACCTGAGCCAGGTAACGCCCCCGTCCCGTCTCCTTCTCAAACACGGGGCTGTTCTCAGCTCAGGGATTTAGTTTTCCACATAATACAAACTCCATTTGATCATTTGAATAATTACTAGTAATTTGAATGACTTCCGTACAGGCGGAAACATTTTCTTCAAAATCGATGTTCCTATTGTCAAAATTGCAATATTCTTTTTCAGAGTTTAATGAAATGCACCGTCTATTATCTACACCCACTTCATCCTACTCAGTCTTTTGGGAAAAGGAATTGCACAGGCACAAAATGTTGTACATGCTCATTTGAAAACATCCCTACATCCTCTCTGGCATCTGGTCCTAAAATGTTGAGAGGCTCCAAATCACCAAAAATGTTTAAAAAAAAACGTAAGTCCTGGTAAGAATATCCTACACTACAAAAACGAAGAAAGCAAAGAAAACCCTTGTTTCAAGAAAATTATGAGACTGTGTTCGACTATTTTGTACTATTTTGCAGAGACAAACTCTAAGTACCGTCAAGTTTTTTCCCCCCCCATTTTTACATTTTTTGCTGGCTGGGATCAGATACATGAACACAAGTGCACTTATTACAAATAAAATACTTTTTTTCCACGTATGAGAACATGGATTTTGTTGTTTCACATTCTACCATCTTTCTTTGTCAATATGTTTTTGTTTTTTTTTATTGACAGATATATATACAGAAAAGGTACAAAACTTCCGGATGAAATGCAGTTACAAATTAAGGACAGTAAATTATATACCAAAATAAAATAGAAGGCTTGAGGTTTAAGGAGAAAAAATAAATAAAAACAAAAGATCAGGAAATATCATATTTTTCACATACAGTAGGCTTCTCATTTTAACCGCTTAGGGGTTTATGCTCTGTTATGCAAAATCTTAACAAGAATATTTGTCTTATTTCTAGTTAAAATGTCTCATTTTTAGTAAAAAAAAAAATCTCATTACACTTAAAACACGACTCATCACTGGAAAAAACAACAATTTTCACCTGTTTCAAGTAGATTTTCACTTGAAATAAGTAGAAAAATCTGCCAGTGGAACAAGATTTTTTAGCTTGTAATTAGAAGATAAATCTTGTCCCACTGGCAGATTTTTCTACTTATTTCAAGTGAAAGTTTACTTGAAACAGGTGAAAATTGTCAAATAACAAGTTATTTTTTCTGGTAATGACTCTTGTTTTAAATGTAATGAGATTTTTTTGACTAAAAATGAGACATTTTAACTAGAAATAAGACAAATATTCCTGGTAAGATTTTGAGTTTGTGCAGTGTATTTGCATGGATCCGCGCCTCACATTGGTCTGTTCCTGGTGTTTCAGGTGCAGCAGCCAGTAATCCCCCCGTCCCTCCACCCGCCAGGAAGCAGCGGTTCTCTCCGGCGTCAGCCCCCCTTCCCCCCCCCGGTGTCCTCCCACTCCTCCTACTGCCTGCACGACGGCAGCGCGCTCTTCAGCTCCACGCCCAGCCTGTACGCCTACCCGGCCTCGGCCGCGCTGGCCTCCGTGTCCCAGGCCGTGGACCAGATGCAGGGCGGGGCGGGCCGCCACGGCCCCGGCCAGGGCCAGGGCCGGCCCGGCGGGGCCTTCTCCTCCCTGGCTCTGCTGCAGAAGAACGCCGGCCTGGGCCTGGGAGCGCCAGGGCCGGGAGCGTTCAGCAGCAACCAGCAGCAGCAGCAGCAGCTGGGAGTTCACCCGTCCAGCCGCGCCGGGGCTGCGTACCAGCGCAAACTCAACCAGTACCCGTACTTGTGAACCCCCGGGGTGGAGACGGCAGCTCCGTCCACGCTACAACCAAACCCACCCGGGACTAGAGATGAGCTCAGGCTCAGCCCGGGGGCTTCGTCTGCAGACATTTGACTTTGTGTGGCTGTCCAGTCCCAGAACATGTTACTCTCATCATGCTCTGGGTTGATGTTCCTCTCATCAGCAGCGATGCTGCGTCTGCTGGTGGAGCCGTGTCGGCCCACAGCTCTGATGAAGAGCTAGTGTGGAGGTTCTGCAGGAACAGCCCGGACTTATGGAGCCATACGGGAAACTCGTGGACCGCTACTCCAAGACCACGCTTCAAGTTACTGCAAAAACTCAAAATCTTAACAAGAATATTTGTCTTATTTCTAGTTAAAATGTCTCATTTTTAGTCAAAAAAAATCTCATTACACTTAAAACAAGACTCATCACTGGAAAAAACAACAATTTTCGCCTGTTTCAAGTAAATTTTCACTTGAAATAAGTAGAAAAATCTGCCAGTGGAACAAGATTTTTTTGCTTGAAATGAGAAGATAAATCTTGTCCCACTGGCAGATTTTTCTACTTATTTCAAGTGAAAATTTACTTGAAACAGGCGAAAATTGTCAAATAAGTTATTCTTCCAGTGATGACTCTAATTTTTAGTCAAAAAAATCTCTTTACACTCAAAACAAGACATTTTAACTAGAAATAAGACAAATATTCCTGTTAAGATTTTGAGTTGTTGCAGTGTTGTTCATGTAAAAAAAGAAAAGAATCCAATTTTTATTTAAAGTAAGATGTGTTGTGGAGAAACTTAACTTTTATGCTGCTTTTTTATTTTATCTTGTCACTGGGGTCAAATAATGCTTAAAAAAACGTTTGATTTACATACGAAATCCCCTGATCAAGGCAGTTCCTTTAATTTAAGGTTTTAATGTCTGCACATTATAATAAGTTGATTTAATATGGTTCATTATTGAATGTGCTGTGTGTTTGTTTTAACCGTACTTTTAAACCGAAAGGTGATTACAAGCTAGGTACTGTGCTGCGTGATGACGTGTCATTGTGTTTTCATGTTCTGACTTGTATTTATACGTTGAGTGTTGGAACGGTGCAGCACATTTCAGCAGAATGATTCACCTGAGGGCTGATGAATGAACCGTCAGGTTGCAGTAGCATCCAGGAGAGCTCTGGACTAGTCCCGCGCTGCTCACACGTGTAGTAGTAGCATTTAATTTGTAACAAACGCATTAGTAATCTTGGGAAAATGTTCACGTTCTTGTCCTGTGAAGTGACGTCTGTGAAATTGGAAATTGGGTGTCCCACTCGTGAATGAAATTCACTTTGTGAATAATCAAATATGACAGATGAAAATGGATTAATGTTCAGTACATTACTACATAAAAGAAAAAAAAGCAAATCCTTGGTTTTGTGAAATGATGGTTGTTCTTAGATCTGTGTTGTGACGTGCTCCATTACAGAGAACACAAAATGAACCTTAACCCTGTATGTGCGCAATAAAATCTTTCCAAAGAAACATTTGGGTCCCAGTGATGATTTAATCAAACTTTTAATATACTCATTTGCACAAATCCCGTCACCACAAATCTGTGTAACGAGTTTCAGCTGTTTCAATGCACAGACCTCATTTAAACAAAAGTTGGGATGTTTCTTAAAATGAAACAAATGCTAACAAAATGTAATTTGTTCATTTGTTGCAGTTTTTACTTAAAAGACAACTGCAGAGTTGGGCAATGGGCCATCAAGGGGCGGCATGCCCCCCATAGGGGCCAGTATTTGCTGGTCCTGGACCAGTCACACTGCAAAAACTCTAAATCTTACCAGGAATATTTGTCTTATTTCTAGTTAAAATGTCTCATTTTTATTCAAAAAATCTCATTACACTTAAAACAAGAGTCATTACCAGAAAAATAACTTATTTGACAATTCTCCCCTGTTTCAAGTAAATTTTCAAGTAAATTTTCACTTGAAATAAGTAGAAAAATCTTCTCATTTATCTTCTCATTTAAGATTTATCTTCTCATTACAAGCAAAAAAATCTTGTTCCACTGGCAGTTTTTCTACTTATTTTAAGTGAAAATCTACTTGAAACAGGTGAAAATAGTTGTTTTTTCCAGTGATGAGTCTTGTTTTTAAGTGTAATGAAATTTCTTTGACTAAAAATGAGACATTTTAACTAGAAATAAGACAAATATTCTTAAGATTTTGAGTTTTTGCAGTGCATTTAGACGTTGACAACCTTTCAGTTGTTATTCAGGGCGGTTACTGCTCCATATGTGCAACTGAGCACATGACACAGAGGAAACATCTGTCCCAGCTGTTTACCTTTCACGGTGTCTACATCATCTCTGGCATCTGCTCCTAAAATGTTGCGAGGCTTTAAAATAGTCACTGAAAATGTAAATAACTTCGAACCCATCTCTTATTATTTTTGGATTTCCTCATCAAAAGGGAAATATAGATCCCGCAAAACTCAGGCTTATATCATATTCTTTGATAACGGCAAAAAAACGTATTCTGCAATTCTGGAAAGGTAAAGATCATTGAAGTTATGGATTACTGAACTGACAGATAACCTAAAAACTGTCTAAATGATCTGACGTAGAATTGTCAAATTGGTTTGATTCACCGCACAAATCGGCACAGATTACTTTTGTAATACTGTATTTGACCTGGTCTTTTTACGTTTTGACCGTATAGAAACGTAATTCTTGCCATTGTAAGAATGAGATGTACCTGCTGGATCTACTGCCCTTACTGTTTAACAACTTGTGCTTTTTATTATTTTACCTCTTTTCTTATCATTTTATTTATTTACTGTTTAATTGTGTCTTGCCGCTTTTAGTGTTGATGTAAAGCACTTTGAATTACCTTGTGTTGAATTGTGCTATACAAATAAACTTGCCTTGCCTTACAAATAAGTGATAAATAAGTGTGTCCATTATTATGTTCTGTTCATTAACATCAAGAGATAATTAGAAATTGTGATAAATTACTCTTTAGAATGTCAAGAGGCTAAATCCTTGGTATTATCAGGGTATGAAGCTCATACAATCCTGACATCGGTCACTTTTCTTTCAATCTTGTGCACAAGATATAGGTTAAAGTAAAAAAAAATCACCACCGGACCGAAAAGACCAGCTTAGAGCTAAACCTATATTAAATATACTTAAAAATCTTAAATGTATTTTTCTAAAAATAATACAAATCATTGTTAGGTTGAATTTTAATTTGGTAATCATTGATACTACTCAAATAGTAATGTAATTTAATTAATTATATATAGTATTGATGTTAAATAAAGGACAATTTTATTCTGGTTTGTGTTAAGACTTCAACACGTTCCTGTGAAAAATGAGTAATGTGGTGAGATGCTGTGAAAAAACAGTGTGAATTGAAAAAGAATAAACTTCAGAGGTGAGTTCATATGCTAATAAAAACAAAACAACTCCTCCTCAGCTGGCAACAACTGTTTATTGTTTCATTTCATGGTATATTTTATTAAAGCTGTCACATTCTGTTATCATAAATCTTATTTTACAATTGTACTGAGGAAGCAGAGCCAGCAACACAATCCAAAAGCTCCACAGGTTACTGAGAAATCGCAGCGAGACTCACAAATTGCATAAGTCATTGTTTTTCCATGCACTTAAAAAAAAAAAAAAAAAGGAAACATTTAAAATGAACCAATATGATGACGAGTAACCGATACAAAGACAGCAGGACCAAATAAGCACATGGCATTCAGAGATTCACAAATAAACTGGTCAATAAATAAATGGAAGGTCATGCTGCTGGCAGACTGAAGGAAGAACAGAGACGTTTTAATGAGCGGGGGTTTAACGTGCTGAGTCATGCTGAGCACAAACATGTACACACTAAATGACTGGGACAACTGGCTTCTTTTGGTTTGTTTTAAACCTTCACTTGATCAAAATATCATGTACACTGCTGCCTTTTATTTATCTCTTTCCCTACATTTAGTGCAATTCATTTTTCTAATAAAGTTTTACTGAAAGTTTGTGCCATGTGAGATAATTCTATGTTATTGATGAGACACACACACGCACGCACACATACATACACACACAGACACACACGCACACACGCACACATACATACACAAGGCCCTGTTTGAAAGTCCCGCTGACGGACACCAGATACTAGTAGAATACGTTTCTATTTCTCAGATTTTTCTCCTCTAACACAGAGAGCAGAGCACGACAAATGTGAGTTTTGATTAGAGACGTCGGCTGACAACTGTGTGATCACAGGAAAATGTATTCAGTATTAAAATTCCTCATATATATATATATATAATATTTCACAATCTAGCGAATGAGCTTGGAGTTGAGAGTTAATGGGCAGTCGGATGGCAGCCAGAAGGCAGAGCGTGTTGAGTGTGATGGTCCGGGCTGGGGGAGGAACTGGAGTCTGAAACATTGAAGCTGCGTATCCCTCTGCGGCCCCCCGGCCCCACGGGGCCCCCACCCTAGTCCCTGAAGCAGATGCGGGGTGGGGGCGACCCTTCCTTCTTCCTTCAGAACTCCTCGTGTACGTTCCTGGCGTAGTCCATGAGCTTGCTGCCCGTGAAGTACTCGCTGTAGCGGAGGATCTCCTCCAGCTCCAGCTGGTGGTTCTGGTTCTCGTCAGCCACGGCGATCATCTGCTTGGCCTCGTTCAGGGCGTTGTGCTCGTTCATCGGGTCCATGTACTCCTGGAGGAACAAACAAGACATGGTGAGGTTTATTTGTAGAGCACAATTCAACACAAGGTCATTCAAAGTGCTTTACATCAACATTAAAAGCACCAAGACACAGTTAAAACATAAATAACAAATAAATTAAAGCTGCAAGCAGCGATGAACGGGCCTCCACCCTTGTAACGTTCAGGCTGCAGTGGAAGCTTGTATGACTTGATGTAGATTCTTCAGGCCTGGACATTTATGGCCCTTTTCCACTAGTATCTACTCAGCTCGCTTCTACCCGCCACGGCCCCGTCTTGCTCTTTTCCACTAGGGGCTGAGGCGGGTGGAGCCGTGCCAAGCAGATACTTTTTCTGTACCTATTCTGCCGAGGTTCTGAGCCGGGATTATTTCTGACGTCCCCACCCTCCACGCCACTGATTGGTCGGGGGGCGGGGCCGTCAGACGTTTGAATCAGGAAGAGGGAGTCAGCGCAAGAGCGGCTCGCGGTGATTTTATTATAAAGCACAAACGTCTGTTTCATGATCCAACTCTGAGGTGCAGATGTTCATAAACCTGGTGCTGACGAGAGAATTAAAAAAGGGATGTAGACGGGCTGTTTTACTCTCAGCCGCTCGCGGCTCCAGCTGATTTCTGATCAGCCCCGACACAAACAAAGTGTTTGCGCAATCGAGTACGTCACAGCAGCTTCACCCCAACCCGCCCACTTCTCACCTGGGGGGGAAACAAACAGGGACAAAACGGGTGGAGCCGCGACGAGGCGTGACGAGCCGAGTTTGGCTGAGGAGGTACTAGTGGAAAAGCGCCTTTAGCGGATGACACCACCCACGACTCTCTATATCAAACCTCGTCGTGAGGTGTTACTCTCTAGTCGTTACCCCACGTATACTGCACGAGGCAACGACCAACGATTGGGTCGAAATCCGGCCGATCCAAAAAAAATAATCGCACGACTGGAAAAATCGGTTCAAAACGAGCTGACAATCGCCTGCGGGCCGTCCTCTGCCCTCACCTCCAGCTCGTCCATGGTGACGATGCCGTTGCGGTCCATGTCGATGACGCTCTCAAACTCCTTCCTCCTCTCCCGGACCCAGTCGTCGTCGATGTCCTGGCCCTGCTGGTTCTCCACGGTGCCCACGGGCAGAGAGATGAACTCTGACAGCGTCAGCTTCTGGTCCCCGTCCTGGTCTGCACGAGAGACACAGTTACTTCCCTCAGCTTTCTATGCGTTCATGCTTGTTTGGGTAAACGGGTGCAACCTTTTAGCATTTGTCAACATTAACATTTGTCAGATACATCCATTTAAAACCAGAAAACTGTATGGTTTGATGGGTTAGGCATAAATTATATCATGATATCAAGTTCTAAATTAAGTCTCAATATGGAAAAGCATAGCTTTTATGCATTTTGGTAGTCACCCAAAGAAGCGTTGGTTACTGTCAAGACAAGTGTGTATACATTTATGAAGTGTGTGTGTGTGTGTGTGTGTGTGTGTGTGTGTGTGTGTGTGTGTGTGTGTGTGTGTGTGTGTGTGTGTGTGTGTGTGTGGGGGGGCAGCCTAGCTTTAAATCTTAGGTTCCAACATCTGACAGATCCCGTGCTCTGTTGAATCTGCTTCCATGTTTCTATTTATCTATTATATATATTTTGTATTTGTTTTGTTCTGCTCTTTTACTTACTTTTTCTATACACATTTTTATGTACTATTCCATAATAGTTGTTGAAAGAGCCATATTGAACCAAAAACACAAAAAACTAAATTTGTCTGGAGCCGCAAAAAATGAAAAGTCTTGTATAAGCCTTAGAATGAAGACAACACATGCTGCAAGTTTCTATATTAGTTATAGTTATTTTTTCATTATGCACTTTGAGAAAAAAGTTGAAATGTTGAGAAAAAAGTCAAACTGTTGAGGAAAAAGTTGAAATGTCGAGATTAATATTGAAGTACAATCTCGAGAAAAATGTCGAAATGTCGAGATTAATATTGAAGTACAATCTCGAGAAAAATGTCGAAATGTCGAGATTAATATTGAAGTACAATCTCGAGAAAAATGTCGAAATGTTGAGAAAAAAGTCAAAATGTCGAGAAGTTGAAATGAAGAGATCAAAAAGGAAAGGAAAAAGAAGAAGAAAAGAGAAAAAAAGGAAAAAAAGAGAAGAAAAAAATAAGAAAAAAAAGAGAAGAAAAAAAAGAAGAAAAAAAAGGTCAAACATTTTTGAAAAAGCTCCAGGAGCCACTAGGGCGGCGCTAAAGAGCCGCATGCGGCTCTAGAGCCGCGGGTTGCCGACCCCTGTACTATTCCATCAACCTGCCCAGGGGACTACAGGTGGAAAATAGCCAGCTGCTACAACCTGGCACAATGCATATTCTCTTGTACAACTTTAACGTCTTATTGTGCACTGTCCCTGTTTTGAAATAAATAAATTACAAATTACAGAAGAATAGGTTTAGGTCGGTGACAGTAAATCTACAATCGACCTCTGCAACCCAAGTTCTTAGAAAAGCAGCAGGTAGCAGGAGCTGAAGGAAGTGTTGTGTTGGTTGTACTGGTTTTCCCCCGGTCACCCGGTCCAGCCTGTTTCACCACCGTAACTGGGATGTTGGGTATGTGTCTGGGATGTTGTCAGTGATTACATCCTGCAAGCCTGAGACGCTGACTGAGATATTGGACAGATACCTAGGTCTCGCACGATTTCCTTCACCATGTACTTGAGCATGCCTTTGCTGTGCTCGGGGTGGAGGAAGGACAGGAACTCCTCCTCGTTCAGCAGCTGGTCGGCCGGAGGGTTGTCGGCCTGAAACCAGCGGTCTTTCAGGCTTTCCAGCACCTCTTGGGCTGTGAGAGGAGGACAAAAACATTTACTTACATTTAAAGTCGTTTACAGATTTAATCGTCAAACTATGAATGTGTTGAAGAAAGGGGGAAAAAAAAGAATCCATAAAATTCAAAACTTACTTTCTTCATCCAGTTTCAGATCTTCATTATTCTTGACTTTCTCTGCAATTTCTTTTTCATTAAATCCTTTGCTGGCCAGAAATTTTATTCTATATTCATCCCATGTCACATGACCTACAGGAAGAGCATGACGTTAGAATATGTCTGGACAGGAAATAGTCATTGTAAATGGTTTGTAATCTACATAGTGTTCTATAAAAGAGTCATTTCATGTGAGGAAATTATTTGTGTTTTAAGTTAACTTGTTTGTAAAACACATAATAATTTGGTGGGAGTGTAAAGGACTCCAGTTCATAATAGTTTACAGTTAAAAATTCATGTTTCTATTGTTATGCTACTTTTATTTTGTTATATCCTTTCAACACGGAAGTGCTTTTATTTTGAAGAGACAGAAAACTAAACTGATTAAAAAGGAATGTAAACAGTAAAACGGTTCAAGGTAAAATGGTAAAACAGATAAGAATACAAAGACAATAAACGGAAAAGGAAGGACAAAAGGGGCGAGTTGGCTCCAGTCGAGACAACAAGGTAGTTTATTTTATTTATTCGTCTGTCAATTTGAGTTTGTGAGAGGTTTTGGTGCTAACGTACAGGACTGTCTCAGAAAATTAGAATATTATGATAAAGTTCTTTATTTTCTGTAATGCAATTAAAAAAAAACGCAAATGTCATACATTCTAGATTCATTACAAATCAACTGAAATATTGCAAGCCTTTTATTATTTTGATATTGCTGATTATTATTACATTATTATTACAGCTTAAGCTTAAGATTCCTAGAATATTCAAATTTTTTGAGATAGGATATTTGAGTTTTCTTAAACTGTAAGCCATGATCAGCAATAATAAAATAATAAAAGGCTTGCAATATTTCAGTTGATTTGTAATGAATCCAGAATGTATGATATTTTTGTTTTTGTAATTGAATTACAGAAAATCACAATATTCTAATTTTCTGAGACAGTCCTGTAGTTTAAGTTAACTTTTAATGTGTTGTTTTCTTTATTTTATGCGGCTCTTACGTTGGTCTAACGGTGGTTTATGGATCACAGAAACGCATAATAAACTACATGATGAGACCATCGGTTCAGACTTGCTTTTATTTTGACTGGGATGCTACAGTCATCATTCTACGCAGAGTGATGAGACGGGAAGAGAGGGCGACTCTCACCGTCTCCATCTGGATCCACGGCTCTGAAACTGTTCTTGTTCTCCTGCACGGCCTCCTGGAAATGCTCCTCCGTCTTCTCCATGATCCAGCGCTGCATCTCCTTGGCGCTCACGCTCCGGTCCTTGTTGAAGTCCACTCTGTAACGGGATCGTGTAGAAATGAGCTCTGTTCTTCATTTAGCTCCAGTTATTTACCATTAGGGCTGTAACGATACACTAACCTCACGATACGGTACACGATATTGAGGTCACGATAACGATACGATATTATAGCAGTATTTTTTTAACAACCTTGAATGAGGAACATATGACTGGAAAAAAATGTATTTTATTTGAAAGACACAAAAAACAAAACAATGCTGTACGTTTGCCCTATTGTTACAGTTTGTAATGCTTTATAACTGTTTAAGATTTAAAGAGAAAGCCAGGCCAACCATTTTCCACAAACTGAACTAAAAGTAAATGTCAGGTTTGCATTATGCATCTTCAGTTTCATACAAGTACAAATATTTGGCCATAAACTGAATAGTTTCTCTCATGTATGATTTGACTTTTTTCTTTTCCAGAAATTTAACAACTAAAATTAAATAAATAAATAAAGTAAATAAATACATACAATTATACATCATAAAAAGATTGATTCGTGCTCACCTTATAAGTGTAAGAGGAGATTTATTTTTGTTAAGGTTATTTTGGTAATTCAGGGTTAATTATTTTATAAATCTATTCTTTATATTCTGATGTAAATCAGGGACTATAATGACACTAGTCAGTTTATCTGTAGTGATTAGTCTGTTTTAGATTGGGCGGAGTGATACGCCACAGTACGGCACTAGGTGCTGTGTTGATGTTCTAAAATCCTACACTGTTGAGGGACATTAAAGGTATTGTGACATCATTTTTAACATGCTTTTAACACTATTAAAAGTCTTGGCCAACATCCCTCAAATGTGTCTAAAAGAGTGTAACAAGAAAAACTTCAATCTAGTACTCTTTTCCTGGCTTTTTATTACAGTGTTTTTTTGCCCCGTGAAAAACGCTTCCTTTCCCCCTTTCCTGTCAATCATTGCTCCGCTCCTCCTCCCAACCTCCTCCTCCTCCAGCCATACGCTCACAGCGGCGTCGGAGAGTTAACCCCGAGCGACAGGCGAAGCATGCACGGAAAAGCAGGAGGGCGAACCACAGCAAACAATCATAAAAATAAAGGCATGCAAGCAGCACTGTCCCCTTATCTTAAGTCCAGTCAGTGGCCGCGGGTCTTCTTAGCAGTTTTCCTCCGGTGATTAGAACAAAAGAGGCTCTAAACAGCTCCTTGTTAAGCCTCATTTATGGTTCCGCGTTAAATCGACGCAGAGCCTACGCCGTAGGGTTCAGCGTATGGTGCGCGTCGCCGCGTAACCCTACGCCGTAGGCTCTGCGTCGGTGTAACGTGGAACCATAAATCAGCCTTTATGGTGCGCTGGAGAGGAGCGGAGGCAGGGAGCTGGGTGGAGGGGGCGGTGATTTAGCGGATCGTTACGTAACGATCCGCCAGCAAACCACATGCGCCGTTTTTGCATAGTTATGCGGAAAATCCCAGAAAGCACACAATACACTGAATGTTAAAAGTTTGTTGTTTTTTGGGTGTAATTGATGTCAAGACACCCAACAAAACACAAAAAATCAAGAAAAATTTGTTTTTCATGTCACAATCCCTTTAAAGTACACTGGAACTCAGCAGAAGTTGTCCCCGTGTTTATCCTACTCACCACCCCAAAAAGGTTTAATTTAATAAGGTAAGGCTTAACTCTACACCAGCCTTACATAAGTAAAAGTTCAGAGCTCAAAACCTGCAAGAGTCCCGTGATCGGGACCAAAACGGTACTAGTTTCTTCTGAGCGGAAGAAGATTTGGTCCATGGGGTCGAGGCGCGGTCGGATGTGCGTTACTAGTCAACACAATAGATTATTATTAATAACCCAATATCACGATACAGTTTGTCACCTCCACGACACGTATTGTGAGGTTTTTGTATCGCGAAATTTCGTGGCACGAAATATTGTTACACCCCCAATTACCATCAACACTGCCGAGTGAGTATCAGTCCAGCTTTTGTCAACCATACAACAAGATTTGCAGTTAAAACTGTTGCATTTTTAGCTCAGAGCATCCCCCTAAATAAAGTTGCTCCCGCTCTGATATCAGTATCGGACACATAAGCAGATTCTTCCACAAACAAGGGTATTTATTAGGAACTCCAAGCGTCTCTCTATTCCTTTTTGTTGCTCTTAAAGCCAACAGAGGCATTTACTGCCTTACAACTTCCTGTGTTTAATTAGCAGGTAGAAAAACGCTGGTGCGTGAGTTGTTGGACTGAGCTATAGTTCAAGAACATGCATCATTCACCGTTTTGAATGACCAGCTTGTCCAAAAAAAATAGACATAACTAACTGGGATAGAAAATTGAGCAAGAGACTAATCTAAGGACGATCAAAGATGTCGCTTTACATGGTAAAGCAATTGGATAAGCACACAAAAATCCACTATTTGATGTGTATTCTAGTAAGAGACAACATAAGAGTCTGGAGTCCAAATAAATACAAATAAATAATCCCTTGAATAAAGTTTTAACTGATATTATGACATGAAAGAAATTCATTCATTTTAAGTCAGAATGATCCGTTTTGACTGATATTTAAACAATAAATAAAGAAATTAAAAAAAAAAAAATCAAAAAAAAATCAAACACCAAGATTTTAAATAAATAAATACTTTGTGTTTAAATTACAGTTGTGTCCAAAAGAACAAACATACAAAGCAAAACAATTTGCTAATACGCTAAATTGAGACAAAAAAACGAATGAAAAGGTTGCAGTTGTTGGCCGTCTGAAAGTTAATGGATCAATAATGTGACCTTTCAACTCAGAACAGACAACTGGTCCAAACTAGGTTGGACTCTGAGTCGGAAGCAGCTTCGCCTCATCCATTCCAACACCTCACTGAGCAAATTTGCACGGCTTCTTTTCATTTCCTACCACAGATTCTCAAAAGAGATTGGATCTGCACTTTTAGTCACTCCAGAACTTTGAATTGGGGCCAAATTTGACTATAAAAGAGACTATTTCACACTGCTTTTCTAGGCACAGTAAACACTTTGAAATGGCAGCATGAGGAAGGCACTTTCTATCTGAGGTCCACATTTATACCAACTTAAAAGAATCATTAGCCCATTACACACAGCTTTCAACTGTGGCTTTTATGGTTGTAATCATTTGCCTCCTTTTCATAAGTCAACAAGGGGAACAAATGCAGAGTGAAACGGCACTTTTGTTGCACCTCTGCTATGCAAATGAAAGAAGAAAGAAGAGAGACAAGCTCCTTGTGTAAAGGGGAACACGCATTTCAGAATATGCTGCTCCTACAAGTGATGCTTCTATCGATCAGGTGACTCGGTGATGCCAGCATTTTACACAATCATGTGCCGATTCGGTTTGGTCTAGTGCAGGGGTCGGCAACCCAAAATGTTGAAAGAGCCGTATTGGACCAAAAACACAAAAAACAAATATGTCTGGAGCCGCAAAAAAATGAAAAGTCTTGTATAAGCCTTAGAATGAAGGCAACACATGCTGCATGTATCTATATTAGTTACAACTGGGGGAATTATTATGCACTTTGAGAAAAAAGTCGAAATGTCGAGAAAGAAGTCGAAATGTCGAGAAAAAAGTCGAAATGTCAATATTAATGTTGAAGTACAATCTTGAGAAAAAAGTCTAATTGTCGAGAAAAAAGTCGAAATGTCGAGATTAATGTTGAAGTACAATCTCGAGAAAAAAGTAGAGAAAAAAGTCGAAATGTTGAGAAAAAAGTCGAAATGTCGAGATTAAAAAAGGAAAACAGAAAAAGAGAAAAAAAGGAAAAAAGGAAAAAGAAAAGAAAAAAAAGAAGAAAAAAAGGAAAAAAAAGGTCAAACATTGTTGAAAAAGCTCCAGGAGCCACTAGGGCGGCGCTAAAGAGCCGCATGCGGCTGTAGAGCCGCGGGTTGCTGACCCCCTACATAGAATTTAAATTTGACTTACTTTCAGGGACACAATTCACATACATCTGTCATAAAAAAGAATCCAGAAGATTAAGAAACAATAAAAGCATTCAAACAAATATGTTTGTGTGATATTAAATTCTATAACTTTAAGAAAAGTATCCACATCTCCATGGGGGCTAATAACTAGGACTTTGGTTGTTTGTTTCTGTGTGTGAGCCAAAACCAGAGTCCAGTACGTAGTTAGTTTTATTCGTGAACATGGACATTTTCCAAAGAAATGAAGGTTGTTTTGTTTTTTTTGTAAGGGGGGGGGGCATTCCCCAGTATATCAGACAACTGTAACTACAAGTGACTTTTTCGCTGAAACAAAGCATTATGAGTATGCATTAAGTAATATTAACTCTTTTCAGCTTTCCTAATTTTCTATTAACATAAAAAAGAGTTAGTAAATAGTTTTGTGCTTTCACAAAAATGCAGTCTCATTCTGAGTCAATTTTGCAATATGCTGATGCCATGACGCATCATCCAAATGTAAAACGACAGTCTTTCATAACAGCTATGTGCACCGGCATCACAGGCTAGTCTTCCTAAGTGTAACACCTTTTTTTGCCAATCTAGTGTTAAAATGTTTGGTATTATTTCCAGAGGTGGTAGTAACGAGTTACATTTACTTGAGTACGTTTTGGGAAATGTTGTACTTTTAGGAGTAGTTTTGAATCACTATACTTTTTACTTTTACTTGAGTAGATTTGTGAAGAAGAAACTGTTCCTCTTACTCCGTTACATTAGGCTACGTTTGCATGTTTTGTCACATTTACACAGACTCAAACACACACAGAGTTTCTATGAGTTCATGTTTGTTCTAGTTCTGCCTGGTTAAAAAAGAAAAGTACAAAGTCTGGAAATTTTGTGCTACTTGTGCTTAATTTATTTTTTTATTCAGTTATTATTTTATTTATTAAAGTACTTGAATTTACTTTAAGATTATTTTAATTTAAGCTATTTTTTTATTAATTTTATTTATTTTATTTTATTGATTTAATTTGCCTGAAGATGATTATTTTGTACTTTTGTCTGTTTGAATGGTTGTGTTAAAAAAATAAATCAGACATTACTCAACAGTTACTCAGTACTTGAGTAGTTTTTTCACAAAGTACTTTTTTACTTTTACTCAAGTAATGATTTGGATGACTACTTTGTACTTCTACTTGAGTCATATTATTCTGAAGTAACAGTACTTTTACTTGAGTACAATTTTTGGCTCCTCTACCCAGCTCTGGGTATTTCAAATTGGAATTTGCAGCAGCTCTCAGCCTTCACTTTTGTTGCAACCTTTCAATCATCTAGTCCTGGAGTGTGATGACATACAGTCAGAGAATGAAATACGCCTCTTACTTGGTGAAAATGTCAATAAGCTTCTTCCGGTTCCTCCGTGGCTCGGAATCCTCTTCAAACTCCTCCATCTCTTTCCCGAGGAAGACCTCTTGGTGGAAGTCCTTGTTGAGCTGGCCGTCTCTCTCCAGCTTCACCCCGTTCAGGTGGTCCGGAGGGAGGATCTCGTTATCGTCCCTGACGGCCGGAGTCTTATCTTTGGAGGAGGACATGTTGGCCGGACGAGCGTGTACGTCCACGGCGTGGAGCAGGACGTAACCGAGTAGAGAGAAAGCCAGGAGGTTTCTGCAACACAGCGTCCTCCACACACCCATGATTGTCTCTGGACAAACAAATGTAAAAACAAAAAAAGTGTTGTCTAACTGGCAGAAACCAAAGTTTGCTATGGCAAAAAACGGCCACTATGATATATATACACATATACATACACACACACACACACACTTTGTACACTTGGGTAGAACTATTCTACTCAAACGTGTCTACCTTACGCACATTCTACCTGCTTTTTTTGCACTGTTTCTTTTTTATTTTCAATGTACTGTATACAGGACTGTCACAGAAAATTTGAATATTGTGATTTTCTGTAATGCAATTACAAAAACAAAAATGTCATACATTCTGGATTCATTACAAATCAACTGAAATATTGCAAGCCTTTTATTAATTTAATATTGCTGATCATGTCTTACAGCTTAAGAAAACTCAAATATCCTATCTCAAAAAAATTGAATATCTGGGAATCTTAATCTTAAACTGTAAACCATAATCAGCAATATTAAAATAATAAACGGCTTGCAATATTTCAGTTGATTTGTAATGAATCCAGAATGTACGACATTTTTTTTTTTTTTTTAAATTGCATTACAGAAAATAAAAGAACTTTATCACAATATTCTAATTTTCTGAGACAGTCCTGTATACTGTTCATATTTTGTAATTATATATATTTTTTACTTTTTACTTTTTTCCCCCTCCCCTGCATGCGTGTCCTAAGTGTACAACAAAGTGAGTTTCCCCACCGAGGGAGAAAATAAAGGATTATCTTATCTTATCTCAGTTATCTGTTGTTCAGTAATGTCCTGGAACTATTTACCTCCTCACATATCTCGCTCACAAAACAAATTCACTTTTAAAAAACGACTTAAAGCAGCACAACGGAACTTTCAGCTTTGTTGAGTTTGGCGCCTCCTTTGGACAAAAATCGGTAGTGCTTTACCAGAAAGAACACTCCATTTCCCATGAGCACCAGCGCGTACTGCCGGAAAACCCCCGTCCCCGCCGCTGCATTTGTTTTGATGAGAGAAGACGGGACGGACTTTCAAAAATACTTTTCCATTTTCAGCGGTCGTTTGCAGGATGGATAATGAAGAGGTAATGTATCTATTTTTGGCTAAACAATATAATATGACGATGTTGAAAAACACTAAGTTCAACTTGGTTTTATTAAGTTGTTTCAGCGAGATAATGCGCCCTACAAACTCATACGCTCTGCACCTTTTTCCTTTCAGGGTTTTTAGAGGGACTTCGTCATAAATTAGTAGTCCAACATACTTACTGACAAAATAAAAAAATACTTTATAACCTGTGAATAACTGAATGCCCATTCCTTATATTTTGCAGATCAGCCCTGCACAATTTTACAGCTCTCAGGAAAAATACTAGAACATTTCTATACATTTTCTTCGCATTGCATTATTTCCTCTAGTGCTGTAATTCTATTCAATTGTATTATTATTTTATAAAGCTTCCTCATTGCGAATTACACATTTTTATGATCACTATTATTTCTCTGTCTGTTGTTGATATTGTCAGTAATTTTAGAATTACCAAAACCCAAGACGAATCCCCAGTATGTGAAAACATTCTAATTTTGATTCTTATTGATCATAGAATTCTACATTTACATTTGTATCATAACAATTCTGTCTCTTGTTTTATCAGGAATCTGCTGTTCGTGAGAACACCTCTACCTCTACCTCATCAGAGTTTGAACCCCCACAAAGACAGAACCGACACGCAGCATATCATATATATATGCATATATATACATATCGCCAGTGCTCTGGCAGCATGATGTTTGGAAAATAAGAGACACCTTTCCAGACCCAATGGGACAGTACAGTGGTTTCAGGGTTCGCCGTCTTCTCTAGAATAGAACCTTTATGAGGATTACTGCAAATATTTTGATATTGTTTTTTTTTTGTTTTGTTCCATTTTTTCCTGTACAGTTGTCTTTGTGTGTTTAAAATAAAGACATTTGTGCAAAACAAGACATACTTTTATTTACACACCTTTCAGAAAATAGAACATTCTTGAACTTTGTCATTTGCATAGTGACAGCAGTTATCCCATACATACTTATTATAAACAATAAGTAATCTGTATCACAGTAGCAGTAATGAATAACAACTGTATGACAGGATAAATTACTGTGAATAAAGTAAACAAGTGTAAATAGAGTAGTAGAAAAATAAACTAAAAATAATGAACTGATAATAAAAACTGAACTATGAAACAGTGTAAGAAGTTACTGTAAATAAATACAATGACTATAGTAGCAGTAGCATCTTGTGTCCGTCCATGTTTCGTGCTGGGAGAGTCCGCGTGCGATTCACTGCTGGAGTGTAGGAGAACCGCTTCCCTGCATGAGGATGTGATTCTGGAAGTTTTCCAGATCTGATGTAGTCCTGCAGAGTGTGAGAATAAAGATACAAAAGCATTATGTCTTTCTGATAATTACTGACCTATAAATCATTCAACATATTTTGTTGATCACAAGTTTGAATTTTTTTCTTTGTTGAAGTCACTGTAATTATGCAGAAAGTAAAAGCAAGTTATGTATAGCTATAGAAAAATTAGAGAAATGTATATATTTATACACTCACAAGATAAAACGACACATTATAAACACCATAAGGTTTCTTTTACTACTCTTGTTATTATTTTAATATAATTCCAACAAAGTAGATTTATTTTTTATGATTATATGGTGTTTATATTGTATTTTTTTTCATCTGGAAGTGTATACTTTGCCTATATATTTAATTTTTCTGGCTATATTTTACTATATCTACAAATGTGTTGCTTTTACCATCAGTGTATAAGTATCTGTATATACAGACCTGAAGAGTCAAAAGGTTTACATAGATATTGACATTTGATACAGTAGCAACACTTACAGCAGCTGTAGTAGTTTCAGGATAATTGTTTTTGTAAAACACACTGACATAGGTGTTGACAAAAGTGCATACCTGGAGGTGATGAACGTCTTTACATCCTTCAACCATCTCGTCCAAGACGACGGCGCTACAAGGGCTTGTAGCGAGTGAACGCCGGGCCAATGTTTATTCTCCACCGGGCATTTAGCTTGTTACTCTCCCGCTTTCTTTTTTTCGCCTCCTCCGCTCCGTTAAAACTTTTATTTTCTTCGTTTTTTTCGCTGCTTCGGCCATGATACCAACTCAACACCAGCTTCTGCTGAGCTCAGCCTCTGCGCTCCAAGCCCCGCCCATTTTTGTCTCGACTACGAATCGGGAAGGAGGGGGAAGTGACGTATGTGCCGTAAAGCAGCCAAAGTCGTAAAATTTGTAGTTTTTTAGTGTGGCAGGGTTCCTACCATGCTCCTCAAAGTTACATAGTGCCAGTGAAAGCAATACAGACCCCCTCAGATCATGACAGAGGTATCATTAAACCTGTTGGAAGTTGATGTACCATCACAATGACTCTGGAAATATGATATTAAGGTGGAAAAGTTACGTAGTGTCGCTTTAAGGCTCAGCTAATGCTGCAGACCATATGACTGGGAATTTATTACTGACATTGACATGAGTACAATTATTATAATGATAGCAGTGACTGAAAATATATTACTAATGTATCGTATTATTAGTAATATTATAGTGTATTAGTATAATTAATTATAGGTGTGTGTGTACATGTATGTGTATTATTGTTGTTGTTATTGTCGTTTTTATTCTAAGTGTAGTTATGCTAGGAATGTATGACGTATGTGATGTATGTATTTATGTCTTAGATGTTATCATTTATGTAATATTTGATGTACTTTATGGACCCCAGGAAGATTATTAGTCGCCAAGGCGGCAGCTAATGGGGATCCATCCAAATAAACAATAATCAATCTTGGAGAGGTGGTTTGGATCTCTGTGCCACTTTAACATCACAAGTTAAAGCTGTGGCATGTCTGCTAACCCGTGATCTCCATCATCAGCCAGAGCCGAGAAGAAAACAAACATCAGCGGGGTTTTAACACCAACACATGGAAGTTTTCAGGTTATTTAGCGGATCTGGATCGCTGGAGCTGTTTGGTGCGCATGCGCATCTAGGAGGTTTCAGGTTATTTAGCGGATCTGTGTCGTTGGAGCTGTTTGGTGCGCATGCGCAACTAGCACGTCGTTAGCCACTAGCTGTCGGAGGACTAATAAATGTCCGCGTTTCACGGACAGCAGTCACTCGTACATCAACACCTCCGACTACTCCGCTCTAAGGGCGGATTCAGGCGCCCGTGGGGACGAGACTGTACTCACCTTCCCCCCGACGAGCCGAGGTGCTCATGAGCAAGGCTTCCTGTTCCCAGCAGCTCCGAGGCTCCAACAAGTCACCGAGCTGTCACAGTCATAAACATGTATCCGTATCCGCCCCATGGAGCTGCTGCTGCGATACGTCATCGTCGCCGCCATATTGGATGTGGCAAGACTGCGCTGTAAACTTAATACAAGTGAATGGACTTGTTTTCATAAAGCGCATTTCTACAAAGAAATTTACGTTTTACGTTTCATTTATTCAGTCACACACGCACTAATATACTTGGGAAACAGTTAGGCACCAAATATAATATATTTCATTTTTCTTAGATGGCAAAAATAAGAACATAGGAGTAATTCATGTTACATCAACAAAACAAATTAAAAAAATTTCAAATAACAAAATAACATATTTGAACCATTTTTCAGACAATAAAATAACCTAAATCTAAAAAAAAAAAAAAATGGCTCAAATATGTTATTTTGTTACTTAAAAAATGTAAAATATGCTTTGTTGATGGGAAAATATGTTTCTCTTTTTTTATTATTTTTGTGCGGGGGGATATATATTGTTTTTCGGCTCTACCTTGTTCTCATCATATAACATGATCAAGTTCTTATTTTTGCCGTCTGAGAATATTAAATATATGTGGTGCCTAACTGATTCCTAAGTATATTAGTGCGAATGAATGAATGAGACGTAAAACGTACATTTCTTTGTAGAAAGGCGCTTCATGAAAATAAGTCCATATACTTGTATTAGTTTACAGCGCAGTCTTGCCACATCCAATATGGCGGCGACGTTGACGTATCGCAGCAGCGGGCAAGAAAGAACACTTATGTGGCGTCACGTCTATGGTCACTTCCCACCTGTACACGTGGCCGCGCCACAACAGCGCTGAGCTCCGCGGGGGGCGGGAGGCGCGTGCCCGAGCTGCTGCGTAAAGTTTGGTTGTGTCCCTTTACATTTTGTATCTCTAATAAGATCAGAGAAATTCATTTTAAAATTTGTAACAAGTTAATATCCAAATTTGTTGATGTTGATTGCACCTTTTGTAAGATTGAGCCTGAAACTCCCATACATTTGTTTTATCACTGCTCACTCTCATCTGCATTTTTGACTGATTTTGAGAATTTTATACTTAGTAAAACTAACTTTTCTATAACCATTATGGCTAAAGATGTTATTACTCAGTTTGAATCTGACAATAAACCATTAAGTTACATAGTAAATCTTATGATTGCAATTGGTAAATTTCATATACACAAAGCAAAAGTCACTCCCAAATTTCAATGCTTTCCTTGGAGATTTTAATTTATATATAGACTCCCTTAAACTTATGTCAAACCTTTTTTCTGTCTTGCTTGATTAAGCTAAATTAATTATATAGATATTTTTATTGTATACATTTATACATATATATAATTTTAGAGAAAGTGGCCCAGTGGTCAGGATCGCCTCCAAAACTATTTCCTAGGGGGGCCAGATGGGGCCACTTCAATTCTTGGGGTGGAACCAAAACTAAAAGCCATCATTACAGGACTTTATTATACTGTTGTAGTATACAGCCTCAGAAATACAGTTTTTCTTGAGGCTTGTCTGCATATGTATTAATGGTTAATACCATGTTGGTAAAAGCCTAAGGCATATTATATTATATTAAATATATATATGTATATATATATATATATATATATATATATATATATATATATATATATATATATATATATATATATATATATATATATATATATTTTTTTTTTTTTTTTTTTTTTGTTTTAATTCAGGGTTCCTACACATTTTTCAAGGTCAAATTCAAACACTTTTCAAGCACTTTCAAGGGTCATTTTCAAAATCTTCAAGCACCTTATCTCTGGGGTAAAATATCTACAGGAATATATATACTCATTATTATTTTTTCCGATTTTTAATCACAATTATGTACATTGTATCGTGCTGTAAACGTCTAGTTATGTTTCATCTTACTGATTTTATTTCTCCTTGTAATAACTAAACTATACAGTCTGATCCCGATTTTGTGAAAGACACAGTTATAATTTCAAGCACTTAAACTAAAATTCAAGCACCTTTCAGGCCTTGAAAACACAACATTGAAATTCAAGCACTTTCAAGGATTTCAACCACCCGTAGGAATCCTGTTAATATAATATAATATATCATATATATTTTAATATATCATGTATTTATTTATATATATATATATATATCTTTAAAAAAATGTGTTTGTACATATATCTTTATTTCTTTAATATATATAAATATTTTTTTATTATTATTATTAGGCTCAGAAATACTTAAAGGGGCATAGGGCCTATTATGACATCTAATATCTATTTTAAACAGGCCTTGAATGTCTTAAAAACAAGCTTTTGATTGTTTTTGTTAAATAAATGAGAAATTCAGCCTCTAAACCATGTCTTTATCTTCCCATTCTCTAACCTCATTATCTATGGAGGATTCTGAGTGGGCGGGGCTATGATAATGAGGCTCTGAGCTGATTGGCTGCCTGAATGACGTGATACACCGCTACGAAAAAATGGCGGAAGCTCCGGCCGGCGGAGTTAGTTGTGGGCGTGGTTTCACGCATCGGAGGCCAAACTATGTAAATCGCGCCTGTCGTTATGTAACAACGGGAGCAGAATCTTATTGGCTCGTAGATCCACATCACACTGGACGGCTTATCCGGGCGGCTGTACAGACACTGCAGAATTTGGTTCTTTCCTCCTTCTCTGAGTTGGCAGGCTGAGGGGAGACCACTTTATATATGTTAAAGCAAGAAAAAAACTGTTTTTCATAATAGGTCTCTTTTAATATAAGAAAAGTTCATGCATGTTATTTTCCCCTAGAAACCAACAAGCTACTAACGCCCTTCCAAATGTTCATATTTCCAATAACATTTTGGAAAGAGTTACGGTAACTAAAAATTAATTCAATTTAATATAGGTGCATTATTTTGATTAAACGACTCTCAGAGTTCACTTTTTTGAGTGTGGTTCCATTGGTTCCCGGGATCAGTTCTGATTCAAAGTGCTGCAGTCTAACATTTAAATTGAATGAAAGAGATCAGTGTTTTGAGTTTACATCTGTGACCATGTTTTCTCTTCGATCGGCTGCTCCAAATTCTTTAGAAGAAGAAAAAAAAAAAAAAACCTTCCAAAAAACACTAAGTTCTGACTGCAGACACACACTGACACCGGTTCACTTCACCGAGCAGCAAATAAATCCACCCAAGACCCGCAGAGTTCCCACAAATAAACACAGAGAACGGTAAAGGTGTCAGATCAAAGACTAAAATATTAAAAAGTTGTGTTAAAAATTACATTTCTCAGTTTCAATAAAGCAATAAATACATTTACATTTCTCAGTTTCAATAAAGTAATAAAGAAATAAAGCAATAAATACATTTACATTTCTCAGTTTCAATAAAGCAATAAAGAAATAAAGGAATAAATACATTTACATTTCTCAGTTTCAATAAAGCAATGAAGAAATAAAGCAATAAATACATTTACATTTCTCAGTTTCAATAAAGTAATAAAGAAATAAAGCAATAAATACATTTACATTTCTCTGTTTCAATAAATAAATCCACCCAAGACCCGCAGAGTTCCCACAAATAAACACAGAGAACGGTAAAGGTGTCAGATCAAGGACTAAAATATTAAAAAGTTGTGTTAAAAATGACATTTCTCAGTTTCAATAAAGCAATAAAGAAATAAAGCAATAAATACATTTACATTTCTCAGTTTCAATAAATAAATCCACCCAAGACCCGCAGAGTTCCCACAAATAAACAGAGAGATAGAACGGTAAAGGTGTCAGATCAAAGACTAAAATATTAAAAAGTTGTGTTAAAAATGACCTTTCTCAGTTTCAATAAAGCAATAAATACATTTACATTTCTCAGTTTCAATAAAGCAATAAAGATATAAAGCAATAAATACATTTACATTTCTCAGTTTCAATAAATAAATCCACCCAAGACCCGCAGAGTTCCCACAAATAAACAGAGAGAACGGTAATGGTGTCAGATGAAAGACTAAAATATTAAAAAGTTGTGTTAAAAGTTACATTTCTGAGTTTCAATAAAGCAATAAAGATATTTACATTTCTCAGTTTCAATAAATAAATCCACCCACACATTCGCAGAGTTCCCACAAATAAACACAGAGATAGAACGGTAAAGGTGTCAGATCAAACACTAAAATATTAAAAAGTTGTGTTAAAAATTACATTTCTCAGTTTCAATAAAGCCATCAAGAAATAAAGCAATAAAGATATTTACATTTCTCAGTTTCAATAAATAAATCCACCCAAGACCCGCAGAGTTCCCACAAATAAACACAGAGATAGAACGGTAAAGGTGTGTGATCAAAGACTAAAATATTCAAAAGTTGTGTTAAAAATTACATTTCTCAGTTTCAATAAAGCCATCAAGAAATAAAGCAATAAAGAAATGTAAATTTCTCAGTTTCAATAAAGCAATAAAGAAATGTACATTTCTCAGTTTCAATAAAGCAATAAATAAATCAATCAAACATCAGAGGAGACTTGAGGCTGGAGCAAACCAGTAACTCCAGTCGTCCCAGTGGTTCATTCAGTGGTTCCAGCTCAGTGTTACGGCTGAAGCTCTGACTCATGTTAGAGGTGAATAATTGTTGATTCATGATCGGGATGCTCAGTTGTCTCACCTGAAACACCTGTTACACAGGAAACACATTACAATAAACACATGAAGCTTTTATTCTGAAAGTTCTGGCTGAGAGAGAGGCTGAGAAAGTTCTGCCACTGAGTGTCAGAAAGACTGAGTGTCAGAAAGACTGAGTGTCAGAAAGACTGAGTGTCAGAAAGACTGAGTGGCAGAAAGACTGAGTGGCAGCGTAATCTTTCAGTTTGAGCAACTGGAAAACATCTAAAATGGGAAAGAGCTGTTGTGCAATCGACTGTACTCATAGATTTAGCAAGAAATCGGAGTTATCGTTTTACAGACTGAAGAAAAATAAGCTTAAGAGAGACAAATGGATCGCTGCAATTCACAGAAACAACTGGATTCCAGGCACTGAAACGTGGATTTGTGGTTCCCATTTTGTATCAGGTAATGTTGGATTTTTGGGTAGCTAACGTTAAACGGTCAAATCATAAAGTTCAGTGTCCTCATCACTTTAATTTCTACAAAAAATCCTGCCTTAAAGTCGGACCGAGCATCAAGACTTTTGTATTCCTTCAAGCTTTGCTTCGTGTATTTCCCTGGCGTAGAAATTAAGTACATATAAAATTAGATTAGATTAGAATACTTTATTGTCTGTCCCAATGGTGACAGAAATTCCTTTTTAACAGGACTCACAAGCATATTCACACATTCCCATCAAGACACATTACAATAGAAAACGAATAAATGCATTAAAACTACATAAAAAAAAAAAAACAGTAAATAAGTTAGAACATACATGACTAGTGCCTGTTAAAAGTGCAATGATCTATTTAATAGGGTTCAGAATGATTGTGGCAGATGGAATGAATGATTTTTTGTAAATGTTTTTCCGGGCCAGTGACATTTTATACCTTCTGCCTGACGACAGTAGTTGAAGTGAGTGATGGAGGATGAGAGGGTTAGAGGATGAGAGGATGAGAGGATGAGAGGGGTCTTCTGTTATCAGAGGGGCCTTCCTGATCACAGAACGGTTGTAGAGATCAGACAGGGGGGTGTGTTGTGATCTGCATATTTTGCTGGCCTGGTTTATTATTCGGGAGAGTCTGGTTTTGTAAATTGGTAAATATCAGGAAACTGGATTTGTGGCCAAATATTAATGTCCATGGACCACTGGTTCTTGGGGTAACTGTACGGGTCACTGTCAAGTCCAACTGCCTTTAATTTAAGCCCATAATCGGCTGTTATCCCGTCTTCTCCACTAGTTGCAGCCATTTCTGCCACTCAGTAAGGGGGCTGGCCCAGTGGGGGAGTGACGTCAATGCATACCCTATGTAAGAATCAGGCGTGTTGGTTTGATCACCTGGTTGCTCGGGGGTCATGTTCTGGGTCTCTTGAAAGCACCTGGAGACAACTTGTGTTGTAATACACACTATATAAATGCGGCCGCATGTCTTGGACACTCGGGTGAAGAGAGGGGCTGAGCTGTCAACTGATCACCACCTGGTGGTGAGTTGGATGCGCTGGCGGAGGGAGAGGTTGGACAGACCGGGCAGACCCAAACGGATTGTGAGGGTCTGTTGGGAACGTCTGGCTGAGCCCTCTGTCAGGGACATCTTCAACTCTCACCTCCGAAAGAGCTTCTCTCAGATCCCGGGGGAGGCGGGGGACATTGAGTCCGAGTGGACCATGTTCTCTGCCTCCATTGTCGACGTGGCGGCTCTGAGTTGTGGACGCAAGGTCTCCGGTGCCTGTCGTGGCTGCAATCCTAGAACCCGGTGGTGGACACCGGATGTACAGGATGCCGTCAGACTGAAGAAGGAGTCCTACCGGGCTATGTTGGCCGGTGGGACTCCTGACGCAGTAGATGGGTACCGGCAGGCCAAAAACTCGGGTATGGAAGGAGTTCGGGGAGGCCATGGAGGAAGACTTTCGGTCGGCCTTGAGGAAATTCTGGAGGACCGTTCGGCGCCTCAGAAGGGGGAAGCAGTACTCTGCCGGCACCGTTTACGGTGCTGGTGGGGAGCTGTTGACCTCGACTGCGGATATCGTTGGACGGTGGAAGGAATACTTCGAGGATCTCCTCAACCCGACTGACATGCCTTCCACTGAGGAAGCAGAGAGTGGGGACGTGCTCATCCATCACCCAAGCCGAGGTCACTGAGGTGGTTCGTAAGCTCCTCAGTGGCACCAGGGGTGGATGAGATTCGCCCTGAGTACCTCAAGTCTCTGGATGTCGTAGGGCTGTCTTGGTTGACATGCCTCTGCGACATTGCATGGATGAAGGGGACAGTACCGCTGGAGTGGCAAACCGGGGTGGTGGTCCCTCCCTTTAAAAAGGGGGACCGGAGAGTGTGTTCCAACTACAGGGGTATCACACTTCTCAGCCTCCCCGGGAAAGTCTACGCCAGGGTACTGGAGAGGAGATTACGGCCGATAGTTGAACCTCGGATTCAGGAGGAACAATGCGGTTTTTGTCCCGGTCGTGGAACACTGGACCAGCTCTATACCCTCCGCAGGGTGCTCGAGGGTTCATGGGAATTTGCCCAACCAGTCTAAATGTGTTTTGTGGATCTGGAGAAGGCATTTGACCGTGTCCCTCATGCCATCCTGTGGGGGGTCAGTGAGTATGGAGTCCGGGGCCCTCTACTAAGGGCTGTCCGGTCTCTGTATGATCGGAGTAGGAGTCTGGTTCGCATTGTCGGCAGTAAGTCAGACTTGTTCCCGGTGCATGTTGGACTCCGGCAGGGCTGCCCTTTGTCACCGGTCCTGTTCATAATTTTTATGGACAGGATTTCTAGGCGCAGCCAGGGGCCGGAGGGGATCCGGTTTGGGAACCTCAGGATTTCATCTCTGCTTTTTGCAGATGATGTTGTCCTGTCGGCTTCATCGGACCGGGACCTTCAGCATGTGCTGGGGCCGAGTGCGACGCGGCAGGGATGAGAATCAGCACCTCCAAGACCGAGGCCATGGTTCTCCACCGAGAAAGGGTGGCGTGCCTTCTCCGGGTGGGTGGAGGAGTCCTGCCTCAGGTGGAGGAGTTCAAGTATCTCGGGATCTTGTTCACGAGTGAGGGAACGACGGAGCGTGAGATTGACAGACGGATCGGTGCAGCGTCCGCAGTTATGCGGTCGATGTACCGGACCGTCGTGGTGAAGAAGGAGCTGAGAAGAAGGAGCTGAGTCGAGTCGAAAGGCGACGCTCTCGATTTACCGGTCACACACCTACCCTCACCTATGGTCATGAAGTTTGGGTAGTGACCGAAAGGACAAGATCGCGGATACCGAGATGAGTTTCCTCCGCAGGGCGGCTGGACGCTCCCTTAGAGATGAGTTTCCTCCGCAGGGTGGCTGGACGCTCCCTTAGAGATGAGTTTCCTCCGCAGGGCGGCTGGACGCTCCCTTAGAGATGAGTTTCCTCCGCAGGGCGGCTGGACGCTCCCTTAGAGATAAGGTGAGGAGTTCGGTCACCCGGGAGGAGCTCGGAGTCGAGCCGCTGCTCCTTCACATTGAGAGGAGTCAGCTGAGGTGGCTTGGGCATCTGTACCAGATCCTCCTGGATCCTCCCTAGGGAGGTGTTCCAGGCATGTCCCTCCTCCCTAGGGCGGTGTTCCAGGCATGTCCCTCCTCCCTAGGGAGGTGTTCCAGGCATGTCCCTCCTCCCTAGGGAGGTGTTCCAGGCATGTCCCTCCTCCCCAGGGAGGAGTTCCAGGCATGTCCCACCGGGAGGAGACCCCGGGGAAGACCCAGGACACGCTGGAGAGACTATGTCTCTCGGCTGGCCTGGGAACGCCTCGGACTCCCCTCGGAAGAGATGGAGGAAGAGCTGGAGGAAGTGTCTAGGGTGAAGGAAGTCTGGGCATCCCAGCTGAGGCTGCTGCCCCCGCGACCCGGGAACGGATAAGCGGAAGAAGATGGATGGATGGATGGATGGATGGATAAATGCGATTAAATTAAACTTAATTGACTCAGCTTGTCATCAAAGTCTATACAAGTCTGGCAATGGTCCACTGATGTAAGCCAGGTGTGTGAGAGCAGAGAAATCTCAAAAACATGCAGGGTAATGGTCCTGAGGACCGGGGTTAAAGAGCACTGACCTAGCACATTTGGAGTCTGAGGCCACGTTTACACATAGCCGGGTATTTGCAAAAACTGATATTTCGCCCTCTAAGTTTTGAAAAAATGTACACAAACCCGCATAAATACGCTGTTAAGGTGCTATGAGCAGCCAAACCTACAGGGGGCAGTGTAACGAGAAGCATAAAGTCATGCTAGCCAATCAGAATCCTGGAAAAAAACTGTGACAGAGAAGTGGAGTTACTTTTAAGTGTGACTTTAGAATATTAAACAGGTAAAATACAAGAAAATATTGACGTGGCCAAACAAATTGTAAACACAGGTGACACACATGACACTGGTGATGTTTCTGTCACATAATGTGACGTTCTGAAGCCTAAATGTCCGTTTCCTTCCGTTTACAAGCAAACGTGAAGACGGAGGTTTTGCAAATCTTCACTTTGGCCGGGATTTTCAGAAATGATCGTTTTTGGTGACTTTGAGCTTTGTTTTTGTGTAAACGAACGGCCAAAACGCATGAAAACACCACCGTTTTTGCTACGTGGAAACGGGGCCTGAGGGTCTGTGGTGGACTCTGTGGATCCACAGCTCAGGCAGACTGAGGGCCACATGATCCCTGACCCTGAGGGCCAGGGGATCATGTGGACAATGATGGGCTGTGGTGAAATGAGAAGATCTATGGTTCTCAGTTGTGATTGAGGTATTCAGACTCACCATCGCCACTGTATCTGCTTCTGGACTTGGATGTGGATGAGGGCCTGGATGAGGCCTCTATGAAGCATCGGGCCTGATCCGTCAGCTTGGCCTGGTCCTCAGTCCAAAACATCTCCACCTCCATCTCCAGATTTTCGCACAGCTGGACACACAAACGCACAGAAGATGTGTTGACCTATCGGGATGTCCAGATCACTTTCACTCACAGGACTTTTGACTTTGATAACTGGCCGATACGGAGTCCCAATCCATACTTTGACAATCCACAAAAAAGAAAAAACAACAAACAACAAATGTTCAAATAGCAAACAGTAGAAACTGCTGTCTCACTGCAGCAACTGCCCAATGTGGAATATTTCCAAATTATAGATAATACTGAAATGCAGATGAGTCCGCTTCAGATATGTTCTACGTTTACTAACTATTGGGATTACAGTGTCTATATAATTGCAATGGATGCTGTAGGAGAGGAATAAAGTTGTAAAAAACACTAAATATGTTTAGAGCTACAAATGAACTTTGATTGATTCTTATGGGCAGAAATATGTGCCACTAGAAACTGAATTTGAATCATTTATATTTGAATTTGAATTGCTCAACTTGAATAATTGCATTAAAAAACTGAATCTGAATCACATAATTTGAATTTGTATTGTTTAATTTGAATCATTGCATTGAAAAACTGAATCTACATTCCGAAAAACTGAATCTACATTCAGCTCTCACAATTCAAATTCAGTTCTTGAAATTCAATTTCAATTCTACTGTGCCAGACATCCGGGTCTTCTGGAGGAACAGCAATCGAGTGCAGATACAAAGAACTCGGGTATCAGTCACGTGACGTTTTTTGTTGTCAGCGCCATCTTGAGGACCGACCGGGGACATGTGTTTAATGCGTGTGTTTTATAATAGATCCATGGTTTAATGGTGCCTGTACTGCTTAAACAACCTTAACTTGCTCAATTCTCAACAGATTTTCAAACAGTTTGGTTTGTTATGAACGTCAGAGATGTAGTTATGACACTGCATACTTGTGAATAATTATAAACATTGAAAAACGTACTTTTGTATGAAAATAACAAGAAACAGATAGCTATGACATGGTATTTATATTAAATGAACATTTCTATAGTATTCTTAGTAATATTTATATTTACATTATAACACATATATGATTACCTTATAATATATATATATATATATATATATATATATATATATATATATATATATATATTTATATATATATATATATTATTACTACATTATAACATGTTTATATATTATTACATTATGATGTTTTTATATTATGACATAATGTGTGTATTATATGTGTATATGTGTACATTATAACATGTGTGTGTGTGTATATATATATGTTATAATGTAATAATATAAATACATGTTATGTCATTATATATATATATATATATATATATATATATATATATATATATATATATATATATATATATATACATACATGTTATAAGGTAATAATATATGTGATAATGTAAATATAAATATTACTAAGAATACTATAGAAATGTTCATTTAATATAAATACCATGTCATAGCTATCTGTTTCTTGTTATTTTCATACAAAAGTACGTTTTTCAATGTTTATAATTATTCACAAGTATGCAGTGTCATAACTACATCTCCGACGTTCATAACAAACCAAACTGTTTGAAAATCTGTTGAGAATTGAGCAAGTTAAGGTTGTTTAAGCAGTACAGGCACCATTAAACCATGGATCTATTATAAAACACACGCATTAAACACATGTCCCCGGTCGGTCCTCAAGATGGCGCTGACAACAAAAAACGTCACGTGACTGATACCCGAGTTCTTTGTATCTGCACTCGATTGCTGTTCCTCCAGAAGACCCGGATGTCTGGCACAGTAGAATTGAAATTGAATTTCAAGAACTGAATTTGAATTGTGAGAGCTGAATGTAGATTCAGTTTTTCGGAATGTAGATTCAGTTTTTCAATGCAATGATTCAAATTAAACAATACAAATTCAAATTATGTGATTCAGATTCAGTTTTTTAATGCAATTATTCAAGTTGAGCAATTCAAATTCAAATATAAATGATTCAAATTCAGTTTCTATGATTCAAATTCAGTTTCTAGTGGCACATATTTCTGCCCATAGATTCTCTTTGTGTTTTTTATGCCCTGATTACGACCTTCCTACTCTGTCCCGACTCTAGGAGAGTGTAGCACCACTGAATATTTATTCTAATCATTCTAATAATTTGAATTCATATGAACTGTTATTAGTTATGATTGAATGGTGCCGGGGCGGGGAAATCAGTCAGCTTTGGATCTGCGGATGTGCGATTCATCTGCAGTCTGGACGCCAAGAGGAGGGCTGTGGGAGTGAACACACAATGAATTGGACGAGCATTAAAAAGATCACAACAGTCTCACACCGTTTGAAGTGTCCATATTTTGTGTTTCTGAATAAATCTCCCATGATAAAACTCCAGAGCTCTTTTCCTGTACACTGTTATTCCCTGGAACAGTGGTCTTGAATCCTGATCCTCGTGGGCCGGTATCCTGCACGTTTTAGATGTTTCTCTGCTTTCACATACCTGACTCTAATTAATGGTCGTCATCAAGTCTGATAACGACTGAAGAAAACACCCCTTGAGCCTGCGAGAGTGGAAGATGGCTCATCAGAAGACAACCCGGTAACAAACACAGGAATGGAAACGATTACAAGATTGATGATCTGAGGCTGACCTGAGGCTCCTACAGCTACAGCAGGACAAAAACGCTCCAGAACTGCGCCACCAGGGCAAGAAAGGGTGCCTAAAGAAGGGTCAATGGGGAAGTCGCATCGACAGATACTTTTTGAGAAGCAGGCCGAGTCAGTCGACTGAAGTTCAGCAGCAGGACACACACCACAGTCTCCAGGAAATCAACACCCCTGTCCTAGAGGAGGAGGAGCGAGGCACAGGAGAGCAACCTGAGTCCAACACATCAAGACCACCGGCAGAGAACAAGATCCAGGGGCGAAGGCCAACAGTGAAGTGGCCGAAGTCCTGCGACAAAGCGCTGTGGAAGGAGGCCAACACTGATCTCTGTAACATCCTAGAAGGAATCAGAGGATCTACCATGAAGAAGTTGGAGAGAATGGGTAGCCTAATCTATGCCTATGGCGCGGAGTGCTTTGGAGTGGCCGAAGGCAAACGACCTACTCTATCAGTTCCCACCAAGTCCAGAAGGCAGGCAGAAATAGATCGACTTGTCAAGGAGAGGAGGCAGTTGAAAAAGCAATGGAGGAAGGCCACAGAGGAAGAGAAGGAAGGGATAAACGTGCTGCAGGAAGAGATTCAGAGCAGACATGCATCCCTGAGGAGGGCTGAGAAGAACCTCCTGAAGAAGTGTGGAAGGAAGGAGCAAACAAGGGCCGCGTTCAGACTGCAGGCAAATCTGATTCATATCTGATTCCTTTTCATATCCGATTTTCAGGGCTGACTGTCCACACTGTTTTTAGCAAGTGTCCAAATCGGATCTGGCTCTGTTCAGACTGGGCCACATCATTGACTGATCTGACGGGTTGCCGTAGCAACGACGTCGGAGCGGAGGCGTCACCCAGCGCGTGTATTGTGTGAAGTCATGTAATTGCGACATCAAAAACAATAACAAGATGGAGCCAGCTCACATGCTGTTCCATACCTGTAAAGCTGGGCATACACTGTGCAATATTTTAAATCGTTTGAGACTGCCCCATCTCACTCTTATCCTCCCGTCGGACCTCTGTTACTGGAACTCGAGGCTGGTTTTGGGGCAGGGGGGGGGGGGGGGGGGGGGGGGGGGCTATGTCTACCCAAACGTGCGTCCTGCCCACCCGATCAAAGGTTATGGGGATCCTTTTTTTTTTTTTATATATATATAAAAAAATCCCAAAATATCTGTACCGTTTCTGATTGGGCCGGCACTGCGCATCATTTTTAGACATAACAATGAACGCATACCGCAAAAGTTGTGTCTCGGCGGAGGGACCCGGCGTCCCAGCAAAATGAGAAACAGAGAAAAGTGTTCAGAACAAAACCACCAGCAAACTAACAAACCAACCAACAAAGCTCAGAGTTAACAAAACAAACCAGCAATGAACAACCTCTCCTCCTGATGAGCTGACGGGCTGCAGGTTCAGGCTCTCAGCGCGACTGATAGGAAGATATGAAGGCTGATTTATGGTTCCGCGTTACACCAACGCAGACCTACGGCGTAGGGTACGCGGCGACCCGCACCGTACGTGGGAAATGCAGAGAAACAGTCTTTTTTCCTGCTATTACATGATTTGCAATGTGAATTTGCAACACTCAAACTACAAATAATAGTTTTTGACGTGACATCAGAGATTGTACATGCTCTCTGTGAAAGGATGAGTAGCTCCACAACTGGAAATGGGCGGGTGGTTTGGAGCGTCTGGGACAGTCATATCCGATCTGAGTGTTTGGAGCTGTTCAGACTGACACGCATCTGCCCAAATGCGATATGGATCGGATATGAAACTACCTCCTGGAGGTGGTTTCCATCTGGTTTGCAAAAATCGGATCTCATGCGGTTTGGGACTGTTCAGACTTCAAAAGAGTCATCCAGTTTCAATCTGGATGGGCTAAAAATCGGATATTGGCTGGCAGTCTGAACGCGGCCAAGATCACGCTTCTACAAAGATCCCTACACATTTGTGAAGAGTCTTTTCACAAAGGAGAAGAGCGGAAGTCTCTCAGTGTCAAAGGCTGCCCTGGAAGAACAAGTCCTGCACGGATGAACGACACCAGGAAGAGGTTACACTCCCATCTGACATGCCACCAGTCAATCCACCAGAGCACGAGTTAGATATCAGTCCACCCAGGTGGAGCGAGGTAGACAACACTGTGCCCAGAGCAAGGGCTGCATCAGCTCCAGGTCCCAACGGAGTTCCATACAGGCTCTACAAAAACACACCAGATGTCCTGCGATTCCTCTGGAAGCTGATGAAAGTCGTTTGGCAGAAGAAGGAGATACCAACATCCTGGCGGAGAGACGGAGGGATCCTGATCCCCGAGGAAAAGGATTCATCAGAAATCCGCCAGATCGGCCTTCTAAACGTCGAGGGAAAGATCTGGTTTATTTATTTATTTATTTTTATTTATATATTGGGGTTTTTAAAAACCCGAATATGAGCAAATTCGGGTTATTCAAAGGGGTTATTGGTGCTTCAGGGACCTGTCTGCAGCACCTGAGTGGGATGGAAGGGATCTACCCCTTGCAGAATGTCAGCTGCCCAAGTTCACTGAAAAATGTTTACAGTAATCCCTGGTTTTTCGCGGGGGTTACGTTCCAAAAAGAACCCGTGATAGATGAAATCTGTGAAGTAGTAACCTTTATTTCTTTTACAATTATTATACAAGGCTTCAAATTGCGGAGATCAGAACCGCCCCACTGCGACCCGAGTAACGGGAGAATCGGTGCAGAACGTTTGGTCGACATTATGGGTTTTGGAGAAATTTTGCAAACTTAAATTTGGCAAATTGCTTTACGTACATGTACAGTACATATTAAACCGTAATGTTATTGGCACACAGGAAGGGAAGAAGCAGGGAGACCGTTAACCAATCAGAATGCAAAACACAATGCAAATCTGTGAAGCAGCGAGACGTGAAAGGTGAACCGCGTTACAGCGAGGGATTACTGCACAACAAATCTTACTGCTGGTCAACAAAGCACTGAATGGTCTTGGACCAAAATACATGGTTGATCTGTTAGTTCCTATGAAGCTCCCAGACCCCTGAGCTTCATCTGGATCTGGTTTGTTGTGGTTCCAGAACCAGAACCAAGCAAGGTGAGGCAGCGTTCAGTTATTCTGCTCCAACTGTCAGCTCCTTTAAATCAGGGTTAAAAACATTACTGTTTACTCAAGCGTACTCTTAAATTAAACTTACCTGCTGTACTCTACTGCCCTTATTTTTAACAGCTTGTGCTTTTTATTATTTTACTTCTGTTCTTATTCTTACCTATTTGTTATTTACTGTCTAATTATGTCTTGCCACTTTTAATGTCAATGTAAAGCACTTTGAATTACCTTGTGTTGAATTGTGCTATATAAATAAATTTGCCTTGCCTTGCCTTGCCTACAACAAATCCTGAGGATTCTTAAAATGAGTTTTCCACAGGGATGTGATTTGTGATGATGAACAGCATTGAACTGCTTATTATGGGAGTTTTTTCCTCATAGTGGTCATTCTTAAACTGTTACAATCTGTAGAGTCCAGCAACAGGCTCACATTTGTAGCCTGTGGCAACTAGTAGTAAGTAACACTTTTCTGTGGCATTCTCCACATTATGACGTATTCAGTTAGCTGCTTGGTGTTGGGATTGCGTTGGCTTAGGTGAAAATGGTCTCTATGGAATTCTTATGGGCTTTACCTCAAAGTGTGATTTCCTATAAGCTAAATGCTCCGGTGAGTCCAGGGCATAGGTGGCAGGCTGGCTCCACATCACGTTCCCCGATCCCATCAATGGGTAGCAGCCAAACTCCTCATAGGACAGAGGACACAGGAAGCAAGCAGAGTTGGTGGTGCCGAACGTTTGGTGATCCTGCTGATGGACTGAGATGAACTGGCCCGGGATGCGGGAGCTCTGTCCCATCAGGACGGAGCTGAACAGGCTCTCCCCCTCCACCTGCAGGTCAGAGGTCATGGGACTTAGGACACTTTTACAAATAGCCGGTTTTGAAAAATACCATCATTTACATGAACACCCATAAATACGCTGTTAAGGTGCTATTAGCAGCCAATCCTACAGGGGGCAGTGTAACGAGAAGCATAAAGGCTGCGTCCCAATACTCCCCCTCGCCCTCCTTTTCTTCCCTAACCCTAACTTTTGCGCGTTCCCGTGAAGGTAGTGGTGTCCCAATTCCTCTTTTCACCTAGGGGGAGGGGGCATAACGAGGGCTAGGGGCTGAGAATAGCCCCTTCAAATCGAGGGATTTCAGATGCTGACTTGGCGAGCGAGGGGGTATGAAAATTTCCCAGAATGCTTTTGCCGTAGGCTCTGCGTCGATTTGACTCGCCGACCGAAGGCAAACAGGCAGACTCGCCTCAGAGAAATAGAGAGAAATAATCCTGTGACTCGTCAGATTTGTTTTGGATGTTTCTGATATAATAGTCTTCAGAAACCACAAAGTAATCCAGCTGTTATCTGGGTAATTTACACACTTTCAGATAAAGTTGCCGAAGATCACGCCAGAATAAAGGGATTTATGGTTCCGCGTTACACCAACGCAGAGCCTACGGCGTAGGTTACGTACCCTACGCCGTAAGGTCTGTGTCGATGTACGCGGCGATGCGCGCCGTACGCCGTACCCTACCCCGTAGCTCTGCGTCGATTTAACGCGGACCCAAACTCCGGAGCCGGCAGACAGAAATCTCTAAATTTCGGAGCAAATTTCTTAACAGGCGTAGCTACAACTGTTAGATTTCATCTATTAAACCAACATCTTCCTAAATGATTTATTTCAGCCAGCATAATTCTCAACAGAGCTGCGTCCCAGGAGAGAGTTTCTCTCCCGGGACGACGCAGCAGCTTGACCCGGCGGACACGTCTCTTCTCGGGCTGTGAGCTGAGGCTGCTGTTACCATGGTAACAGCTGCTGCTGCTCCCCGGGGGCGGCGGCAGAGACGTTCTATAAACCGAGACAGCCCACTACGGTTGGGTTTCCTGTATCTGTGTCACGTGACTGCCACGCCCCCTTAGGAGACCGGAAGTAGGTCCTGAGTCTATTGAGTCCTATGGGAAAAGTGAACGTGAGCACAGATTATTACCAATTCCTTCGCCCCATAGTAACCTAAGTAAATATGGGACCCATTTTTCAAAAGCCACAAACCTTCTGAACATTCTGACACCAAAATGGAAATTTTCAGACCGACAGATTAGGAGAAAATGAACTTTGTTTGAGACCTGTCTCCTTCTGAGCAACACACTCTCGCGAGATTTGGCTCTCATCGTTTTCCCAACGGATAAAATTAAGTTTAAAACTAATATAAAACTTGCTTCTTTGGTTAATAATACTGTTATTTTTATTATTTAAGCCTTTTTTGGAAGAAAGTTGTACTGTATCTAGTGTTGTATGTTCCAAAACGATGTAGGGAGAGGGGCGGCCACGCCCACTTAGGAGACCGGAAGTGTATACCATTTCAAACCATTGCAAGTAACGGCAATGCGCTATCTTGTGTATAGAGGATCTTTGGCGGCGGCTCTTCTCATCCCCGAAAACATCAGGTCAAATTTCTTAAGGCGTTATTTGGATAAACTGAGCCCAGGTTGCGGATCTTAAGGTTACCTTTATGCCTGAAAAAATATTAAAACTTAATAAAGTGCCATATTAACAGCGCTACAGCTGAAATTAAAACAGCTTTTGGCTCTCAGCTTCCTGATCAGGTTAGGGATGAAAACGATGGGGAGTAGGAGAAATGGGACAGGCACCTGGGCCAAGTGCCCTAGATCTCAAGTGCCCTAAAATATCCCCCTTCTTTTTTAGGGGTTAGGGAAGAAAAGAAGGGCGAGTGAAGAAAAGTAGGGGGAGTATTGAGATTGGGCCAAAGTCATGCTAGCAAATCAGAATCCTGGAAAAAACATCAGCAAATGACACGAGTAACTTCCAGTTACTTCCAAGATGAACGAGAGTCTTTCATTTGGAGTGACAGAGAAGTGGAGTTACTTTTAAGTGTGACTTTAGAATATAAAACAAGCAAAATACAAGAAAATATGGACGGTGGCCAAACAAATTGTAAATACGGGTCGAGCACATGATGCTAGTGACGATTCTGTCGCATAATGTGACGTTCTGAAGCCTAAATGTCCGTTTCCCTCCGTTTACAAGCAAACGTGAAGTCAGAGTTTTTGCAAATCTCCACTTTGGCCAGAGTTTTCAGAAATGATGGTTTTTGGTGACTTTGAGCTTAATTTTCGTGTAAACGAACGGCCAAAACGCATGAAAACACCACAGTTTTTGCTACATGTAAACAGGGACTTAACCAGGAGCATCAGCAGAAAGGTCCTGCTGCTCAGACTGTTCAATCTGCACATGTTCACCATGTCTGACAGCGTGTTGTTGGTGTGTCTGACCTCAGAGTTGTTGTCGGACTGCTGACTGTCAACAATGGGGCTCTTCTCCTCCCACTCCTAAGGACATGTGGGCGCACACACACACACACACACACACACACACTCAGACGGTTAGAGCTTTTAATGGGAATGTTGACCTGACCTGAAGCTCTGCTTCCTCTCACCTGCTTCTGGCTACTGCTGATCTTCAGCGGCGTGGGGGTTCTAGGAGCTGATGTCAGTATGGCTGCGACCTCATCGCTCATCGCTGAGTGGGGCCTGAACACAGCGTCAGAGTCCTCAGCACCAGGCTCTTTTCTAGCTTTCTCAAGACTCAAAATAATATGTTCAACCTATTACTACTGTCATTTAGTAGGCGCTTTAATCCAAAGCGACTTACATCTGAGACACACACACCATGGAGCAACTAGGGTAAAGGCCTTGCTCAGGGGCCCAAGGTGGTTCATCTTGGTTGCCATTCCGGGGTTTGAACCTGGCCCACCTCTGTAGCCCTTGTGGAAAATGGTTGGCCTGGCTTGCTCTTTAAAACTTAAACAGTTATAAAGCATTACAAACTGTGACAATAGGGCAAACGCACAGCATTGTTTTGTATTTTGTGTCTTTAAAAGAGGGGCACGGTGGAGCAGCAGGTAGTGCAGCCGTCTCACAGCAAGAAGGTCCTGGGTTTGGGGCTTCCGGCTTAGCTGTACATGGGGTGAGACGTGATTAGCGGAGCTCCTGCAGAGTTAATTTTAATTCAACATTTATAGGCACTTTTTGCATCACTCCCACGGCTTTGGTTTTAACTAAATTATTTTCAACGCGGTTACTTCGACAACTTACCACGGAAATGCCTCCAAAGTCCATTAAAGCGGGGAATAACCCTCCAGCTAACCCGCGGCCTGCTGCTCATGCTGTCTCCTCGCCCCGCGGTGATTCCCCTCCTCCGGAGAGCACCTGCGCTGCGCAGGTTCCAGCTGCGGAGTTCAGCCGGCTTAAAACCGAACTCCTCTCCGCTCTCCGCAATGATGTTGCAGCTATATTTCGGTCAGAGCTTCAGGCAGCACTTACCGAGAATTTAACGTCCATTAAGTCCGAGCTGCTTTCTCTTAAAGCCGATCTTTCTGGCAGTATTTCCTCCATGAAGGCGGACGTCGCGGGTCTCGCGACCACGGTCGCTGGGATCGAGCTCTCGCTCTCAAGCTGCTCAGACGACATCGTTGCTCTCCAGAAAAAAGTGGATCACTTGTCGAAAGAATATGTGAGGCTGGAGGACAGATGCGAGGATTTGGAGTCAAGGTCTCGTCGGCAGAACGTACGGATTATTGGCGTCCCGGAGGAGGATCCTGACTCTTCATCTGCAGCCGGTGTTTCCAGGCTATTGGCGGAAGCCTTCTCCCTCGACGCAGAGCCGGTGGTGGATAGAGCCCACCGCACCCTCATGCCGAGACCGAAGCCCGGGGAGCGGCCCCGCGCAATAGTGGCAAGGCTCCATTATTACACCGACTGCGCTGACATCCTGAGAAAGGCGAGAGAGCGGCAGCAGATCAAAGTCCGGGGTATGAGCATCTCCGTGTTCCCGGATCACACAGCCAAGACAGCGCGGGCGCGCGCTGCCTTTAATGACGTGCGCCGTCAGCTGCGGGAGATTGAAGGAGTCCGGTATGGATTGCTGTATCCCGCACGGCTGCGTGTAACCCATGACGGCCAGCAGCGTGACTTCACGTCGCCAGATGAAGCCCTGGCATTCATCAGGAAAATAAAAAAAGTGACTACCAGCTAGTTTTCTGGGACGATTTATCCAGCTTGATGTCCGTGCGGGACTCTGGCCCGGGGTGAGTGACTGAGTCAATTCAGAAAATGGGACTTTATGTCGTAATTTTTTATTTTTTATTTTTTATTTATTTATTAATTTTTTTTTCTTTTCTCTTCTAACTATCAATGGGAACAACACCGTTTTAAATTGATGGCCTAATCATTTCTCTGGTATGATGCCTTGATTAGAAAATATGCACGCACCCCTGTCTTTGCTTAAATTGTGTGCATGTGTGTGCGTGTCTGTGTGGGTGTGTGAGTGCATATATGTATATATTATTGTTCTATAGGCCAAAGATCTCCTTAATTTACGTTTGTTGTTACCCTGACAAGACAGCGATCGTCAGAATGCCTCAGATTGATGGTTTCATATGCCTCATATTTTATTTTATTTTTTTTTTAAGGTTTTAACTCTGCAGGAGCTAATTTTGTTTTTGTTTTTGTATTTAGCTTTATAGTCGAAAGCATCTCTTTTCGAGAATGGCTTCCTTTGAAGCCAGCACGGCTGTTTCCATCGTTTGGGGATGGGATCATCTAATGTGCGTTGGGTGGGTGGGCGGGAGTTATGGGATGTTGGCTTTTTGTCTCTGTAGGTATGTATATACTCCTGAGTTTTGTTTGTTTTGGTTTTCCCTTTTACCTCTTTTCCTTATATCTCCTCTGGTGGTGGGTGAGTCGGTCTTATTTTCTCTCAGAGAATGCCTATGAACGATCGTAATCTGCGCAAGCCTGATACTGGATCAAACATTACATTCACTAGCTGGAATGTTAAAGCTGTGAATAATCCAATTAAGCGATCAAAGATTTTTTCACATTTGAAACGCCTGGACACTGACATAGCTTTCCTTCAGGAAACTCATTTGCGAAATAAAGATCATTTCAGACTCAAACGAGCTTGGGTGGGTGATATTTTTCATTCAAATTTTGATTCTAGGTCTAGAGGAGTAGCAATTTTGATCAACAAAAGAGTCAATTTCTCCGTCTCCAGGACAATATCCGATAAGAATGGTAGATATCTTATTGTTGCGGGCACTCTATACTGTAACCCTGTATTGTTGGTGAATATATATGCCCCTAATTTTGATGACCCCAATTTTACGGATAGGCTGTTTGGCAACCTCCCTTTCTTAAATACGCATATTACAATACTGGGCGGTGATCTGAATTGTGTTATTAATCCTTCTTTGGACCGTTCGAATCCTCGTACTTTGACTCAATCCTCTATGTCAAAATCTATTACCGATTTTACAGTCAAGAACGGGCTTGTTGATCCGTGGAGGGTCTCACATCCTGGAGATAAGGAATTCTCTTTTTTTTCACAAGTACATCAGTCATATTCACGTATTGACTATTTTTTTGTTGATGGCTCTCTTCTCCCCAAAGTTACTTCTGTCGTATACCACCCAATTGTTATTTCGGATCACGCCCCTCTAACTTTGAATATAACATGGTCTGAGCGCCCCCGTTTTTCTTCTCCCTGGAGGTTTAATCCATTGCTTTTATCCGACGATGCATTTAATGTTTCTATATCAGCTTCAATAGATGATTTCATTGCATTAAACAAAACAGATTCTACCAGTTTTTCGCTAGTATGGGAATCACTCAAAGCATATTTGCGAGGACAGATTATCTCTTATTCAGCATACGCCAGTAAAATCCGCAGGGCTAAATTACAGGAGCTCACATCTAAAATTCAGGACACAGACAGACTAAACTCAGTTAACCCGAGTCCGAGTTTACTGAAACAACGGCTTGATTTGCAGTCAAAATTCGATCTTATAGCGACAGCCGATTCTGAACGGCTCCTATTACGCGCTCATGCCAACTATTATGAACACGGCGATAAACCAAGCAGGTTATTGGCTCACCAATTAAAAAGGCAAGCAACGTCGAGACTGATTCCCAGCATTAGAGATTCTAATGGCACACTTACCACCGATCCAATCGCCATCAACACAATTTTTAAATCATACTACTCCTCTCTCTATGAGTCAGAATCTCCACTTGACACAGCAGAAATGACCTCCTTTCTTGATAATATCACTGTCCCTACTATTAATTTGGATGTGGCTAATGGCCTCGATGCTCCTTTCAGCTTGCAAGAAATTGCTGCCGCCATTGAAGCTACGCAAAGCAACAAGGCCCCTGGTCCCGATGGGTTCGGAGCTGAGTTTTTCAAAAAATTCAAAGACAAATTAGCCCCCCTTTTACTTTCAATGTACAATGAGTCCCTTGATCATGGCTCATTGCCTCCCTCTTTAATGCAGGCGTCTATTGCCCTCCTTTTGAAGAAGGACAAGGACCCTGAATCATGCACTTCTTATAGGCCCTTGTCTTTACTGAATGTAGATGTCAAAATTTTAGCCAAAGCACTAGCAATTCGTCTTGATAAGATCCTTCCTAGCATCATATCTGAGGAGCAGAATGGTTTCATCAAGGGACGCCAGCTCTTCTATAATGTTCGTACACTTCTTAATGTGATTCTCTCTAAAGATTCTTCTCCACTCCCTGAAGTTGTTATCGCAATTGATGCTGAGAAAGCTTTTGATCATGTCGAATTTAACTATCTTTTTGCAACACTTCATAAATTCGGATTTGGACACAGGTTTATATCGTGGATTAGACTTCTTTACACTTCCCCTCAGGCCAGCATTCACACCAATGACAACTACTCCACTTATTTTACATTATCACGTGGCACGAGACAGGGCTGCCCTCTCTCCCCTTTGCTATTCGCTCTATCCGTCGAACCACTTTCAATTGCTTTAAGAACTCTTCCTCTATTTCACGGAGTCTCTAGGTCCAATGTGGAACTTAAATTGTCACTTTATGCAGACGACCTCCTTTTATATGTATCTGACCCTTTAACCAGCATCGCACCAATATTATCTCTGTTGAAGAATTATGGATCCTTCTCCGGCTATAAGGTCAATCTTCACAAGTGTGAATGCTTCCCCATAAACTCCTCTGCTTTACAACTCAAACAATCTGATATCCCCTTTAAACTCAGCCCGTCAGGCTTTAGATACTTAGGGATTAATGTGACCCGCACTCTTCCCTCTCTTTTCACCGCTAATTTTTCCTCACTGGTAACTCGAGTGAAGGCGGACTTACAGAGGTGGAACTCCCTACCATTGTCACTGATAGGAAGAATTAACACAGTGAAAATGACTGTATTGCCTAAATTTCTTTTTTTGTTCCAATGCACTCCTTTATTTCTACCAAAATCTTTTTTTAAATCACTTGACCAAATTGTTTCCAACTTTTTATGGGCCGGTAAGACACCCAGAGTGAGGTATTCGCTTCTCCAAAAATTTAAATTTAATGGGGGTCTAGCACTACCAAACTTTATGCTTTACTATTGGTCAGCGCATATTCACAAACTAATTTATTGGCTTCAGTCTCCTGAGTTATTATGGTGCAGATTGGAGGCTCAGTCACTCTCTTCATCCTCTGTAACGGCCCTACTCTCCTCCTCTTTACCATTGAATCCCTCTAAGTTTACAAATAGCCCTGTGGTGCTTTCCTCCCTTAAGATTTGGTCACAGTTTAGGCGCCACTTTAAATTTGCTTCTCCATCCATCTATACACCTGTTACTAAGAATCATCTGTTCCCTCCATCACTAGTAGACACCACTTTTATGATTTGGTACAACCGGGGCATTAAGCACTTCAGGGATCTATATAAGGATGGTATCTTTTCCACATTTTCAGATCTGAGGTCAAAGTTCAATTTGCCTGCCTCCCATTTGTTTCGCTACTTCCAGCTTCGACACTGCGCCTCTGCTCTGTTTCCATGCTTCCCTTCCCTTCCTGCTAACCAACCGTGGGATGATCTTCTAACTATGAAACTCAGTCAAAAGTCTCTGATATCTAAGATATATGCACTGTGTATGACATTTGATGATCATTCTGTAGATAAAGCTCGGGAGGGTTGGGGACGAGAGTTGGGCCTTGACTTCACAGGGGAGCTGTGGGATAAAGCTATCCGTAGCATACGATCTAGCACGCCTTGCGCTAGATTTGAACTTATTCAATTTAAGGTGCTGCATAGAGCCCACCTATCAAAATCCCGATTATCGGAAATATATCCGAATGTTGCAGACCTATGCGACAGATGCCAGGGTTCTCCATGCAATTTAAGTCATATGTTTTTCTCCTGTCCTAGGTTACAGAAATTTTGGAGTGATTATTCTGTGATCATGTCTAAAGTTCTGGGTAAAAAAGTTGTTATGGCCCCTCTCTTAGCAATATTCGGACTCACTGTTGACTCCTCACATATCAGCCCCACAACAGTCAGAAGTATTGGCTTTCACATCCCTTTTAGCAAGACGTCGTATCTTACTTCTATGGAAATCCCCCAAGTCCCCGTCTATTTCTATTTGGCTTAGTGATGTTATGTTTTTTCTTAAATTGGAGAAGGTGAGATACTCTTTAAAAGGCAACGCAGCTAAATTCGTTCGCAAATGGCAATCTTTCATAGACCACTTTACCGCGTTGAAGACTCTACCCACCGACTGACCCCCCCCTCCCTTAATTTTCTTTTCATCTCCTTAATTTGTTTTTTTTTTTATGTTTTATTTATTTCCAGTTAATGGGATATCACTTATGGGCATCTACATTCACCACTGCATTTGTTTTTTGTATGCATTTTTGCTCATACATTACTTTCCTTCTTTGATCATTTCTTGCTCATCTGTTTATTTATTATTTAACGCTACAGAGACTCTGTTCCTTAGTTAGGTTTTGTGTGTTTTAAAAAAAAAAAAAAAAAAGGAGACAATGTATAATGCGTGTGTTTGACTACAGATTTCCATGTTTTCATTGTATGTTGTTTCCTATAAAAAGATCAATAAAAAAAAAAAGAAGGTCCTGGGTTTGATTCCCGCCGGGGACGCTGTGGGCGCTGAAGTGCGTGTTAGTTCCCCCATGACTTCAGCTCCCACACCCTGGGTGGGGTTGGTGAATGGATCTTTCTGTGTGGAGTTTGTATGTTCTCCCCGTGTTCCACTGGGTAGCTAATGTGAGATACCCTCACAAAAACATGCACACAGTCCTGGGCTCTACTGCCCCCTCTGGCCAACTGGGGCGCCAGATGGGGTGGGGAGGATCCGGCCGGAATAACGTGATCCTTCCACGCGCTACATCCGGTCAGAGAAACCCCACCCTGTCTGGTGAAAAGAAGCTGCTGCTCACTCCTCAGGATAAGGAGGAGACCTGAGCTCAGTGTAGGGCCCTCCCTGGGTTGGCAGAGGGGAGCAATGCCCAGGACTGTTACTTAGATATGAGCACTGGGTGATGAAATGGGTAAAAAATCGGGGATAAAAAAATAATAATAAAAATAAATAAATAAAAGACCATTTTTTCCACTCATATGTTCCTCATTCAAGGTTGTTAAAATAATATCGTATTGTTATCGTGACCTCAATATGGTGTATCGTTCCGTATCGTGAGATTGGTTATTTATTTCTCAACTAATATGGATGCTGAAGCTGACATGGTCATGGCTACTGCGAGTCTGTACATCTGTATATGTCTGGATACGGACTGAAAGTAAATCCTGACAGACCTGCAGTCATCCTGCCGGCTGGAATGTTCAAAAGAGCAGATCGGCGTAGACGTGCGGACTGGTCGCTGGACGTTCAGGTCCTCCACACCCGGCAGATTGAAGAACTGGGACACACCAAAGACACCACATGAGCTGAGGAATCCCCCAGGAAACGTTACACCTCTCTGCTGAGGGAGTCACCTGAGAAGGAGAGTAGATGGAAGTTCCCACAACGCTGCTTCTGTTCCAACATAAGGGGGATTCTGGGAAGGAGGTGGCCCCGTCACTGTTCATCAGTTCTTTCTTCACACCTGCAACCTTTAGAATATACACCTGAGCTGCTGCAGGACACCGGCTCCAAAACTCACTTCATCTTCATTGAAGTTCATGATATAAAGTCCAAATTTACAGCAAAAATAAACATGTTTAGAGTCTGATACTAAAAACAATTTGGGTTTTTCTTTTAGGTAGATGTTGCATCCCTTATCGTACAGGGAAGAATTATATGTTTAATTTGTGTTCAGGTTAAATTCCAGTAAACTACTAATCTATGCTCGATTAGGGGTATGGTCTTTTTGAGTGTCTATATTGGTGAATATGGTGGAAACGGTTCGTCACTGTCATCACTTTAGCTACCGTATTTTCCGCACTATAAGGAGCACTTAAAATCTTTAATTTCTCCAAAAAATCTCAAAAATCATCAGTGCGTCCTATTGCGTTAGATAACTAACTATGTCGTGATAGCAGGCCACCTCAACATCTAGTCCATGATACCTTACATTAGACGTCAAGCCAACGTTAGTTTTTTAGCGTAAACCCAATTTTCAAATATATATTATAATCTAGTTATAATCAAATGTTGGAATACAACATTGTTCCAACCTCACACTAACTTAATGATGAACCAATCAGGGAGTACGGCGCTTACCTCCACTTTTTATTTGTGTATTCATGGAAGACGAATCATTTAAAAATGTCAGAGTATATTTCTGTATTAGTTACAACTGAACGATATTTTGAGGTATTGTGAATGAGTTGAATAAAGTTCGGCTTACCAGGCTGTTTTGTTTCACTTTATTTTTTATTTTATTTATTTATTTTGTTCCTTTTTTTCTCTTTTCTTTTGTCCCCTGATGGCTGCCGGAGGAACTACATGTTTTTTTTAAATATTTATATATTTTTTTCTTATATTGTATTTTATACAAGGACCAGCACCCGTAATTTGGTTGTTATGAAATCTGAACAATGACAATAAAGAATCTTGAATCTTGAATCTGTGTAGTTCAGAGCCCCCTGGTGGCTGCAAGAGGAACTACATGTTTTTATGTCAGAGCCCCCTGGTAGCTGTGGCTTGTTCTGCTTTATACAGTATGTTTTATCATGTCTTATAACCCGGTGCGCCTTATGTATGAAAATAGACCCGCTCATGGATATTGCGCTTTCTAATACGGTGCACCTAATGATCTGCAAAATATGCTACTTAGTTCTTAGTCATTTTGGTAACTTTGACTTCAGAGCTGCAAATAAAAACCTAATAGAGCATAATCATCCTTATGATTTATTTAATTTCACTTATTGTTGATTACTTCATAATAAGAATTGATAATACATTTCCTGTGACCCTTCATTGGATTACATGGGTATAGAAGATGGAAAACTTGTCTCAGGACTTTTACTGCAGAGCCTGAATCATAGTCTGTGTCTTACGCAGTTTGTGCTGGGAGTCATCGTGGACAGGTGGGAGTCTTCTGTCAACGAGAGGTTGGACAAATCTGTCCACAGCTTCGCTGGGGACAGATTTGTGTGGGAGGTCATTTCCAGTGAGTTGCAGCTCCATACGTCCAGGTTCTGTGATGAAGACAGAGATACATGTCAAGGAAAGTTGAAGATCTTTTGATGGGCAGCAGGAAGAGGATGAACATTCAGAATGAGGCAGCTGAGAGGGAAGGGGGAGTCATGTGAAGGACAGAAGTCTAAAATGTCTGATGGAAAGCACTGACATGAAAGATGAGAAGGAACAGACATCCACAGTTCCACTACAAAATAACACCCTCAGTCTTAAAGGGAACAGAGATAAATGTTACCCTTTCCATCAGGTCTGCAGATGCTGCCAGCTGACACATGCTCAGAGAGGAACTATAACCTGACGAGGAGGCAGGGGCACCGGCAGAGAAATGTTGGGTGGAAATATCATGGTATCTTGCCATGCTCTGCTCGATGAAGGTGTAGGTGGAGTCATCATTGGTGCTGAGTAGACTATGGGACTCCTGGAGAAGTCATGAATGTAGAGCAGATGCTGTCATTGTTGGGAAAATCTTGGCTGAACAATGGGGGAATGTTGACTGATAAATGTTGGGTGGATGACTGATGAATGTTGGGTGGATGACTGATTAATGTTGGGTGGATGACTGATGAATGTTGGGTGGATGAATGATGAATGTTGGGTGGATGACTGATTAATGTTGGGTGGATGGCTGATAAATGTTGGGTGGATGACTGATGAATGTTGGGTGGATGAATGATGAATGTTGGGTGGATGACTGATTAATGTTGGGTGGATGGCTGATAAATGTTGGGTGGATGACTGATGAATGTTGGGTGGATGACTGATGAATGTTGGGTGGATGGCTGATAAATGTTGGGTGGATGACTGATGAATGTTGGGTGGATGAATGATGAATGTTGGGTGGATGACTGATTAATGTTGGGTGGATGAATGATGAATGTTGGGTGGATGAATGATGAATGTTGGGTTGATGACTGATGAATGTTGGGTGGATGACTGATGAATGTTGGGTGGATGAATGATTAATGTTGGGTGGATGAATGATGAATGTTGGGTGGATGACTGATTAATGTTGGGTGGATGAATGATGAATGTTGGGTGGATGACTGATAAATGTTGGGTGGATGGCTGATTAATGTTGGGTGGATGACTGATGAATGTTGGGTGGATGGCTGATAAATGTTGGGTGGATGACTGATGAATGTTGGGTGGATGACCGATGAATGTTGGGTGGATGACTGATGAATGTTGGGTGGATGACTGATGAATGTTGGGTGGATGACTGGTGAATGTTGGGTTGATGACTGATGAATGTTGGGTGGATGACTGATGAATGTTGGGTGGATGACCGATGAATGTTGGGTGGATGACTGATGAATGTTGGGTGGATGACCGATGAATGTTGGGTGGATGACTGATGAATGTTGGGTTGATGACTGATGAATGTTGGGTGGATGACTGATGAATGTTGGGTTGATGACTGATGAATGTTGGGTGGATGACTGATGAATGTTGGGTTGATGACTGATGAATGTTGGGTGGATGACTGATGAATGTTGGGTTGATGACTGATTAATGTTGGGTGGATGAATGATGAATGTTGGGTGGATGACTGATAAATGTTGGGTGGATGGCTGATTAATGTTGGGTGGATGACTGATGAATGTTGGGTGGATGGCTGATAAATGTTGGGTGGATGACTGATGAATGTTGGGTGGATGACCGATGAATGTTGTGTGGATGACTGATGAATGTTGGGTGGATGACTGATGAATGTTGGGTGGATGGCCGATGAATGTTGGGTGGATGACTGATGAATGTTGGGTTGATGAATGATGAATGTTGGGTGGATGACTGATGAATGTTGGGTGGATGACCGATGAATGTTGGGTGGATGACTGATGAATGTTGGGTTGATGACTGATGAATGTTGGCTGGATGACCGATGAATGTTGGGTGGATGACTGATGAATGTTGGGTGGATGAATGATGAATGTTGGGTGGATGACTGATGAATGTTGGGTGGATGACCGATGAATGTTGGGTGGATGACTGATGAATGTTGGGTTGATGACTGATGAATGTTGGGTGGATGACTGATGAATGTTGGGTTGATGACTGATGAATGTTGGGTGGATGACTGATGAATGTTGGGTGGATGAATGATGAATGTTGGATGGATGAAGGTTGAATCGTGGCTGGGTGATTGTAATGCAAATATCAGTCTTATCCTGGGTACAGAGTGTGCAGACTCAGATTTTGTCCCACTATTTTACTATAAATAATATATTGTCTCTCATCTTCCTTTGGTTTTAAATAGTGATGCACCGATTGTTCGGTAACCGAAATTGTTCGTCCGAAAATGGCAAAAAAACACTTTCGGTGTTCGGTGGAATAAGTGGGGGAAAAAAACGAACAATTAATAACGGCGTTGTAATATAAGGAAATAGACTGGCCGCTCCGTAACTGTTGCGCACCACAATCATAACTCGTTGGCCAACCAAAAACTAACCACATAACACTCCCGTAATGGTTGCGCACCACAAACATAAATCGTTGGCCAACCAAAAACTAACCACATAAGAATTCTACCTAACATTTACTAGCAGGTGGAACCAAAACAACATAAATCAATCTATTACAGGTCCGTTTAGATGACGAAATCAAACAGCGAAGAGCGTGGAGTGAAGTGGTGTGGTGCAAACATGTCAGCAGTGTGGAAGTATTTTAGAGTGGCAAAGAATAATACAAGAATGGCTGTTTACAATGAATGTTCTGCTCAAATATCTAGAGGGGGCACATCTGCAATGTCTTTCAGCTACAAGTTTGATTTATCATTTGAAATGATAAAAAACCCTGAGCGCTTTAATGCATTTTTATTGTTTTAAGGCCTATGTTACAATGTTCAGTCAGTTAAGCCTAACGTAAGCTCAAAGATGGTCAAAACATTTATTTAGCTAATTTATTTATTTTAAGTTATTGTTCTTTGCGGGTATAATGTCTGCTGGAATATTTAAGAAATGCTGGGAAACTTAAAAATGTTCAGTTTTTTATGTTCAACAAATGTTTTCTATCTTGTAATTTTGTAAAAGATTTTTTTCTTTTAAAAGCATGCCTAAATCAAATGTATTTGATTTATGCAATGGTGAAAAAATTGGCAAAATAAATGAAAAACTGCGAAGAACCATGTTCGGTATTGTTCGGTATTCGGCCAAGTGTTTATTATTATTTTCGGTTTCGGTTTCGGCCACAAATTTTCATTTCGGTGCATCACTAGTTTTAAATGTCTTTTATAAACAAAGTCTACTTGACTTGAGGGGTGGATGATGGATAAATGTTGGATGAATGTTTGATGGATGATGGATGAATGTTGGGTTAGCATTGGGTGAAGATTTAGTGGAAGTTAGGTGAACTGATGAATATTGGGTGGATGATGGATGAATGCAGAGCAGATGATCGGTGAACGTTGGGTAAGGTTTGACCTGTGTAAGGACGGATGATGTGGAGGGGCCACAAGCTGGGGTTGGAGGTCTGGGGGTGGAACCGGGGGGGCTTTGGAGGTGCAGGACTTGCAGGCGTCCCTGCTTCACTTTCCTCTTTAGGGTGGAGTTCCAGCGGTTCTTGATGGAGTTGTCGGTCCTGAGAACAGACACACAGCAGGTCTCAGAACTGGAATCTGGTCTGACACAGTCTGACACACCTGGAGACACCTGTACCTGCCCGGCAGCATTTTGGACATGTCTGCCCAGCGGTTTCCAAGAAGGCTGTGAGTAAAACAGATGAAGCCGTCCTCCTCTAGTGTCCACCTGCCCTTCTTCACCTCTGGGTTGAGGTGGTTGTGCCAGCGCTCACGGCACTGCTTACCGTTACGGGTGTGCATGTGCTTGGCAATGAGTGACCAGCACTTAATGCCGTGTTTCTGGACGAGCCTGATGAGCTGCACAGGAAGTGACATTATGTTAATATGGTGCTTGATATGTGGGACCGAGGTGTCATTTGGTCTGAAGTGAGTGCGTACCTGATTGTCCTCCTGCTCCGACCAGGGTCCTTTGACCAGCTCTGGGTTCTTGATCTCCTGCCATCGACGTTGACATTGCAGCTTAGACCTCTGACCCTGATACAGAAACCAGCTCAGTTAGCTGTGCTCCTGTGTTGTCATGGTTTTTGCGTTTTGTAAATAGAAATAGAAAGCTGTTATTGCCATTGAATGAGTTGCATACAATGAAATTGGGACCTCTGCTGTGTTTGGTATCACATACTGTATGTACAAGAAAAACACAAAAATTGTGCACAGTGACTTATTTTGCGGATTTAAAGTCAGCGTGTTTTATCTTGCATCTATACTCACACTGAAATTTAGAGCAACTGAAGCCCAGCTTCTGTATCCAAACTCCTGCACTAGGTGACGCAGCTCTTCATCCTGAGGAGGTAGAAAACCATCATTATTATCTCACCGGCCATTCCTGTGACCTTTAGTTGAGGGACAGCATTAATAACCGACCTCCTCTGTTGTCCATCCAGGCTTTGGTACTCTGGAGAGTCGCCCCCAACAACAACCCTTTGATTTGAAACTGAAAGCACCACAAAAGCAGCTGATCAGCAGAGTATTGATCAGAGCATTGATTACAGTAAAAGCCAAAACACAAGTTTGAACAGTTTTAACTAAAGCGTTACAAAAACATTAGAGGTGTGTGCAAGTGTGCGCAGGTGCATGCAGGGCTGTACAGATGTATGAGGAGGTATAGCCTACACAGGTGTGTTTGGGTTTGTAAAGATGTGTAAAGGAGGTGTGTGCAAGTGTTTATGGGTGTACACAGGTGTGTACAGATGTGTGCAGGTGTACACAGGTGCATGCAGATGTGTACGGATGTGTAAAGAAGTGCGTGCAAGTGTCAAAAGATGTGTGAAGGTGTGTTCAGCGCGTACAGATGTGTAAAGAGAAGGGGTGGGTTTAAGCAAAGCCTCTGAATCGATTCACCTCCTGGCCAGTGTGGGCGCTGTCTGTGCGCAACATTTTCTTATGATTCGTGTCTTGTGGACAGTGGCTGCACGCTGCAAGCGGAAAATCTTTCAGATCAGACGTTTGGACTCATTTTGAATTCCCATTTAAAGAAGGAACTCGAGAATCTGACAAAAGTAGGGTGGTGTGTAAAGCCCCTTTCACATAGAGGGCACAAAGCGGCCACCGCCGCCGGCTTTCCCATTCATTGTGTATGTGCTGCCGCGGCGCAAGAGCAGACCGTGGCGCAAGAGCGGACCGCTCTGCCGCCGAGCTCAGCGGCGCGTGAGAGGGCGCCTGCCGATGCGTCCAATAGGAGAGAAGGAATAAGAGAGAAAGTTGTGTCCAATAGGAGCAGTGGTGGACAGTAACAGAGTAAATTTACTTGAGTACTGTACTTAAGTACATATCCAGAGGATTTGTACTTTACTTGAGTATTAGATTTCTTTGGTACTTATTACTCTTACTTGAATACATTTCCAAGACAAATATTTTTACTTTTACTCGAGTACATTTCTAGGAAGGCTGAAAAGTACTCGTTACTTTCAGGTCTTTTTTTTTTTCTTCTTCCCTAAAATCCTATTGGACACAAGCTGTTTTTGTCAAAGCAGGAGACCTATCACAGTGCACGCTCTCAGACAGACATTGGGAGACAGCCAAGACAGACATGGGGAGACAGTTTGTTATGCTCTATATTGCTATATTGTACTGGTACATGTCCTTCCTGTAAAGTTAAGTGACTTCAACATTGAGTTATTGAAAGCAGAGATGTAGTTTTTTGTAAAGCAGTGGTCTTTGAGGGGGATCCAGACTTAGTTGGATGGTGCAGGTTCATTTGGTTTCGGTTCATGATTGTTAATAAGCTCTGCATCATCTGCTGTCCTCTTATGATCCCATTCATTTGATTTGTTTTTGGTGTTTCTGCAGGTTTTATATAACATTATGGTTCTAAAAGCAGCACATCAGTGCAGCTGGTTTCAAAGAGTTAATTCTCAGAAACAAGAGTTAAAAGATCCTTAAATTAATTTAGAAAAAATATAGCAATTTACTGAAGAAATGTACTCTTACTCTTACTTTTACTTTTACTTAAAGTAAATTTAAAAGCATTTACTTTTGGATACTTAAGTACCTTTAAAAGCAAGTACTTTTCTACTCTTACTCGAGTAATATTTTGACTGAGCTACTTTTACTTGCAACGGAGTAAATTTTGACCAGTAGTATTTGTACTCTTACTCAAGTACTGGGGTCGAGTACTCTGTCCACCTCTGAATAGGAGAGAAGGTGGTGGAGGCTCTATGCCGTCTTTGCACCGAGTCAGTACTGTAGGATCAAGTTGACAGAACTGTCATGTGTTTTTTTTTTTTATTTTAACTTTTGTACTACAGTACAAATGCACAAGTGAGCCATTATGTTGCTGCTAAGTTTAATTGCTCAGTTAATTTCTATGTGAAGTAACATGCCACGTGTTATAGGCATGAAAATAAAAATAATGAAAAATTGCAAACAGGTATTTGTGTATTTCTACGTCTTACTAAATCGATATCGAAGCATTTAAATCAATATCGAATCAAAATCAAATCGAATCGTGAGGTTAACAATACCCAGCCCTAGTAAAGAGGTGTGTTTGGGTGTACACAGGTGTGTACAGATGTGTGCAGGTGTACGCAGGTACATCCAGATGTGTGTGCATCTCACCAGGACCTTGGTCTTCTGCTGCTCATCTCTGCTGGTCACCTCAACAACAGCACACACTGATCTACAGAAACACAACACAAACTCTAAGGAGCTAAACCATCCAACTAGGGGGACACATTACAAAACTGCAGAGATGCTGTTTTTTTTCTGTGCTTTTGAAGCTTGGTATCCTTTAGATCTTAATTTAGGTATGGTGCCACAAAACTATTTCTGAGGTTAACAGCCATGCTGGACAGCACGAGGCCACTTCTGAGTGGGTGGGACTTACCGGCACTGTGCTTCAATGGTTTCAATCTTACAGTGCTTTGCGAAAGTATTTGCCCCCCTTGAACTTTGTGACCTTTTGCCACATTTCAGGCTTCAAACATAAAGATATAAAACTGCAATTGTTTGTGAAGAATCAACAACAAGTGGGACACAATCATGAAGTGGAACGAAATTTATTGGATATTTCAAACTTTTTTAACAAATAAAAAACTGAAAAAGTGGGCGTGCAAAATTATTCAGCCCCCTTAAATTAATACTTCGTAGCGCCACCTTTTGCTGCGATTACAGCTGTAAGTCTCTTGGGGTATGTCTCTATCAGTTTTGCACATCGAGAGACTGAAATTTTTGCCCATTCCTCCTTGCAAAACAGGTCGAGCTCAGTGAGGTTGAATGGAGAGCGTTTGTGAACAGCAGTTTTCAGTTCTTTCCACAAATTCTTGATTGGATTCAGGTTTAGAGTGGCGGCAGCCGTGGAAAAGATCAATGACATTGATGCATCTGAATTGATGCCATTGTGCCCTCATACACTGACCCCCCCCCCCCCCCCCCCCGGTCAGTGGCCTAGCGCTGCTGTTGGAACAGCGCTATGGGGCTTTATGCAAATATTGTTATTGTTATGGCTGGTTTTTTTTATTTCTAATTAGTCATTACATGTCTTTCTACATCTTATTGTAAAATATTACATTTTAAATGAACTTGAACTTGAATCTATGAATGAAACTTTCAAACTGAATTGGATTAAAAATTACTTGGCAAAGCCTGATTTTTTATGGTTCCACATACCAAGGGGCTTATTCCAGAAAGTTGGAGGGATAGAATTTGTGACTTTGAAATCTCTAAATTGCCTATCAAGTTATCTAACTTCCGTAAACACATTTTGCAGAACTGGAAAATGATATTTACACACAATTTCACACCTAATGCCACCACCTTGTGGAATAACAGGACCATTACAATCAATAGGAAATAGGAACGTCTGCTGTGTGCTGCTGACGTCCCCGACTCCCCCACTCTGGCCTTCGGCAGGAGGGTCCCCCCTTATGAGACTGGTCCTGCTCAAGGTTTCTTCCCTCCTAAAGGGGAGTTTTTTCTTGCCACAGTTTGGATTAAGGCTTTTCTCCCACTAGGGGAGTTTTTACCTGCCATTGTTTATGTAATAATTGCTCGGGGGTTTATGTTCATGTTCATGTTCTGGATCTCTGGAAAGCGTCAGACAGCGTCAGACAACATCTGACGCTGTCTGACAACATCTGCGTCAGACAACATCTGTTGTATTAGATGCTATATAAATAAAATGGAATTTAATTGAATTGAATTGAAAACCTTATTTAAACAACAATGGTATCAGAAAAAGATTTTATTTGTTGTTGATCTAATGGATGAAACCTGATACAGAATACATTAATATACTCAAATGTTTCAGTCAAAATTACAGAACTAAAACTTGATGAAATACATATTAGTGACCAGAAATGTAATAACAAGGTTATTGGAAAAGTTCTAAAATGCAAATTATTTTTTTATTTTAACCAGCCAAATTAAAAATTGGAACTGACAAAATAATAACTAATAAATACTGTACATTTATCAAATGGCCAATAACCCCAAAAATAAAAGAGATGCAAATTTAAGATTTTGAACAACGTACAAAACAAAGTTGCTCATCCAGCTGTATAACGGTTAGAGCAGGGGTCTGCAACCCAAAATGTTGAATTAGACCAAAATACAAATATGTCTGGAGCCGCAAAAAATGAAAAGTCTTGTATCAGCCTTAGAATGAAGACAACACATGCTGCATGTATCTATATTAGTTAGAACTGGGGGGAAGATTTTTTTTTTCATTATGCACTTCGAGAAAAAAGTTGAAATGTCGAGAAAAAGTCGAAATGTGGAGAAAAAAGTTGAAATTTTGAGAAAAAAGTCAAAATGTTGAGAAAAAAGTCGACATGTTGAGAAAAAAGTGGAAATGTCGAGAAAAAAGTGGAAATGTCGATAAAAAAGTTGAAATTTCGAGAAAAATGTCAAAATGTCGAGATTAATGTTGAAGTACAATCTCGAGAAAAAAGTCGAAATGTCGAGAAAAAAGTTGAAATGTTGAGAAAAAAGTTGAAATGTTGAGAAAAAAGTTGAAATGTCGAGAAAAAAGTCGAAATGTTGAGAAAAAAGTCGAAATGTTGAGAAAAAAGTTGAAATGTCGAGAAAAAAGTTGAAATGTTGAGATTAATATTGAAGTACAATCTCGAGAAAAAAGTCAAAATTTTGAGAAAAAAGTTGAAATTACAAATTTTTCTCGAAATTTCGACTTTTTTCTCGACATTTCCACTTTTTTCTCGACATTTCGACTTTTTTCTCAATATTTCGACTTTTTTCTCAACATTTCGACTTTTTTCACGACATTTCCACTTTTTTCTCGAGATTGTACTTCAACATTAATCTCGACATTTTGACTTTTTTCTCAAAATTTCAACTTTTTTCTCCACATTTCGACTTTTTTCTCGACATTTCAACTTTTTTCTGAAGTGCATAATGAAAAAAAAAAATCTTCCCCCCAGTTATAACCAATATAGCTACATGCAGCATGTGTTGTCTTCATTCTAAGGCTTATACAAGACTTTTCATTTTTTGCGGCTCCAGACATATTTGTATTTTGGTCTAATTCAACATGTTGGGTGCAGACCCCTGCTCTAACCGTTATACAGCTGGATAACCAGCACTGCCAGCTGGAGAAGACCAAGGATTTCACCGTCTTCTCGACGCACTCGAGCCGCCATATGTTTCATTGATATGTTATGTTTGATATTTTCTTAAATGTGAAGACAGTACCAGTGTCAAGCTCATCACTCATAGTCTCAGAGTAATCAACCACTGTGCAATAATAATAATAAAACCCACAACCATATGCTGTACAAATGCACTTTTCAATAATCATGTCTACCTCATACTGCTGCACCTTTCACTTTTTAAAAAATGTATATATGTTAATATATTGCCTATTGCCTATTTACTGTACAGTGAGTGAAGATAACAGAGTCAAATTCCCTGTCTTGTTTGATCTGACTTGGCCAAATAAACATGATTCTGATTCTGATTGTAACGGCGGTTGCGCTAACAACCGTTAAGGCTGATTTATGGTTCTGCGTCACGGTGCACCGTACGGCTCACGTCGCCGCGTACCTTCGCCGTAGGCTACGCCGTCGATTTAACGCAGACCATAATTCAGACTTCAGCCGTTGGTCGTTAAACCTGCTTAAACCGACTCGAACACTTGTAAGACTGCCACACGGACCGGTAACGGGTCCAAACCAGGCTTTTAAGTTTTAACTCATCCCTTGTAAAGGGCGACTTATCCGGGGACTTACCGGCGGAGGTCGCTGGTCTGTCGGGAGCAGCGGTGAGGACGGGGGACACCTGCGCTCGCCTCTGATTGGACAGTCGGCCTGATGACGTCATGGTTGACCATAGACCTGACGCTGGTGAGAAGGAGACGGTATATTAGAAATAAAAAGTGCACTAATAAACACATAAGTAAAAAAATAAAAAAATAAACACATAAGTACGGAAGCGTATTGCATTCACTTGAGAAAAAAAAAATCTGCTGTTTTTCCTGAATTAACGAGATAAAATAAAAAAAAAAAAATCTGCTCTGTTTTTCTGAATTAACGAGATTACGATGGAGTATTAGGGCCAAACTAAGACAAAAAAAATTGGAAATTAAGAGAATAAAGTAATAATAATATGAGAATAAAGTTGTAAAATTACGAGAATAAAGTCATAATATTACGAGAATAAAGTCATAATATTTTGAGAATAAAGTCGTAATATTACGAGAATAAAGTCATAATATTAAATATATTATACATATATAAATATAACTTCACAAGATGCCCAATATTCTTGTGTTCTCTATTTTAACACAAGGAGAAGACTGCTCTTCCTGTTAAAGTTCTCATAAATTATATTAATAAATAATTAATATAAATTACGACTTTATTCTCATAATGTTACGACTTTATTCTATTAATGTTACGACTTTATTCTCGTAATGTTACGACTTTATTCTCGCAATATTATGACTTTATTCTCGTAATTTTACGACTTTATTCTCATTATATTATGACTTTATTCACGTAATTTCCAATTTTTTTTGTCTTAGTTTGGCCCTAATACTCCGTTGTACGAGATAACATTTTAATAAAATAAAAAAAATCTGCTCTGTTTTTCTGAATTAACGAGATACCTCACAACTTGCAAGAAGCTGTCATTCACTTGAGAGCTGGATTTCAATGCCTGACAGTTTAATCCAGTTTAATTTTCCTTTTGGTTTGAAACATTGGGAGATACTCTTGGCTTTAAGTTATATAGATAAAATCGTTATTAGTTTGTCGACTTTGCGAAGGAACCTCAAGACTTTGCGGTTGTTCAGACGGAGAGCCCATTCTGATCTGCTGGACATTGCAGCTTTTCTCCAGGATCAGCTGAACAAGTACGGCATGCTTCACGGATATAAAATGATGCATCTGAAATACATTCAGGCTGGCTACGTGGTGACTCAAGAGACAATCAGGTAATTGCTGAAAATACTGGATCCCCACGGAGTGCAGCTGAGGCGCCGGAATCGGCTTCGGCGACGTTTGTATCAGAATCCAGGTCCGAACTTTTTATGGCATGTAGATTCCTAAACTCAAACCATATGGGATCTGCATCAATGGTGCAATAGACGTTTTTTCACGAATGGTGATATGGCTACATGCATACTCTACAAGTAGTGATCCCAAGGTCATCGCTGGACACTTTATTGATGAGGTTTTAGCAAGGAATGGGACTGCTACCCAAATTCGATCAGACCTGGGGACAGAGAACTGTTACGTGGAACAGATGCAGATGTTCATGAGACATGATCATATGGACCAATTTTCGGGAAAATGCAATTTGTATGGATCAAGTAATCATAACCAACGGATAGAGAACTGGTGGGGATTTTTAAGGAAGCAACACGCACAGTTCTGGATCAACACCTTTCACGATTTAAAAGATTCTGACTACTTCTCTGGTGACTTCCTGGACAAAAGTCTGATACAATTCACATGTATTGAAATAATCAAGGTAAGAAATTTGTAACCTTATTGCTATAGAAATGTATAACTCAAAGTTGTGATGTGTTATTTAATTGTAGCATCCCCGACTGAATGATGGATGACTCTCACTGATGGTTCACAATGTTTTTATTCCGTAAACACACTGCAAACACCGTAAGAACTATAAAATAAGAAAATAAAATAGAGTTACTCTTACTACATCCATGTAAGTTTCATTTAACTTAAATACAGACTGACGCAGCTGCTCGGTCGGTAATAACAGCTACCGTTAACCACAATACATGAGAGTAACCATGGCAACAAAACTCAAGCTGGACATAAATACGGTATAAAATTTGCAAACAAAACAAACCATGTGCCCCTTATCAGCCAGGAGCTTTTTGTGTCAGTTAGGCACCACTTTAGCATTCCCGACACTCGTTTAGTCTTTCAGACACACTTTCTACTGCCGTTAAACTTTAACCGTTAAAGTCCGAAGTGCTGGATGTTTACAAGGTCTCGGCGAGACGCCATCAATAAAAGTATGAAATATCTGTCCGCTTAATACATCACAAATAAAATAAAAGCCTGGCTTTGAAGAACGTTAATCAGAAAACATAATAAATACATTTATAGAAATACTCTGCTCATTTTAAAAGTCATTTACATTATGTTGTTTTTGTGTTTTATATTGTGACAACACTGGGTTTAAGGTCTGCTTAGGTTTAAGTACAAAACCACTTGGTTAAGGTTAAGCAAACTGTAAAAGTTGTATAGTTTC